>NC_031785.1:4256455-4456737 GCF_001522545.3 Parus major
TGGTAGGTGCAGTGGGCTGCAGACACTCATGGTAGGTGCAGTGGGCTGCAGACACTCATGGTAGGTGCAGTGGGCTCTGTGAGCCCCCCCTGAAGGCTGGGGGACTGAGCACCATCCTCAGAGGGCTCCAATCTGTGCAAGAATAAACTTTGTGTCTCGGGCAGTCCTGGATTTTTGTGCTTTTCCCGGGGAGGGGGTGGAGGGGTGGGGGGTTAATTGGCCGCTAGGGGGCGCTGAAGCCGCGCGCCTGAGAGGGAAACCCCTGGAAATTAAAAATTGGTCATTTTTGGGAGTTCTGGTGGTTCAAAGTGCCTTCCCTGTGTTACAGCAGCCAGAGTGTCTGTTGCTGTATTGCACCTGAAACATCAGATTCTTCCATTCCAGAAGGAACATAACAGTGGTTTCCATGACAGTTGTGTCAGGTACCTTGATTAAAGAGGTTGTGCATCCTCTGACACCTCTGTCCATTTGTGTTGATTTCTTGCTGGTAACAGGGTGTTCTTTTTGTTTTTCTTTTTTTTTTTTTAAAGGAAGATAAAAACTGGAATCACTTGATTCAGGATGCTCAGAAAAGAGGTGCCATTATTAGGACAACAGAAAAAAATTACAAGAAAGAGGCTCTGAGGATTTTGAAGCTCAGGCCACCAGGGCAGCCCCCAGCCAAAGGAGGGACGATGACATCTCCTGTGCTGCAGGCTGGTTCTTCCAGTGGCAAGAGGAGCGAGCCTGGAAATTCTGGGAACAGCCCACAGGAACTTGCTGCTGGCCCTGGCCATGCAGTGCCCCAAGGAAGCCGAGGGCCCACACAGCCTGCAGTGGCTGCAGCTGCAGATTCCAGGAGGGGCAGTGCCCCTGCATCTGGGGCAGCTCCAGCTGCAGATTCCAGGAGGGGCAGTGCCCCTGCATCCATGGGGGCTGCAGCACTTGCTGCCATTCCAGAGAAACCACGGGACCCAAGGCTGGCAAGCCTGGCCAGTCGAACTGAAGCCAAAGGCACGGAGCAGCCCTCGAGAGATGGCCATCGGTCAGCCCAGAGCAATCCAGGATCAACACCACAGCAAGGCCTGGATGTGTCCTCAGCTGCCAGGGATCACATTTGCAGAACAGAAAATGCCAAGAAGGCCCAGCAAACAGCAGGACAGTGCAGTTTGCTTCCCACAGCCCCTCACACAGCTCAGCACGAGTGTGACTGGAGAGCAGCTGTGTCCAAAAGCGGTTCCAAAGCTCCCAGTGAAGGAGGTCAGAGCAGAAGCCATGAGTGGAACAAAGACTCTCGTGGTTTACCAAGGAGACCATCCCAGGAATCACCAGAGAACACAGAATCAAGCTCTGCCAAGAGAAGAAAGATTTTTCCCTGACTTTACTATCTGCTCATTACCAAAAATCTATTCCCAGATTTCTGTCTAGCAAGGACTCTGTTTTAAATTATTTAGCACAGCTGGAACTCCCTTATATTGATACCACTACTGTCAGTAGATCTCTTTCCCATCCTGTCCCTAATTGTGAAGGGATTTAATACCTGACAGATGGTACCTTTGAGGTTTTGAAAAGAGAAGTTGGGTAGCTGCATTGCTTGGAAGAGCAGTGGGTTTAGTTATCTAGGAAGCTGAGGTTGTAAATGTTTAACAGTGTATATTTGTACAGTATACAGAATTATTTTAAGATTTTTGGCAAATACGTAGCTTCTTGTTTCCTTGTGTAAATGCTAATTTCTTAGAGATGTAATTTTTTATGAAGAACCAGAGTAAAGCAAAAACAAAACCCAACAACCCAACCCCAATATCCAAAAGACAGACTTCTTTTCCCTTTGCACTAATATATCTAATTTATTTCATGGCAAAACTGAATGTTGAAAATGTGGTAGCAGTGGTTCTTGCTCATGCTCCACTACTGCCTAAGGGAAGAGTGAGGCAGATGTACATTGGTTAAATGGAGAGAATTCTACTTATTTTGTATATTTTATTGCCTGTTTTTATAGGAACAGAAGAGTTTTTGTTTATACAAACGTGCCTTGAGTTTTGCTCTTGCTGCTGCTTTATCAGTTGGGATCCCTTTCTTGTTGCAGTGGCAATAATCTGCAGATTAAAACCTGTGAGGTCTCTTTGGTCCCATTGTGTGTCCTTGTGAGGAGGAATCAACAGCACTGTGGAATCTTGGTCCAAGATCTAGTTAACACTTATTGCTAATATCACTTGAGTTTCTTTGTATGGAGCTTTTGGAGATCTACAGGGATAAAAAGGGCAGATAGTTCTTTGTAGGTGTTACTGCTGGATTCTTTCCACTGTGCTGATGAAGAATATGCAGCCAGGAAAAGAGGATGGCGAAAAAACAAATTCTTTTTAAGAAAACCTTCCTCACATCATAACATTTCTCAATAAAAGTGGAATTATTTCTACTAGGAATTCCTTTGGGTCACTGTGAAATATCACTTTGTTTTCTGGAGCTTGTGTGTCTTGGGAGGTGAAGAGCAGCATTTTACATGCACTGAGTTTTGTGTGGAGTTAACTGAGAGTGCAGGTCTCAGGGAATGCAGGAGCTGCAGGGTTGGTACCAGTTGGGTGCAGGGAGTGAGCCAGGTTGTGCCATCTCCAGGTGTGTGTTCAGGGACAGCCTGAAGCAGGGAATGTCCTGCTGTCCCTTGTCACAGCGTTGTGGCAGTGGCTTTGCTGGAACAAGTGAGCCACAGTTTAGCTGTGATCTTCAGTTCCATTTTCATTACTGCAGGGATAATTCCAGCTTTGTCCTTTGAACCCACTGCCAGGCAGGGCTGTGTGGTCCAGCTCAGGGAGACACCAGTGCCTTACTCTGCCAAGCACCAGGTGCTGCTTCAGGCTGTAATTGCCAGGAAGACTCATCCCTAATGCATCCAAGCCCAGAACAAACGTGCTTTACTGGTAGGTCTGCCTTGGAGGTGTGTGGGGAGGCTTTTATTGCTGGCTGGGCCTGTCCAGCTCATTGTGCTGTGCAGGACTGAGTGTTTCAATGTAATGGGGAGAATCTGAGAGATCCCTGTGAGGTGAGATCAGCATCTGTGCATTGTTCAGCTTTAGTTATTTGTTATGTTGCATTCTGAATCCTTCAGAGATCCCTGACTCCTCCTGGCAGCCCTGTGTGCTCCTCTCCAGCTGCTGTGACTCTTAGGAGGCTGCTGAGTGACTCTGACCTTAACACACTGGACATTTCAGTCACTCCCCATCACAGACTCCATACCCTTTGTCTTATTTCCCTTTATGTTAATAGGAACATTTAAAAGCTGTCATTTTCCAGGCCCCTCAGCTCTTGTTGGCAGAGCTGTGCTGCCCTGCCTGCTGTTTGTACTTAGCACATTAAGAGGCTGCTGCTCTGGAAACCCCACGGCTGTGCAAGCCATTTCGGACTGTCTTGATGTAAATAAAGTGAAGCTGGCAACAAAGTGAATGAGGGAATGCTTTTCTGGTTATTAAATACAATTTGGTCACAAGAATATTTCTGTCAAACTTTTCTTCTGGTTTTCTTTCTCCATAGTCTGCGTTTCAGAACATGTTCTGAGAGCAGTATTTGCCACATGCTGGAAGGAGTTTTGGTTCAACATTTCACTGCTGTTGTACTCTCTAATGCCTGTGTTTTTCCATAAATCATCTTTGAGGTGTGTTCAGTGGCTCAGACCTTTTTGCTGGTTTAATACTAGATTTATCTGACATCAGTTGTCGGTCTTCAGCAGCAGGTTATTGCTGCCATATCAGTCTGTATCATTAGTCCTGTATTTGTCAAATAAAAAAAATGCTTGGGTTATTGCACTTAGAACACTTTTCCCTCTTCACAAACCACTCAGAGTAGGTTTGTAGCTTTAGCTTTTTCTCCTGTTTATATCTGTAACATGGAAAACCAAGCAAAATCCAATCCAGAGCACACTTCTCACTGGCTCAAATCTGCAATGAGGAACAAATGAATCAAGCAGAATTTTCATAAATTTTCTGCTGTGTGGTACAAAGTGCTGAGTAGTGATGGGCAGTCAGTGTGCAAGCTGTCAGTAGAGACCTGCTATAGTTACTCATAACTCCTCAGAGCTGGTGGCCTTTGGAGGAGGCTTTTCAGTGATTACTGAGTGTTAAAAGTTGAAAAAGTCAGTAAAGAAACATTCTCAACACAACTTCATGTAAAACACTTTATTGGAGGTTGTGCCAAAACCCTTTGGAAGAAGCAGTATCCAGGTTTTTATAGAGAGGCTTCCATGCTGCTTCCAAGCTTGGAGCTTAACTCTCAGTGCAAAGCCAGTCCCCTCTGTGTTTTTGGGAAGGAAGAAATGCTGGACTATGTTTTGTGCAGGGGTTTTCAGAGCATGGAGGTTTATTTCATTTATTCTTTGTATACAAAATAGGCTTTGCAGTAAATGTGGGGTATAACTATGGTTATTCCTTTTTCCTTCGAGGTTTGCTGTAATTCTTTGTTTTCTGTGTCATTACTCCCAATCACGGTGATGTGAGAGCGCAGCAGGTCCCTGTCTGTTCTGTGTTCCTTAGGATCACTCTGCCCTGTGCTGTGCTGCCTTCCCAGCTATTCTGGGCTGTCTGTGGGGCAGCAGAGGGGAAAACCAGCAGTTTTCCAGGAACATTGTCCACTCTGGGAAGTGCAGGAGGGAGATGTTGGCTCCTTGGTGGGTGCTGAGAGCTGGAGATGCCACTGGATTGTGCTTGGCTTTCACAAGAGCTGTGCCAGGCTTCTGTGGGGATGTGAGGGACATCAGCCTGTCCTTGCCTCTCCATTCTCACTCCCAGTGCTGGTGGGACCGTGAGTTCTTACAGTGCTGTCTCCTGGGGCAGCCAAGTGCCACAGCTAATTAGCAGCTGGGTCTAATGAGTGGTGGTGCAGGAGCTGGGAGCCAGGGCTGCAGGCTGGCAAGGCACTTCTCCCCCTGCTAATCCATGGAATGGGAATAACCCCCACCCCTGCTACATTGACGTGGGGGAAGCACAGAGCAGCCTGGGCTTCCAGAGCAATGCAGATCTTGTGACCAAATGCATCAGCTGGGGCCAAGCAACATTCCTGGTCAACAGCTGAAAAATAACATGGAACCCCAGTAATTCCAGAGCCGACTTGCTTTTTGGCAGTCTCTGGAACATGGTGAGAAGTCAGAGACCAGAGGAGCCAAAACCAGAGCTGGGCTGTTCATTCACAGCAATCCCATGGATGAGCAGAACCATGGTCCTAAAAATGCAAGACGCTCTCTCCATTGTGCATGAATAAATGATGGATGAAATGACCGCTGGATTGTAAACGGAATTTATAATGTTAATGATATAATACAGTCTCTTGCCACAACGGGTCTCCTTTCTTGTCTTTTTAAGCTGCTTGGAAAGGAGCCCAGTGCCTTTTCCTTTAGTGCAAATAAATGTAAGCTAAGCAGCCTTGTACATCGAATATCACTGCCTTGAGACCTCCTGGCCATATGTACCTGTCTGCTGCTTTTGCCACCAACTCCCAGGAAAAGTGTGATAGAAATGAAGACACCACATTAGGTGTGGTATTGGCAAAACAGAGAAAACCTGATTTTGTAGTCTGGTGCAGTTGTGTAACATTGCCACTGATTTCACTGTTACATGAAGCAGGAACTCCCTTTGCTACAGAGAAACCTCATCTTTCCCCTCTGTTTTAACCCCTGGAGTGGCACAGAGTGGGGTCAGGATGGAGCTTTTGGAGCCAGCTATTGCTGCTGGCACTTATGTCTTGGGGATGAGTGGGTTTAGGCTTTCCTCATGCATTTTCCCTGCAATGAAACTTACTACAACAGCTCGAGAATCAAAATGCCAAAGGAGCCTTCAGGAGGGTCTGAAGCTTTTCTCTACATCTCAAATCAGGCTGTGATTTTTAGCCACATTCTGTGTGATCATGGCCAAACTCTCCAGTTCACAGCCAAAAGGGCTGAGAAGATGTGGATATAAAGCTCTTCAAAAACCAGCTCTGCTCTTATTTCTGAGCAAGAACACTCAGCTCCTCCTTTATACTTTGTTTTATTTACATTTGAGGCTTCTCTTGAAAGCCAATTACAGAGCAGAACAGGGCAGTGAGACCATTTCATTCCCATTAAAAAGTGTTGGTTCTTCTGCTCCTCCAGCCTCTGCAGGGCTCCTTACGAATCACTTGCAGATGAGATGTCTGCTACTTTAAAAAACAAAATAACATACCTGGCAACTGCCAATGGAATTCCTTCCCCCATCTTGTCTCCAGCTCCCAGGAACTGTAGTTTCAACATTTCACCTAGCAAGTGAGCAAATGTGCAGCAGGAAGATTTTCTTGCCTTGGGGCTTTTGTTTGTTTAGATTTGTCAGAACTCTAAATAGTTAAAACCAGAGTAGAATTTGAGGTAAACAAGAAAAATCAAAAGCTCTACTTGTGCTGTTTGGAGAGGTCACTTTTTGCAGACAGAAGTGTAATTTAAAAACTTTCCCAAACTAATCAAATGCCGCTGACAGGATGCACATGGAACCTCTTGAAAGAGCATAAGTGGCTTTTCTCAGAAAGAGAAGTACCTTTTGGGTAACCTTTCCACAAGTAAAGTATCGAGCTCATTGGACAACTTCTCCCATTTGGAAGCATTAATTGATGTACAAAACTTCTGTCGTAAAGAAGATGAACTTTGGGATCTGTGGGTACTTGCACTGATGGTTTCTCTGTGTTATTTCAATAATGCTCTGTTCTCTTTGTGCAGACACCCGTGCTAACAGATGTCTGCAGTTAACGAGTCTTCAGTGCTGAAGCTTTCAGAAGTTTTAAATTGTTTTCTTGAATACTAAATGTAAGTTTTGTGTGATTTTCTTCTCTGCCTTGCAGTGGCTTGCATTGTGTGATGCCAAGTCCTACAGCACATGTGACTATTGTGTGACTCTAAAACCCCAAAGCCCAACAGCCAATACCCAACCAACCAAGAGTAAAGCCCCAAACCTAGAAAGGCAGAAATATAGTTTTCAGCAGCCTTCATTCCTGAACTGGTCTGAGCTTTGTTGTGCCCTTCTGAGGTTATTTTCTACAGGAATTTGGTGCTGCTGCTTGGCACGTTCCTGCAATAAAATGGTGTATTTGCAGGGAATCTGCTGGGCGCAGTTTGTCTGGCTTTATGAAGTAGTAAATTTTCTGTAGCTTAATCTAATATTCTAGAGAAAAACAGTAGTGCAGGGAAAGGAGAATGTAGCTTCATCCTCCAGAAGTGCCATTAGAGGTCTTGATCTTGTTACAGTCTTTGCTATTACTTGTAAGAACAGTAAAATATGAGGATTTAAGGTCTGCTGCAGTCAGAAAGCACAAAGAAAAGAGTGAGTGTCAATAGCAACAGAGAGCACCCAACTGTGCTGGAACCAGGGAGGCAATGCTGGGCCAGCCCACTGCCTCAAGGATCAAATCAGGGTGAGTTGAACCCTCTTTTACTTTATGGTGGATTAGCTAAACCCTGTGCTCTGCCTCTGTGATGTCAAATCCTGCTCAGAATGTGTGTTCCTCTTTGAGGTGACAACATCCATCCTGCACCTTCACTTGTGCTTTTCTGTCCTTTTCCAAAGCACAGGCTCGCTGTCCCCTCTCCGTGGAGGTGGCTGGGTTTTGGTGGCACTGGCTGAGTGCTCAGTATCCAGAGTTAGGACTGGAAGATGCTGTGGGTTCTTGCACTTTTGAAACATGGGCTGCTCCAGGCATCCCTGAGCAGGATGGGCTGTGGGGACAGGGCCATGGAGAGAAGGTGTTGGAACAGAGCAGAAGATGACAGAGAAGCTCTCAGAGAACAGCTCCACTCAGGTGTCATTTCCAGGACACCAGACCTGGAAATACCAGTGGGGCTGAAGCCTGAATGATGTGGGGCTCCTGGGCCAGCCCTGGGAGTGTCACAGAACTGGGATTGGGACCAAGGCTGCTCACCTGTCAAAGAAATCAGCCTAGAACTGAACAAGCTGGACTTGGGGGTGCCCCCATCTTCTAAGCCTGCACTCAATCATCTCCTGGCTTGGTAAGCACTAGAGCTCTTGTGTTTATGACATTCCCATTGATCTGAGTTCCTTCCTCTTGTCTCTGGTTTCTCCTGCCCTCATTTATGTGCTTGACTGTAAATGTCTCCTCAGACAGGAGCATGTTGATGAGCCTTAATGAGTTAATATAATCCCCATGAGCTCTATATTGCTGCTTAAAAATACTGGCTGTGGTTGCTTAAAAATACAGCATTTTCTGCAAAGATACATCATGGCAACAGCTGGAGGGGACTGCAGTGGGGTTGGGACAACTGAGGTCCCCATGGAGAAGCATCCCTGCACTAGCCAGCCTTTTCCTGCTGCAGGCTCATTTGGAAATGGCCTTTTCACACAAGACCAGTGCTTAATATATCACTCAGGCTTTGCTCATTGTCTACAGTTAGTAATCTAACCTAGGCTCAGCGAAGTAATTAGGAGAAATAATTAACAGCTCTCAGTGATGAGGCTACCTCTCCCTCCCCTCTCCCTCACCATGTGGTGCACCTTGGTAGTAACTGAGAAAACACAGGAGGACATTGCAAATCAAAAAATAAGTATTTACCTGTAATTAACTGTGCACACAAAAAATAAAACATGGTGATCAAGCAGCCATTAATAGTTGCTTTACTGGAGGAGGATACACCAGAATCAAATGCTCATGGTAAAATGTCCCTTTAGGTCGTGGTTCTGGTTCTGTTCTAACATTTAATCCAAATAAAAATAAGTCTCTACCAAAAGAAGTATTTGACCCGTACACCATACGGACATGTGTGGATAAGACACTGCACTCCTCACGTTCCAAATGCCTCATGGCCCCTGTGTTCTCCATAAGTGCAAGAAAACAAAACCCAGCCATGAAAATACAAAATCAATGCAGCAACTACAGTTGTAGGCAACAGTATGTGCGTGGCCAGGCCAGGCCCGTGGTGGGATGTGGGACTATGCAGCAGGGATGGACCAGAGTCCCCTCTCCCCTCCCTCCTGTCCCCTGCTCCTTGTGTGCTGGGGCTCTGCAGTTGTCATCACAGGCTCTTCTAAAACAGATGCCAAGAGCAGGGAAAATAAAAACAACACCCCAGCCTATACCAAAGTAAATATAGTAATAATAAAAAAAACATCCCTTGGATGGCGGCACTGTTTGCCCAGAGACCCGGCGACCCTGGCCCCGGCAGAGCAGGACAGAGTCACTGTGTGCAGGACTGGCCATGTCCCACACAGGCTGCTGCTGTCCCCGTGTCACCGGGCTGGGACACCGGGCTGGGACACCGGGCAGGAGCCAGCACCGGGCTCCCTGTGTACCTCTCTGCTTGGAAAGTGGACCGAAAGACGCTGTGCAAGTCCTAGCGTGAAGGAAGGCGGAGGAGGCGGTGGGGACGGCCACCTGTCACCTCAGTGTCCCCAGGTCCCTGGGGTGACACGCCCGGGCTGGGCTCCCTGTGCAGCCTCAGAGGTCCACCCAGCCTCGCAGCTGCAGGGCGAGCACCCCCAGGGCCACGGTGGCCAGGCTGCCGCCGGCACCGGGAGCACTGTCACAGTCCTTTTTGTCCACTTCACACCGGGACTGCTGGCACAGGACGCCCTTGAAGCCCACGGGGCAGATGCAGCGCTGGTTCTGGTAGCAGGTGCCGCCGTTCTGGCAGAGCAGGAGCTCATCGTCGCAGACATTGGCTGCAGGGGGAGAGGTGTAGATGTTACCCTGCAGTGTGTTAAACCCCTTGGCTGCAGCAGGAACTACATTTTAGCTCCTAGGAGTGAAATTATCCAGCCCTCCCAGTGCTAGAGCAGTTCCAAGGCCAGCAGAATGCAGTGGAAGGGTGCAAACTCTGTGGCCAAAGCTACAAAGTAATTTTAGATTTGGGAGGAATGGCTGGAATCTGCTCACCCTGAACCCCGACCATCATGGGGGACCCAAAGCAGCAGTGCTGGAGATCCTGTCCCTGTTTGGAGCCGTCCCACAGCTCCGTGGCCCTGCAGTACTCACGGAAGCAGCCCTGTCTCCAGTAGTAGTTGGGCAGGCAGTCGTCACACTTGGGCCCTGTGGCACCTTCCCTGCACTCACAGTAGCCGGTCTCATTGCAGCGGTCGTGCATGGAGCCAATCTGGTTGCAGTTACATTCTGGCCAAAGACAAGGAGGTCAGAGCCCGTCCTGCCGGGGGTTCTGTGCCTGCAGTTCCCTGAGGGAGGGGCTGGGGGCTTTGGAAAAGTCTGGAGATGTGCTATGGAAGACAGCTTAGAGATCAAGGGGCTGGGAGGACACGTTGGCCTAAGAGGCCCCAACAGGGCAAACAGCCACGAGTGCAAAGGCCACCCCCTTTTGGAGCTGAGCCCTTCTGGCTGAGCAAGGCACCTGAATTCAGTCAGAAAGGCTTTTTACTGTGAGGGTGGGGAGGCCCACGGTTTGCCCAGAGAAGCTGTGGGTGCCTCATGCAAGTGTCCAAGGCCAGGCTGGATGGGGCTTGGAGCAACCTCATCTAGTGGAAGGTGTCCCTGCCCATGGCAGAGGGTGGAACTAAGCAGTTTTCAAACCAAACTGTTTGGTGATTCTGCGATAATTTTTAGGTTTTGTTTTCAGGGAAGAGATGCCCTGGCAGGCTGCAGAGACCATACCAGCTGCCATCCTTGCAGAGCATGCAGGTGGGCCCCACACCCTCCAGAGAGGGGCTGAATGAAGCGCAGTGAGGGCCCTGCCAGGCCGTGCTCACCTATGCAGACATTCTCGTCGTCCAGCTCGGCAGAGCTGTTGCGGTAGAAGCCCAGGCGGCAGTGCTGGCAGTGCTGGCCCCGTGTGTTGTGCTTGCAGCTCACACAGGTCACCACGTTGAGGAAGTCGATGTAGCTGCAGCGGTTGGAGTGGCCGTAGCACTCGCAGTCTGTGGAGGAGAGGAGGGGAGAGCTGGAGACACGGCCCTGGAGCACCTTCCCCCGTGCTGGAAGGAGGAGAGGAGCCACTGTGGAGGGAATGCCATGGCCACTGCCAGAGCAGGGCTGGGGTGAGCTGGGCAGGAGCAGGGCACACAGCTCTCCATCACCCCAGTAAAATTGGGCTGGAAATCACTCAGAGCAGGGTCAGGGTCTCTGTAATCCTGAGGTGTGGAGAGGCAGGAGCCAGCTCCTTGCAATCCCAGGACATGATTTCTTCCAGAAACTGCATAATTATGGGAGCAGGCAGTGGAGGGGAGTCAGATGTTAATTAAAGAGCCGCCTTGTTAATGAGCAGAGCTCTGTGCCTGGGTTTGGCTCTGAGGAGGCTGCAGGACCTGTGAGGAGCTGGGCTGGGGGGAAGAGCTCTGCCTGGCTGGGAAACAGAGGGGACTGGCCCATGGGATGGGCCTGGCAGAGGCTGCTCAAGTGGAGATGGAGCTGCTGCATGTCCAGGTAAAGCCTCACCTCTCCTTTTCCCCTCTCTATCTCAGCAGGTCCCTTCCTGTTCTGAAGGGTGGTGGCTCTCAGGTTAAACGTTTAAAATAAGCCTGTGCAAGGCAGTGTGGCTTGTGTGGGATCCTTCAACAGCTGGTGGACAGGTGTGTGAAGGTTTGAACCAGGGCTTGCCTGGCACAGCACAGCAAAGGCTGCTGGTGGGGAGGGAGATGTCACCATCACTGGGCCAAGTGCTCCTGTCCCCAGGGCTGACCTCTCTCAGCTGTGGGCACATGTTAGGAAACAACTGTTTGTGGGTGAATTTGTAGTCAGGGGGATTGGATTTTGTGCTTCTTGTGTTTGCTTTTTATGACCATGACTTGGGATGGTGACAGCCTTGCAGTGTCAGATCCAGGTGCTGGGTCTTACTGGGAGATTTTTATATAAATACATATATATATAAATGTGTGTGTGTTTGTGTGTGTTTATATGCAACTCAGGAGAAAAGGAGGGGACTTGTGGCCCAGCTGGCCTGGGCAGGAGGTTCCCAGGCAACAAGGGCAGGGGATAACATGAGCAGAAAGTCTCAGCCAGGTCTGAGCTTTCAGAGCCTTCAGAGAGAAGTTTGGAGCTGGGGTTTTGTTCCAAGCAGAACATGAAACATTCAAGGATGGCAGAGGGATGGCAGGGAAGGGTGTGGGTTGGCATGCACATGCGACTGGAGGAGGAGATGTGATCAATGACATGATGACCAAAGAAGAAGGAGCAGGGCAGAGGTTTCCCCATGGTTCACAGCTGCCTGAGGAGGAGCTGAGAGTCTCTTGTGATCTCTGTGAAATAACTTCTGCCTCATCAACTGATACCCAAAGAATTTCAGCTCAAATACTGCCTGCTGCAATTCCTAGGTGTTGTTTCAGACTACAGAAGCACTGCTACACACAGCCAACAGCTAACCACGACTCGGACAGACCCTCCCCACCTTCTCCACATCTGAATCTGCAGGACCACATCACCTGAGCAAGGCCAGGGAGCCCTGGAGCGCCGCCCTCCCTCCGCTTACCTTTGTACGTTTCAATGGGAGCCACTGGGCCAGAGTTTGGTTTGAGCCGGATGAGTTTTGAGCTCTTTGAGGATGCTTGAGAAAAATCAGAGAAAGGCTTTTTCTCACTGCTTAGCACCACCCCGTGTCCTCCCCTGCCACGAGAACAATACCGAGCCAAGCGCTGGCAGCACTGGCATCTATTTCTGCACCAGATAGCTGCTACATTTCTCCTCTTCTCCTCCCCTCCTCAAAGTCTGATGCATGAGAAACTCAATGCATTAATAACTCAACACACAACACTACTGCAGAGCTGGGAGGAGCTGCTCACATGTGCCCCCTTGATGAGTGGTGGCGTGGTTTGGGATAAGGATCTACAACTTACAAACCATTATCTACTGGCCACCGACTGGGGCCGATGGAGGTCACGCCCAAAAATCTGCGAGGAGGATGAATGCTATGGAGGTGGCATCTGGCAGGGGTTGCTACAGGGTCCTGCAGAGCAGGTGCTGCTCCAGCCTGGGCAGGATGTCCCCAGCAGCACGTACCTGTCTTTTTCCCGTGCTTCTTGCCTGCAGAGTGTGCTGTGCGCCCTGCTTTGCTCTTCGGAGTCGCTGCACCAGAGGATAGAACAGGTCTGAGAGCTGTGCTGGGGAGGGGGCTCCCAGGACCGTGTTCCCCACGTTTCCTCGGGGTGAAGGGCTGTCCCAGCAGGAATGGGGCTCCCTGGGGGTTGTGCTGCCAGCCAGACCCCTGTCCCACGCAGAATGACCCAGCACTGGGGGAAAAGGCCACCAAGCCTTGGGAGGTTTTGTGCTCTGGTGAGTCCAGTGAGGAGCAAGGCTGAGCAGCATTGAGTACCCACAGGGTATTTGGAAATGGGTTCTGGTTCCATTGGTTTTTTTTATGGAGCTTATGCCCTTGCAAGTGCTGTGGTGCTCAGGAGGGCTCTGTGTGGGCATTGCCAGCTCCAGACTCCTGTGTCAGTCACATCCTCACAGTGACAGTGGTGGCAGGAGGTGGTTCTGCTTCCCATGAGCTCAGCCATGGTCAGAGTGCATCCCTGAGGCTGCTGTGGTACCAGGGCCCTGCTGGTCTCCATGGCTTTCCTTGGCCCCAGACATGTCCAAAAAGACCCCCCTGGGGCTGGATGGGCAGAGCTGAGCTGAGCTGGACCCTCTGAGTAGGAGATTGTACAATGGGGGGTTGTGCTGAGGACAGCTGGTTGTCCTGGTCTGTGGCACTGAGGGAGAAACCTGCCCTGTCCCACCCTTGGGGACAGGCCTGCTCTTACCTCGCATGTTCTTGGGAGGGTCTGATGGCTTCGGCTTCTGTCCAAGTGCTGCTGGGTTTGGTGGGTCATCACAGGTGGCATCAGAGAGAACATCAGATTTAAAACAGATCCCCCCTGGTTTGCTTAGCAAGGTGTCAAGGGGACACTGGAAGCTCTAGGCAGGTGTCTAGGCTGGGTTGGTGAAACTGTAACTGGTTGAGGATGTGCTGAAGCAGGAAGGAGAGACAAAGCCTCCTCAAGGTTAGCATCTACAAGTGTGAAGAGAGACAGGAAAAATATTCCTAAGGGGAAGGTGTGGGAGCTGCTGGATGGCTGAGTGTTGGCAGGTGCTTCTGACACTGCCCAGGCACGGAGAGAAGCCAGATCTGCAGAGCCCTGTCAACACTTGCCCCTTGGTGTAGCTCTATCCCTTGTTACTGCATCAAAAGCAGCTCTGCCTCTCTGTGAGGCCAGACAGGCCTGGGGTGGATCTGCACAGGAGGGATGCTAAAGCCTACGGCTGGAACGAGCTACAGGAATCTCGTGTGGGAGAAGGGAGCTGAGCACCAAGGACAGCTACCAAAGCCTGTGTGTGCTGGGAGCCCTGAGCTGGAGAAGCTTCAGCCTCAACAGCCAGAGAGAAACCTCCCAGGGCTCCCACCTGGAGCACCTCAGGCAGTAACGTAGGAGACCTGAGAAAGGAAATGCATGAGAAGGATCTAAACAACTCTAAGCAGCACAGGCTATCCATTCAGAGGGTGATTCTGCTGCACAGACAGGCTCCAGCCTCGGGAGATGACAGCATTTCCATGATCCTCTCCATTCACCCCAGCAGCAAGCTGTGAACAATCCCTTCTACCACTCACCATCCTCATTGTTCATGTACACCACTAAACCCCGAGGCTCAATCCAGCCTCATTCCCAGCTGTGTGCTGGAACAGACAAGCCCCGAGCTCTTTCCTGAGCAGGAGAAGAGAGGCATGGAAAACACAGATCCAGAGCTAGAACTAAAGCATTCCCTGAGCTGGCAGGACCCAGCTCAGCCCCGTGGCTCCTACCTTGTGCTCCTGGGCCAGCCTTGGCCAGGGGAGAGCCCACCTGCAGCGGGGCAGCCGCCGACAAGCCGGGGTAGTCTTGCAGTGATCAAAGAGAAAACTGTGTTACTGGAGGAGCTGGTATCCCACGAGGAGCCCTGCAGCATTCCCACAGGGAGTCAGAGCCCCAAATCCAACACCCAGCCCTGTGCCAGAGGGGTCTTTAGACACCAGAGTCCTTGAGCTGTGAGGGGCAGTGTGTGCTGAGCTGTGTTAGCATCAGGATCCGAGCCACTGCCCTGCACCCCTCTGCTCTGAAATGCCAGCAGAGAAACAGCACACACACCTGGGATGGAGGCACCAAGCCCTGGTTTCCAATCCCAGCTTCCACACCCTCCTTCAGGCTCTCCTCACAAATACAAATGAAAGAATTTCCAACCACCGCAGAGAAGATGAACCAGCAAGAAATTTTATAGCTCACTTGTGTTTGGTTTCCCTGCAAACCCTCACCCCCACTGGCTCCATCCCCCTCCCCTCATTCTCAATATTGGTAACAATCTTCAGGTTTGCTAGAAAACAAATCAGGGACTAAAAATTTTAAAAGCCATATTATTAATTTCAAGCTCCAGTTGGGTAACATAAGGAGGAGGAGGGAAAAAATAAAAATCTCTTGATTCTTGCCAAGTTTCAAAGGACAAACCCAAGTAGGAGAGAAATGTGATTTCCCAGCCTCATCAAGGAGATGATAAACAATACAGAATAAAAAAGAAAAAAAAAAAAAGATTATTTTTTAATGACAAGCTCTAAGAGAAGGTGATAGACATTGTCCTTTTCAGCTGGAAAGTGGAAACCAATTGATATTAATATGGTGTTAAAGAGAATATGAAAAAATCCCTGTGCAAATTGGCAAGGGTTTAATTAGAGTCACAATAAAAAACAGCCCTGGAGGCATTTTGCTTTTTAGTCATTCACATACACCTCCACTCAATCGCATTTACAGAGCCAAGAAAATTATTAATGCTCATTATTCTGAGAACCTTTCCCTTTGTAGCTCTGGGCCATAATGGACAGTTTTACATTTTGGGAGGGGGAGAGAGACACATTTTGCCCCAGACCCACTTCATAAAATTGGGAAACGACGGTGGCTCTGATGGAAATTGCTGTTCTTGCTGGGCTTCTGAGGAAGAGGAATAAATTGAGCCAAGAAGTTACATTTCATAGCAAAAACCATGGGGGCAAAGAGCACTGGGGGAGAAACCTGGAAAAATCTTTCTCAAAACATAAAACATGGGATCCCTTTCCTGCAGGACCTCCCCAAAGCCAGGCTGTTGGTGCCCATTTTCAGCAGGGCTCAGGCTGGTCCTGCTTTTCCCAGAGGTGAACTGGCACTGCTGAGACTGCCATGAGCCAGAGGGAAGAAAATTGAAGCAAGAAAAAAGACATTAAAAAGGAAAAGTTTGGGGTTTTTGGTGGGTTTTTTTTTTTTGCTTATTTTGAACATGGGAAAAAAAATGTAACAAATGGCAGGGAAGAAGCTGACAGGCTTCAAGGAAGGCTTTGAAATAACAGAACTGCAGAAGGCAAAGGAGAAGAGCACTTAATTCATCCTCTAAGGGTAACTCTGTGATTTCTCTTCCTTCTACCCACTTTGGCAGCTTCCACTGCCTTCAGACCACAGCCCTTGCCCATGAGCTCATCCCTCTCTCCCCTCTCGCCGCACGACCGGGCACACAAAGCATCCTATGAGCACGACCACAGCTCCACCTTGACCACGAAAACACCACGAGCAGCCAAAGGAAGCAGATGTCTAGCAGCTCCATGCAACCCAGAGACAACCCAAATCTAATCTACTCCTCTAGCCTACGTGCCACGCTGCTTCTGCTGTGCTGCTACCCACTGGTGTGCGGAGGCACCGAGGAGAAGGGAAAAACACGTCGGGCTGGCTTTAAATACCTGATTTTTTCTGTGTTTCTGTCACGGGCACAGAGGCAGCAAACTCAGAGGCTGGTCTGATGATGCTTGCTTATGGTGGGAAGCAGAAATCCAGAGGGCAGAAGACAGTGTGTCAATTAGAGGGTGAAACAGAGCAGGGATGGGGCAGGGCTCTGGCAGGACTGGTTTAAATGTATGGCTATAAAGTGAGGAGGGATTTTAATGCTTCTAAAATTAAAAAGGGGGGTTACAAAGGAGTATCTCACTTTGGGATTCTGACCCTCCTTGGGGGTCACCTCCTGCAAATGGGTCCTACCAGGAGTTCCAAGGGTCTCCTCTTTCACAGTGTCTCCCTTGGGGCCCAGATGAATTAGATCTGCAGGCCCTTGGGAATGCCATGGTTTTAAAGAAATGCTTTCTGTTTTGCATGGAGGAGGAGGAGGAGGAACATCTCAGGCCAAAAGCAGATCAGAATTCATCTATGTCTTGATTCCCTATTGCTGGTCAAGGGCACACAGTGGACCTTTGGCATCAAACTCCTCGTTCTGCCCAGGTAAGAGTCACCACTCCCAGGAACACCATCCTGGGGTGGGACCTGGCTCAGATGGGGATCTGGATGGGGGTGAGGAGTGAGGAGCTCAGGCCTGGCTGTATCAAGCCAAAAACCTGGCAGCTGGGCTGCAATTTATTAATTTTGTCCCTTGCCATCAGCTGATGAAAGCATTAGGAAAAGATTTTCTCTGCCCTGGAAGCAGGTTTTGGAGAGGAATAAACCCTGTGATGTCTCTCAGGTCCCTCAGAGCAGCCTGGCAAGAGAGGTTACCCCAACCCCCCAGAGACACTGTCCTGCCTGTGCCAGACATGCCACAAAGGCAGAGCACTGCAAATCATACGAGAGACACACCAAGCAGCTACCCACACGAGCACAGTAAAAGAATAGCCCTAAAATGTCTCTACAGGTGAGCATGGATAAAAATCTGATGACCCCAAATGCATTGTGTGGATGTAGATGTGATCACCTGGCCCTGCTGGGGCTGTGGGGATGGGGTGAGCTCCTGCACAGCTACAGCATGGATCTGGGTAAGGAGCTCTTCCTAACAGAGCTGAGCCTTGCAATCTTTTTCCAGGGTCACTCCAACTCCATGGAAGTTGGACTTAAACCCTTGGCTCCCTGATTAACTCCTCAAGCAGGGTACTTCCATGAATATATCTATATTTGCATAAACATGCAATCAAGTTTCCTCATCCCTTTGACTGGCTTCTGGCAGCTCCCCCAGACAGACTGTTACTAACATGCTGTGGGTGTAAAACGTCCTCCTGGGAAATATCAGGCCCTGAAAGCATGGCAAAGGGAGGAATGCGTGTCTAATTCCCCCATGAGCAGCTTAAAAAAATGTCCTGCTGTTAAGTTTTATCTGCTCATTTCCAAAAGACAAGAAAAATGCTGTCTCTTTATTCATGGAGGGAGGGAAGGAGGAACCCCCAGAAAAAGGACAAAAGTTTTCCTGCACTGAGAGATTTCAGAAATTAGGAAAGGATGTTTCTGTCGTGTGTGTGAGCTCCTGCCCTGCGTGCTGCCAGGCTGCCAGGACAGCGGCCACCTGGGGAATGCTGGAATTCTGCCCTAGGAAAACTGCAGCTGCAGTACATCCATGAGTTTGGACACAGGGATTTGGTGCAGGATTGGGACAACCAGCAAGGACAGAGCAAAATCTGTAGGCTGCTCTGAGTCTAGTGTCAAGTGGCAGGAGGTCAGAGATAGAGAGGGATGGGGTATAATTCCCCCCTCCTTCCAGAGAAATATGTGGCTTAAAAATTTATTATGGATCAGAAAAGTCTTCATTGCTTTCCTGCCCTGCCTTGTCATGGAGCTGTGAGAACATCTCTGACAACAGCAAACCAGGGCTGCCTGGTGGCTGGGGGAAGTGAACCAAGTCTGGGTGATTTTTATCCATGTCCCTTTATCGTCCTACAGAGCAGAGATCCATGGCTACAGACACACGTCCACGACACAGAAAGAGGAGCCTGGGAGCAGAGTCCTGGCTTCTGAGCAGAGCAGGGAGCATGGCACCCACCTGGCTGGGTGGTGGTGGCTGGTATGGGGGTGCTGCTGATGGTTGTGGTGGTTGTGGTGGTGGTTGAGGTGATGGTGGTGGTTTTTGCGGTGGTGGTTTTTGCGGTGGTGGTTTTTGCGGTGTTTATGCGCTGTGGTCGCTCGTACGCTGACAAGCAAAGAGAAGAGTTGGGAGACACTTACTGGGGGGAATGGTGGGTTGTTTCCATGCCACTGAGGCACCCATGAGGCTGCTGCTGCTGGGCTGAACTGGTGACCGATTTCTCAGCACAGTCACAAGTGGGGCACTGGCAGGATTAAGGCGTCAGCGGCTCGATGACGCTGTGCACAGCGGGGATGTGTGTGTGTGTGTGAGCAGGGGCTGCAGGCTGGGGCTGTATCAGCTTACTCTGTTGGTGCAGATATTGGCTTAAATGCTTACAGCTCAATCATAAACTAATTGCCAATTAAGCTGAAAAGGGGAGATGAAGACACATCTGGGCAGGGACGGGGTGAGGAGCAGGCGGGAGGTGTCAAGGAGCCCCCAGGCCAAGCTGTGCTCCCACTGCCTGGTGCCCACATGCCCAGCTGTGCTCCTTGCCCAGCTCCATTCCCTGCTGCCACCCCTCACCAAACCACCTGGCACCATCAAAGCCACCCAGGACCATTGGCACGTGGTTTTTTCAGTGACACCCTTCAAATTTCAGGATGGCTGGGGGTCAGCGGAGCACCCCACTGCTCCCCACAACATCCCAGACTAAAATAACACTGAGACACAAATTCCCACTGCTTAATTTACTTACACCTGCTGCCCTCCTGTCCTTGTTTGTCCCACTGCTTCATGCAGATTATCGTGCTAAATTTCATAATAGCCCTGAGCTAGTTTAAATACTTAATTTAGGTCACTTCTAGTCTCCTATGTGGGCTAAATAATCTCTCCTTAACTGGCCTTGGACATAAATCCCTCCTGTCCACCTCCTGCACATTGCTCCCAGCACCCTCCCGGCTTCTGCCCTGCAGAAAATCTTGGTGGGGAGTGTTTTCCAGGGAAACAAAAGTAGTGCTGAGGATGCCAAGCTTTGTAAATATGAGGAAAAAAAAGCTATCAAAATGGTTTTGTAAAGAAAGATGAAGAATATTTTGAACTGTTGAAACATTTAATTTTTAAATCCTAAATTACTTAAGGGAGACCTTTACTTTTTATTTGAAAATTTCAAACACTTAACTGCTAAAAACCTAAATACGGTTCATTTACCCAGAAAACCTGTCCTCCACTTTTCTATTAGGTGCATTTTTCTTAATTTTATTTGCATTTCCCTGAAATGATTCCTCCTCCAATTCTTCCCACTTGCCTGCAAACCAAAGAATTGATTATTCATCCAGCTCCCAGATTTGTTTCTTCTGGAGGGGCACTCCACCACAACATTCAAACCCAGGCGTCTGCTTACCCAAAACTCCAGGCTCTTTGATATCAAACTACCTCCAGCTTTTTTAAATAAGGATCTCTCTCCTGCCATCAATCTTGCAGCAGAAATCCCCGCTGAGCTCTGCTTTTGCTGCTGACACCTCACAGACATTTGTTCATCTACATACACGTGTACACGCAGATGTACACACACTCTAAATGTTTTTTTTATTGATAGCCCAAGGTGACCCAGTCTGGGTTCTGCACCAAATAATTCACACCCAGCTCCTTCTCACAGCAGAATTCTGCAGTACTGGGGGGCTAAGGAGGGGAGTTCACAGCGAGCACTGGTGATTTTGAAGAGTCTTTTTTTATTTCCTTTCCAGCTGCCATACTAACGAACCTCATGGGGGGAAACCATGCCAGAGGAAGAGGCAAAATGAGGCTGCTGAAGTCAGGGGAAGAAAATATAAGACTCTTTGACAGGACAGAAATTGAGGCACAATTATGGAAGACTTATTGCCTGGGAAATGATAATGGATAGAAAATAACTTTTTTTTTTTTTCCTAGTGACATCCACAAGAATCATGCACCGAGGTGTTAAATGCCAGCATTTCAGTCAGGGTTTTACTTACTGCCAAAGGCTGAGCCTGCAGCTGCACCTGGAAAAAACAAGAGGAAGCCCAGTCACTGGAAGCAGGACACCATCATAAGATCACACAGACACACAACATGGGACTGAAGAGCAGCTAATTAGTGGGGGCTTGCTCACAGGCACATCAGTTTGCTGCTACAGCTTAAAAGCTAGCTTTTGTCACAGCACAGAAACAGCCAGACAACGCTGCCTGGGCTCCTGGCATCTCAAGCCTTTCACCTGGGGAAGGAAAACCAGCGTGGTCCTTGCTGATGAGTTTTTCTGTTAACCATTTCCTTGGGCTGCTGCAAAAGCCCAGCAAGGGACAAACACAAAGGAGCACTGGGCTAAGGACAAGCTGCAGGGTCTGAACAGGGGACTGAAGAATCACAGAATGAACTAGGCTGGAAAAGACCTTTAAGATCATCTACTCCAACCTATGACCTTAACACCTCCTCAACAACTAAACCACGGCACTTAGTGCCACGTCCAGTCTTTTTTTAAACATATTTACGGGCCTTCCTGCTGTAACACGTGGGTGAATCATGGAAAGCCTCAGCTCTGCGTGAAGATAAAGCACAGTGATGGAAGAGGTAGGACTACCAAGAGCAGAGGGCTTCAGAGAGCTGCCTCTGGGGCAGAGGATGTTGATGTGGGGAGGAGGAAGCAGTGGAGAGTCAGGGTGGGGAGGAGGAAGAAGACAGAGAGATGGGAAGAGAGATGAATGGGAGAAGGAAAAGCAGAGGAGAAAGAGAAATAGGAAGAGACACAAGGAATGGAGGGGAGGGAAAGAGAGAGAACAGCATGTCTGTGCCTGTCAACACCAGAAACTCTCCCAGGCTCCTTTGAAGCAATGCAGCCGCTTGGTGGGAGCTGACAAGCTCGTTCCCTTTCAAAGAATCTGCTCGTCTACCAGCCCTGGCACACACAAAACATTCCCGTCACGGCCTTCGGAGCCTGGATTTCAGCTTTGATCATCTTAAAGCACATAAATCTTTCAAAAAATTTGGGGGGAGGGAGAGAAAAAGATTCTCTTTGGTAATGCTCAAAGCTGCTGCTTGAAAGGCTGGAGTGGCTACTGTGGCTTCTTGACATTTAAACAAGTTTGCTAATGTGGAGTGGACAGGAACCCAGGAGGAACTGGTCCATCTGTGGTGTCTCCTGCCCCAGTTCCCTGCTCGGAGGATGGTGGGAACGCATCCTTCATCTCACCTGTGTGCTGCCTCTGTCAGCACCGTGTTCCAGCAGCAATTGCAGGAGGCTGGGGCTGCGCACGGGGACCACGGCTCGCGGCGCTTCCCAGGGACACCGGCAAGCACAGACAGGATACAGAGAGCAGGCAGCACTCCTGCAGCTGAGCAGAGCCAGTACAGAGCCCGTGGGCTGCTCTGCAGCCAGAGCTCTGCTGTGCTGATAATGCCTTTGTCAAAGGACAATAATTGCCTTTGCCCCGAAGCCGTGGTTATATCTTGGCCTAAGGTCATCATCCCTGTTCTTGACCATCATTTAGATTCATCACTCCTCTGCCAGCAGTCAACACATCACTTCTGCATCCACCAGATCCTCTTTCATTTCTCTGTGTACCAAGACAAGGGTCCTTTTGGAAAGCTGAGCATCCTGAACAGATTTGAGCTGGGGAAGCACAAGACGAGCACCCACTCCCATCTGTGGGTGCTGAGCAGCCCAGGGCAGGGCTGGTTCCCTGCAGGGTACTTACATGCATTGGGGGACCCATTGGGGAGAGGCAGGTAGGACCCTGCTCGCCAGGACCTGGAGCGAAAGTTCTTCTTGCACTTGCCACAGTCCTGGCCCGTGGTGTTGTGCTCACACTCGCACTGCAGGCTGCCCTCTTTGAAGGTGCACAGGTTGGCGTGGAGGTTGCATTTACATCTGGAGGAAGAAGACAGGGAAGAGCTGTCAGGTGTTCCTGCTGCTCCTCCTTGCTCCCAGTGTAGTGTTGAAAATGTGCTGAGGCTGGGCTGGTCACGCCTTCCCTGCTCCTCCTGCAGGTTTTTCTCACTAAACTCAGCAGTTTTCCCCAGGTATCTGGTGCTGGGGTTCAATGTCCACCTCCTCACCCCGGGCGGATCTGCAGCCTCTTGTCCAAGATGATACACTTCACTCCTGCTCTCTGACTGAGCAGCACAGGCTGTTTAATGGCCACTCAACATCTGCAGTTTCAGGAGTCACTCACATGTCAGGCTGCTACAGGAATCTGGGTAATTACCTCACATGGAGGCTTCTTTTACTTAGAGGCAGTCTCTGGCTTTGGATGGAGGAGCTGGGCCAACCCTGGTGGCACTCAGCCCTTGCCCCCTGTGCACTGTGCCAAAGCCAAGAGCGTTTTCTGCTGTGGTGTGAGGCTGCCCAGCACAAACCCTTTTCCCTACGTGCAGCACAGCCCCAGCCTGCTGCGACCAAAATAACACAGACAACAAGCCACCACCAGAATCCACCGGTTAGTCCCCGCCTCATCAGAGAAGGCAACAACTAAAAACGCTACTCAGCAATTTGCAAACATTAAGAAACTTTTAATGAGCTGTAGTGCAGTGTGCAGGGAATAATTATCTCTGTGCACAATAATTCCTGTTGCTCAGACTCCGAGGTGACTTGCGCAGAGCGCAGAGGCTGAGCCCATAACTCACACGTGGCTCTGGTGACTCCTGGGCCCGAGCTGAGGCCATCAGACAGAGACTTGGGGGACAAAAACATCTCATTTCATTCCAGACAGCCGATCCCTAGCACAGCCTGACAGTTTTCCCTGCTTTGTGCAATAATTTACACTCTCAGAAGCAGAAGCATTAGAAAACAGTAATGCTGTGCCTTCTGTGCAGGAGTGGAGAAGTCTGATGGGGCAGCGCTTCCTTTTACAGGGCCCAGGAGATGCAGCGCTGGGGGAATGAGCTGCCTGCAGAGAAGACAGAGGAAATGTGGCCTGCTGCTCCTTGTGCTCTGTCTGCACTGGGATAAACAGCCTGGATTAGGCTGGGAGCTGGGAGTCTGGGTGCTGGTGCTGCTCATGCCCCCTGTTCCTGGTGCCTCTCCCCCTCTCCCTTGGAGCCCCCAAAGAAGCTCCCCAGCCACCTGCCTGACCCTCTGAGACCACCTTTGCTGTGCTCTCCTCACACATGGCTGGATAAGCTGACCTCATGTATGATTTCTTTTTTCCCCCTCCCTCCCCTCCCTGTCCTTAATTCTAGCAAACCCCACTCAGAGGCTAAGCATAAGCTGTGTGAACAATCTCTCCCCGTCTTACAACCCTGCCCTGTGTCTGAGCAAGCAGAGGAGGGAATTCTGCAGCCTCTAAAAGGGAGGAAAGAAGAGAAGGTGGCCCAGGGAGCAGAGGCAGACATGCTCAGCACGCTCCACTCGAAACCGTGTGTGAGTGAGGGCTGGAGATGCCGTGTCACGGCTGAGAGCACTAACAGCCTCCAGCTCTGCTGCTCTGGGAGTGAGCCACGAGTCCCAGCAGCCAGGGGAGGGAAGTGGCTTTGGCTGGTATGTGCAGCCAGGAGGGATGCTGAATTTCAGATGCTGCAGGTCCCCTCTGGCTCTGGTGAGGAAGGATCTCTCTGAACTGTCCCAGCCCTTTGGCAGAGGCGCTGCCCAGCCCCAGGGTGTTGTGGAGCCTGGCTGTGAATTATTCAGTGACCACACGGTGTGGCCTCCTTCTCTCGCTTCAAGACGAGCAGACGAGAGCAAAGCAGGCAAGATAGTGGGTTAAAGCAGGTTAAAGCAGGGCAAAGCCTCACCACTGCTGCTCTGGGCCCTGCCTGAACAGAGTAACAGCTTCAGGAGCTGCAGCCCTCCCTCCTCCTCTGATGGCCTGGGGTAGCTCCAGGGCACAGCCTCAGCATCCAGCCTAGGGGAGTTTAGGAGCCCCAGGGGAGTAGGTACAAGGATGGAAGGGACTGTCACACCCCTTGACTTCCCTGAAGTTTGGGATTAGGTGGAGGGTGGTGCTTGGCTCCAGTGTTTGACCCTGTGAATCACAGACCAGTCACAGAGGGGACATCAGCCCTGGGTGGCCACCACCCGGTCCCCATGGTGGCCTCAGGCAGCCTCAACCAACCCCTTCCACATGTAGCACACATCCTTGCTCCTGGCAGGAGCCAAGCAGACGTTTTGGGGTGCTTCTGGCTCCCAGTGCAGGAGAGTGAGTCTCATTCACCATTAATTTGGCTCCAGCTACAAATCCTCCTCTGTGCAGTGGGACCTGGCCTTGCTGAGGCACAGGTGTGTGCAGGAGGCAGCCAGAAGGGCCTGCTCCTACACACACACTGCTCACTTGCTGCTGGGGAGGGCTGGGAGCTCAGCACAAGCTCCTGAGACAGCCCCAGCTGCCTCCTGCCCAGTGGGATGGGGACAGGGAGGGAGCTCATGGATGTCCCCCAGCGAGGAGTGACAGAGCACTGCTCTTCCCAGGGGAGACCCTCACTTCCTAATTAGTGTAAGCAAGAAAAATCAAGTCAAGAGGAAGCAGAGGCAGGTGTTCACCTTGCCTGCCTGTGCCAGGGTCACTGATTTTTCTCACTGCTAGGCCACTTGTGCAAAAGTTCTGTTACCCGACGGATCAATTTTACCAGGGGATTGCTTTCTGAATTAGACCTTTGAGGATCATCAATCTAAGCAGGGACCTGTAACCCCAGCAGGCTGACCCTACAGCACAGCACTTTTCAGCCCAATCAATCAGGCTGCATTATTTAATGGTGAACAGCCGAGCACCCTCAGCCAGTCCCATTTCGGGCAGAGGTTTCTGCATCCTGGCCTTCCTGCAGCTTGGGCTCAGTGGATCAGCTTCAACTCCTTCCTCAGGCTTCTGTGCCTCCTTCTCCAGGCCCACAAGCCCAAGGACACACCAATGGTCTGTGCCTGCCTTTCCCCAGCCAAGATTCAGCTGGCAGAGGCTGGAGTAAATGGCATTAGCCCAGTCCCCTGGGTGGGAGCCGCTCATCCTGCTCGCCTATGCTCATCCTCCTCGGCGCCCAGCCATGGCAGGAAGGAGAGGATGAAGGGAAAGGTTAGGAGCTACTTAGCAATGAGGCTTAAAAATCAGCAGCGGGGCAGACACCTGCGCTGTGTCCTGCAGAAGGCAGCCATGGCCCTGCTCCAGCCCCAGGGCTGCTCCAGCAAAGTGCTGGTTGCAATATGGTCTCTGGCTCTGCAGGAGATCTGGGAAGCTGGGAGCTCTGACTTGTGGGTCAAGGCCATGCTGACAGTGCTGTTTCTCGGTGGGCATTCAGTGTAAGGTCAGCAGTGGTGGGGAGCAGCCCCAGGGCAGACCCACAGCACCCTCGGGCACCAGGGACACCCATCCTGCCCTGGGCTGGCAGGAGGTCACACCACTGCACTTGGCATTAAACAAAAACTGGCTCACGCTGCTCCCAGCAGGAGTGGTCAGAGCAATGTGTGCCCCAAGATGTTATAGTTTGCACAAAGGGATATTTATGAGTTTATTTTAGTGCAGGTCATTCAGCTTTCCTCAGAGTGCTGCAATGTGGTTCTGATGCTGCCAATGCCTCCACCAGGGAACATCACAGAGCTTGGAGCGCCAAGGAAAGTTTACAGGAAAATGTCCTTTTTTTCCCTTTTTTTTTTTTTTTTTTCTTTCAGCCATAAAGAGCACTTTTCTGCAATTCTCCATGTCAGCATCCTGGAGGTTACAGCAGCAAGCTGGTGTCTGGTGCCAAGCCCACGTGTGAGGGAAGGAGATGCCCACACACAGGAAGGGGGCGAGTGCAGCAAACCTGCAGCAAACCTCCCTCCGTGCTGGGACTGGGAAAACTGCCCCTTTCCCTGAGCTTTCATTAATAATGACTTTTGAAGTAATTTTAAAAAGCCATCCCAAGCCCTTTGTTTCCCTTCCAAGAATTTTTCCTTGTTTTACAACCCTTTTTCTGTCCCCAACCCCACTTGCAGAGCAGGGAAGTGAGGCACAGAAAGGCAAAGAGTGTCTCCTCATCCCTCTCTCTTCCTGCAGGGATGGGGCAGCCTTGGGGTGCTGGCACCCCTCAGGCCCAGTGCAGTGACCCTGCTGTGCTGGGTGGGGACTTAGAGATCTGCTCCATCCCCTTGTGCCTCTTACCCAGCTTCCATGAGAAAACACTGACTGACCTGAGCTCCTTAAAAAAATCCTGGACATGAGGCAGGAGCAGCCACCACCTCTCCTGCAAGCCTCTTTCCAGCCCAGCCTGCACACTCCTCTCCGTGGGGATGTTCTGCATGGCCATAGGGATACTCTGGAGATGGCTGGTCCCATCCTGCTGGCTTCTGAGCCATCACACTTCTACCTTTCCTCCCATGGGCTCGGTTTTGCTGCCCTGCTCCCTCTGTGCTGGTGCTGGTGGGGGAGAGGCAGCTCGGGAGAGCCGCTAATGGCTGCGGCCGGAGGAAGGCTTATCAGAGCTTTCTCCTGAATTGTTTGCTCTCACTGTAATTGATGAGACTTTAATGAGTCTCACGGGACCGTGTGTTTGAAGGGAGCTCTTTCCTCTCTGTCCCCAAGGAAAACGTTGTTTCAACTGATCTGGG
The DNA here is from genome assembly GCF_001522545.3 of Parus major. NCBI lineage: Eukaryota > Metazoa > Chordata > Aves > Passeriformes > Paridae > Parus > Parus major. The sequence goes on from NC_031785.1 coordinate 4,283,682, forward strand.
CTCTCGGGGAAACATGAATAACTCTTCTCCATCTCCCTATTGTCATCCCCAGCCGCTGCTCGCAGCACGCTCCGGCAGCTGCCTGGCCATCGCTTACCCTCTTCTACCTGCTCTTCTGCAACTGTTTTGGCAGCTCAGCAAAAGCAGGGAGCAAATCTTTTGGGCAAAGCATAACGGGTGCTGAGCTTGGATTGTTTCTGGCCCATCTGTGCGTGTGGAAGCAGGTAAAAATAGCTTCTAATGGCTGGGCCATGGAAGAAGCGCAGTCCCTTTGTGGAGAGCATTTATATCAGGATTTGCTTTGCTGGGAGATGGCTCTGGCAGGGGTTTGCTGCTGCCAGTCCTGGAGCAGGACAGGCTCAAGGGGATGGAAAAGGCAAGGGTGGCACATCCCAGGAACAGGGCTGGGAGCTTCCCCGAGCCCCAGGTCCAGGGGCTGAAGGAGAGGAAAAGCCATTTTAACGTGTTGGTTTTTTTCAGCTTGAACCAGGGTGAGAGGCTTCTGGCTTTCACTGCTCTGTACAGAGCCAAAGAACTGAAACAACCCCTGAGTTAGGTCAGAGGGTTGTGAGCGGGCTGTTTTCCTTGTGGGTTTTTACATTTGGTTGCGTGGTAGGGACGGGTGAGTCCTCCCAGCAGGAAGGAACCCTCCTCAATGCCCTCTGAAATGATTTGAGGTTTGGGTTACAAAGATGAGACAATTTAAAAGATGCCAAAGTCGAGAGCACGCTAGCTGGCTGTTCCCATCCGAGAGGCTATTTATTTTAAATAAGTTGACACTCACCAGCTGTCAAGATCCTGCTGAGTGGTGGAACATTATTTATATTCAAAGCTGTCTTAAAAAGCAAATACAAAACCAAACTTCCCCATTAGGGGGTCGGCCAGCAGAAGGGAGGAAGGGTGAAGAGGACATCACACAGGTATGTGAACATAAATATTTGCAGAGTAATGTGTATAAATACTCTTGGTTTTTCTCCTGGAATGCAATAATGCCTGCAATTGAGTTCATTGGCAAAATTGAATTTGGGCTCCTGTAGAAGTCTCTTTATATTAAGTGCTTTAACATACATCACCTTCTCAGTCTATTGATGCAATTCTATTATCTGATCAGGCCAGAGACAATTCGGCAACAAAATCAGAGGAGGGGATAAAACCTTCACAAAGCAAAGCCAGGAGCAGGTAATAGGACCTTGGGCATCTGTCTCTGGCTATCGACAAAGTGTCAGCAGTGCCTGGGGGAGGGAGGAGCTCTCTGGGTTTTTCACTAACTCCCTCCCTCCCCTCAGAGGGTTTCCTCCCCACGTTGCTGCAGTGGGAGTAGAAACCTTTGCAGGACTCCAGCAAACAGTTGCTGCACATTAACTTCATTTAACTATATGACCAACAGCAAGATTTTGCTGGAACTCAAGCTAATTCCAGCCTGGAGGAATGCCTGGGAAGCTCAAGGTCCAGCTCTCAGGGGCTGCCCAGCACGGAGGAGCGGATGGGCCGAGGAACACAGAGCTCTGCTGGCACAGGCTTGGCTGTCCTTGACATGAGGATGCTGCTGCCTCCTGGGACCCAAGTTCTGTCTGCCAGGAGATGAAGGGGAAGGAGCAGGGACGGGCACAGGCAGTGCTTGCCCTGGTTTTTGTGGTCCTGCCAAAGCTGCCAAATGTGGGCAGCAGCTGGCTGAGGGCTGCAGGAGCATTGGGCTTGTTCTTGGGGGATGCTTGGGTGAGCCTGTGGCTGTTTTGGGAATGATGCCCCAGCATTGGGATTGGGCAAACTCAGCTGGGAATGCCTCTGCTCTCACAGATCATTCACCCCAGGTCCTGCCTGTTCCCCTTTGGTGCAGGTCCCACCCTGCTCCTCAGGGAGAGATGTTCACCAGCCACCACACAAAATCTAAGATCCTCAACAAGAGACTCGTACACGGACCAAACCTCTACTCCAATTTAAAGACAGCATTGCTGGAGAAGTCAAGATCAGCTGGAAGGTCTCCCACAACAGAGCCAGAAGAAGGAATGTCCAACCAGGGCAAAGCACCTCAGGTGCAACCAGGATGTGCTTTGTGCTGGCACCCATGGTTCGAGCTGAGCTACAGCCACAGGGGAAGTGCTCTGAGCTGCCGTCATTGAGAAAAGGAGGCAGTGACCAGGAATTCATTCATCTTTACAGCAATTCTGCATCAATCGTTTCCACATCTCAAAACTCGCCACAAATGCAGAAAAGAATATCCCCTGCTTGTGGGTACCACTGACCATTTCCAGCTCCATTTATTGCAGGAGGTGCTTCTGGGGGTGGCCTTGGTCCTCCAGGTCTGGAGTGCCTAATCCTGGCTGTTGGCACCAGGATAACAGGCTGGCCAACGTTGTTCTGCTCCACTAGCACAAACTCTCCAAGCCATGTGGTGAGAAAATCCTCCTGGAGAGCATCCATGCACGGCACTGAGAACACACCAGGGAAAGGAGCAGGGGAGCACAAAAGGCCTTTCCCTTCAGTTTTTTGGTGTAAGCAAAGAAGCAGCCAAGGAAAGCCTAAGAAAGGTAATTGGTGAACTGAGGAAAGGAAAAGCCACTTCAAAACTAGAAACCTCATCTTGTTGGTGCCTCTTTGGCCTGAGCACACCCCGAGAGGAGGCTCTGTTCCATGGAGCTGCTCCGAGATGAGGGATGCTCTCTCCTCCTGCCTTCCTCCAGGGACTGCTCATCGCCAGCAGGATGCACAGACAGACAGTGCATGCACTGGGGCAGGGCAGGACAGAGGGGAGAAATCCTAATAAGCAGCCTAAAATTGATTCACTTCTGCTCAATCTGATTTCTCCTAACTGGATCCACATGTCCTAGCCATGGCACATTAACTTCAGTTACAGCTTATTAATGTCTCTGTGATGGAGCATGCCCTGCTGAGCACAGCAGTGACTGACATTATGAAGGGGAAGAAATTACTCCAGAGAGACCCAGTGTGGAATGGAAGCAGAACCAGTGACTCTCAGCACAGCCCTGGCAGCCAGGGAAAGCTCATTCACCCATGCCTGATCTCACTGCTGCACCGAAGAGAAAATGAAGCAGTGAATAGAGATCTGTGGGGAAATGTTCTTCCACTTCCCCACCCTGCCTGGCACACACACAACACACAGGCCAAGGGCTTGCTTGTGTCTATTCCTGTCCTGACTCTTCTGCATCTCCAGTTACTCTGCAGATCAATAGGGACAGGACGGAAGAAGAAAGGGGAAAAAAAAGAAAAGAAAAAGATACCAAGAGGAAAGAGAGTAAAAATAAACTGTCAGCCATGAGCAGAGAGATGGACCTGGCTGAGGCTGTGGGAGGAGGAGATGCAGAGGAGACCCTGAGGGACCAGTCCACTGTACCAACACCCAGGAATGAAGCACTGACCCCCAGGATTCACCAGATCTTCTGGCTTACAGGACAAGAGAAGGCAGAAAACTCTTTTCCCTTGTCCCCATGCCCTCTGTTCTGTCTCTTCCTGCTTTTCCCAAAAGCTCTGGGAGGTTGTGGTGAAGGGTTTTCCTTGGTGTGAAGCTGAGGCATGAAGGATGGGGTGTGCTTGGATGGGGAGTACCTGGACTGAGGGGATCACAGAAAGCTCTCTGAACCCACCAGTGATCTGGTGCAGGCTGCAGCACTGAGAACCTGGGCTCATAGTCTGCTCTGAGGGCAAAGTGTTTTGATCTTCCCTTGACCGACTGGAAATGAGCTGCCAAGTGCCTCATCACCCTGTGAGCACTGCCAAAATCCCGGTGTGCTACAGGGACACGGGCAATGCCACACACCGAGGGCACACACTGTGCCCAGGCTCCTTCAGCCTCTCAGGGCTGCTCACTCCGCTCTCCAGGGGGAATTTTCTGGCTGAGTTTTACCCTTGACCCCTCACTTCTTCACAATCATCTTCCCTCTCGTTTCCATGCCCCCTGTAGTGGATCCCTAACACCACCCCACTTTTATCTAGGCACTTTTATCTGCTGTTCCTCCAACATGTCCTGGAAGAGGCAGCGTGTGTCCATCCCCATCCTTGCCCACCCGTCCTCCCCGCTTCCCTGCACTGTGCTCCAGTCAGGCTCCCATTGATTTCTCCTCTCTTCCTCTCATTAACCCATCCCTTGTTGAGCCATACAATAGATTTAATTTGGTTTTAGTCCCCGCACCGTAGCTGGCTTTGCTTACAGCTGGAAATAGATCGTTTTTCAGTGAAAAACCTGCTTGCTGGGACTGGAAAATATCACAGGAGCAGAGTTAATTCACAGGGAGCTTCTTCATCCTATACACTACTTATCCACAGCTCCTCAGCTGCTCACCTCCCCTGCCCTGTGCCCACGGGGCTGGAAGAGTCAGCACAGAACAGGCAATGCCCTCTTCCCTATCCAGGATGAGCATCCCTCTCTCCTGGGAGCCAGCCCAACAAGCTGGAGCAGCGCAAAGCCGCATCTTCCTCAGAACTCGGAGTTTGGGCCGATAAAAGCAGATTTCAGAGTTTTCCCTGCTCCCAGGAAAGGAAAAGCCCTCTCTTCCCCGCTGTCCTGCTGCCCTGGGGGAGGCGGTCGGGCAGGTTTCGGTGAGCGGAGCCAAGAGGGGAGCGGCGGAGCCGGAGCCGCTGCAGCAGCCGCGGGCAGGCGGCCACGCCGGCACCGAGCCAGCGCCGGGAGAGGCCGGCAGGGATCAGCAGACAAACCCCAACCTGTCTCGTGTTGGCCCCGGCTAAAAAGCAGCATTGCAGCTTCCACAGGGCGTTCGCAGCCCGGCCATCCCCGCCTCCAGCTGCCCTCGGGCTGTGGAATTTTGCATGTCTGGTAGAGGTTGCGACTCCTCCAGCGTGGGGAGTGCTTGAAAGGGTTTTTCCTTCTCTTCCCTAGCTGCCTCTTTTCACAGAATTTTTAGGGATTTTCTGTCTTGAACCAAACTCTGCTGCTATTAAATGGTATTAAATTTGGCCAGTGAATTCAAAAGCTGATGGGGGGCTGGGGAGGGGGGAGGAGGACAACTGAGAGTAAGGTGCTGGTTTGAGGAGAATCCTACCAGCATGGCCTGAAGTCCAAAGTACTGAAGCAACAAATCCTGCCCAAGGCAGACAGGAAAGGTAAGTGGCTCAGAGGAGGAAGGTGTTCACAGGACACCAAGAGAATTTTAACTCTTTGAAGCATCAAGTATCCCCAGGCTGCTGTGGGAGCAGTAACAGGTCCTTGGTTATCTCTGCTGATCTCCACACTTGGAAGCCAAAGCTCACTGTCATCAAATATTTAGTCCTAATTTACCAGATACATGTGGAGGTGTTCTCCCACCCCTCTGCCCACATGTCTGAGCCACCCAGGGCTGCTTCCTGAGCAATCCCCACTGTATGCACCCCAAAATGCCCCCAACCCAGCTGAGAGCCACAGCTGCTTGTCCCAGACAGGCACCATGCTGTGAGAAAAACCCTCATCGCTGCCTCCTGCCTGCCCTGGCGGGTGGAAAGGGTTCTCCCATCCCTCACTGCAGCTTCCTTCCCCTTGGAGCCTTTTCAAAGCCAGCCTCAGTGGCACCTGCAAACATTTCTACTTGCAAGTCTCAGAAGCAAACAGTTTGGAACCGATACAAACGGCTCCTCTGTCGCTGTGGTGATGCTTGTTAGCATGGGTGGGTGATGGGGGGATTTTTCCCCTCTCGCCTGTAAGTCTCTCACAAGCTGGATGGGAAATCAGCCATTTCGGCATTTTTCCACCTTACTTTGCTTTTTTGGTTGATGTCATAACGTAACATATGGCATCGTATAGAGAAATGAAAAACAAAATCCAGGAGAAACAAACCCTCTCTTGCTTCCTCTGCCCCAGATCTCTCAGGGGGTTTACCTGCACCCCAAACTTCATCTGCCAGAGCTGGACCTGCTCAGGGTGTGCAGGACTAACTGGGGATGACTCACCCTGCCTGTACTGGCAGTGAGATGGAGTTTAGTGGGGTGAGCCTCATTCCACACCCCATATCCACCAGCATCACCCCTGAGACAGCTGGGCAATGGCTGGCCATGTTTGCACAGCTGGGACAGGCTATTGGAGGGAACTCAGACCCTGAGTGTCCATCCAAGCCATGTCCCAGCTCCCCCAGCACCAGCTGCAGGAGGACACAGCCTTGGAGGTGCCCCCGCCACTCCTTGCAAGGACACATCTGCTGCCCTGCCTGGGGAGAAGGGGTATCAGAGGGAGAAATGATTATCTCAGACAGCAGAAATGCTGATGGCTCTGTTTTCTAGCAAGAACCCTCTGAGAAGAGATGCCCAAAGAAACCCAGCAGCCGTTACCTGCCAGTGACTTCGATGTTGGAGACGGCGTAGAAGTACTTGTACAAGTTCTCCCTCTGCACGTAGGTGCCGCCCAGGGCGGGTCTCAGCAGCCTCATGCGCAAGTCGGTCACGGTGAAGAAGTCCTTGAGCCCTTTGGCGCTCTCCAGCCGGGTGTACAAGTTGTCCATGTTCTTGAGGTCGGGGCCAGCAAAGATGGCAAAGCGGTCCCGCACCTCAAACCGGACGGTCTTCTCTTTTTTGGAGCCCGCCCAGCGGGAATACTCCTCCGTGCAGAGGACCCTGTTGGCACTGGTGGTGGAGAGGTCCCGGACCCTCCGTGCTGGCATGCTGAAGGCCTCCATGCAGTCGTCTGCATAATACTGGTACGGGTGCCAAGTCCTCCCATTGTCCAGCGACTTCTCCAGCATCATGATGGTGGGGCGCCCGTACTCAAAGGTGATGACGATGTCATCGGTCAGCTCGATGCTCTTGTTCCAGGACAGGGTGATGTTGGCCAGCAGCGGCTCTGGGTACCGGCGCCATGTCACACTCTGCCAGTACGTGGCCAGCCCCTCGTCCTCGCTGTCGAACATCAGCTTGGGCGGGTGGGCCAGGTCGGGGTTGGAGGCGTCGCACTCGTCGCTGCACAGGTACGGGTTCTCCTGGAACGACAAAAATGATCACCCGGGAGGAAAGCAAAGCCTGGGCGTGGCGTGGGCAGTGTGGGCACACGGGCCCTGCCTTTGGCTGCTTATGTCAAGCGTTAACTGCTGGGCTGAGCTGGAGAGTGCCAGGGGCCTGGCTTGGGAGGATGCTGTTTCTGAGAATGAATTTAAGGCAGAAAGATGCGGCTTTACCTCAGCTGTAAGAACGGCTGAGCTGTTTCCTTTGAAAGGCCCTTTGGGAAAGGGCTTTTCGATTTGGCACAGGGGTAATTTTCATAGAAAGCTCCTTCCCTGAGATGGTCTCTGAGAAACATGGGCTAAGCTTGGCCAGTTTACAAGCCTACAGAAAGCCATGCTCATCCCTGCTGCCTTGGAGGAATTGAGTGGCTAAAATCTCCCAAGCACACCCCTGCCTCTCATGGCTCCTGATACTGAAAAGGATGGGGACACACCATCCCCCCAGTGCCTCTGAGCACAGCTAGAGCCAAATTTCTCCAGCTCCAAGCTGGGAGAGAACTGAGCAGCAGCAGAAAGAGCAGAGATTTGTGCTCCTGGTGCCTTGGTGCTCACCTACCCACAGGGAACAGGATGAGGAGGATGGCTCATCCCATCCAGGTGACAATGTCCGCTGCCTCCAGGCCTGAGCAGTGGGAGAGAACATCCAGCCATCCTGTTTTGCCCACAAGTGCCAGTGCACAGCCAGGCTGGTGTGTTTTGCAGGGACACACCTCCACATCCACATGTGCTGAGATGCACCAGGACAGCATCAAGGTCAAGGTTGAAGTTTTGGGGGTGGGCAGCTGTGCCAATGCGTTTATTGCCCACCCATGTTTGTTAAAGCCCAGCATCGCTGCCCTACAGCCTCTGCCTCCAGCAGTGAGCATGTGGGTCACAGCTGCCTTGGGGATTGTGCAGGGCTGTGTTCTAGCAGGTAGAGACCACAAAAAACTCTGCAACACACTGCAAATCCTTTTTTTGCATATGAAGCATCTCTTTGCTGTCGCTTTGCCTCCCTCTCAGAATCAAAATGCAGAGGATTGGGGAGGGAGAGGGATTGGTATGACAGTGGGCTCTGCTGCTGTGGGACCTTCTCAGCAAGGCAGAGGCACCTGGCACAGGAGGAGGTGATAAAGCTGCTGGAGCTGCTCAGAGCTGCTGTCTGGGGGTGAGGAGCCTGCTGGGGAGTGAGGTCTGGCTCTCCTGAGCACAGCAGCTTTCAAGGTAAGAGCGAGCTGGGTGTTCTTTGGTTTGTGGGTGCTTTGGGCATGGTTGGAAGCCATGGGGAGGTGCTATGTGTGGGACCAGTGTGTTCCTGCCTGGCCCTGGGGACTTCCTGCAGCATCAGGGCTGTGCCAGGGTGCAGGAGCTGATACTGGCTCCAAAAAATGAGGTGTAGGGCTGGATCTGAGCAGGTTGGTTGTGTCTCTGGCTGCTGCAGGTGTGGAAAGAGGCTGCTCAAGTTTCCATGGCTTGCTTTGACCTAGGGAACTTTTGGAGTCTGCCTGTGAGCTGCTTTTGGGGTGCCCTGTGCACACCCAGTCACAGCAGAGGGGATCTGCCTTGTACGTGTGGATGCTCTTGGGTGCCAAGTGGGGCTGTGCTTTGAAGGTGGAAACCTCTGAGTAACACAACATGCTTTGGAAAATCTGGGCTTTGCCACCTCCAGCCAGGCAACCAAAAGTCTTGGAAACTACTCAGAGCTCTCCACTCCACGTCTGTAAAATGGGACTTTGGTGCCTCCTCAGAGCTCAGAGATGTGCACTGAAGGCAAACAACTTGCAAAGTCAGTGGAGGCCACAGCACCCTGGAAAACTCCTGAGGACACAAATAATTCTGTGTCTGGAGCAGCATGTGAGCAGCACAATGTGAACAAGGCAGGGGGCTGCTCTGTCAGCACAGGGGGAAAACCAACCAGCAAGTGACTGATCTGTACGTGAGAAGCAGGCTCTGTGCAGGGGAGGCAGCCTTGGGGACACGAGGGGACTCCCGTAAATACAGCACATGTTCTGTTTGTGTGTGTGCACAAGGCTGCTGGGGAAAGCAGCACAGGATAAAACAGGTCAGAACTCAAACTGTTTTCAACCCAGTCTTGCTCTGACACACCCCTGCCTGGCAGTGAAGCTGCAAATGCCGTGCTGGGGTTTGTTCCTCCTGTCACAGCCTCAGCTTGGGCCATGTGTGGCTTTTGCCACCTCTGTGTGTGCTGGAAGGAAAGGGCTGGGACTGGAGCTGCTGGGCTCCAGTGTGGTGCTCACCCTGCAGCAGGGAGGTTACTCAAATGGATGCTTGGGTTGATGTTTTAAAAGCAAAGAGCTGGATAATTGATTTGTTTGTTTGTTTAGTTTATTTGCAGCTCTGATAACTGAGCAAGGGAAATCAGTGGAGTGCTCAGGCTTGCTTGGGTGGGTGAGGTTGAGGGGTGAGGGCACCCCACAACCTCCTCAAAGAGGGGGAGATGCCAACTGGCCTGTGGTGGGACTCTGAGCCATGCTGGGGGGTCCTCTCCTGCCACAACTAGCTGTTCTGGAGTAGGGATTAAAAAACCCTGAGATATTGACATATTAAATATGCTCTGCTGACTCGTCACGTTCAGAGGAATTGTTTACCTCTGCTAATGAGACACAGCTTCCTGCTGGGGATGGAGCTGCCTCTCAGTGCAGCTTTACAGTGGTGGCAGAGGGAAAAGGCAGAAGAATCCCCCTGAGCTGAAGTGCTGGGGGCCCTGAGTGTGTTTCCTCTGCTGAAGCGACATATTGTGTTGCAGTATGGTCCTCCTGTCAATGTGGCCATACAGATGGCTTAATAGGACAGCCCTGAAAAGACCATCCCCAACGTCCATTTTTACCAGTTGTCTGAAGGAGGGTGGAGAATTGGCTTGGGATGCCAGCAGAAAACTCCCTAACAAACCTGCCTTGCTGCTCAGTGGCTCTGTCTGAGCAGAGTCTGTGTCTCAGAGCTGTCCTGGCAAGAGACACGCCATGAGCCTCCCTTTCCTTGTGTGCAGCAGCCACAGCCCTTGAGCTGGTGTGAGATGAATCTCATTGAGTATCTGCCACTTGAGCTGTCCCCAGCATGGCCACTGTGGCCACCTCCAGGGCTGTGCATGATGCTCCTATCAGTGCTTTCTTTGGAGTGGCCAAATTAAACGAAGGACTCCGATAAAACCACAATAAGGAAACATTATTCAGGCCAGAAAAGGCTGGCCAGGATGAGAGCTGGTACAGATTTCCCTGGAGCAGTGAGGGAAGCAACTGGGTCTGCCCAAGCATGATCCCCCTCACGAGGCTGGCCAGGCACGTCCCTGGCGGGTCAGGAGGAGGGAAAAGCAGAGTGAAAACTCTGCCTGTCTGCCATATGCTTATCCCAGGGAATGGAGGTGCACAATCCCAGCCTGGGGAGCACACTCAGCTCAGCAGGCAGCACCCCCAAAGGTGTCTTTAACCACCCCAATGCTCTGGGGAGACAAATGGCTCAAGAGGTGCTTGGTTGTAGCAGGACAAACACAAAAATAACCTCCAAGTGACAGCGCTGCAAGGTGGGGGAGTGCCTCAAAAGCCACTGAGTGAGTCACATCACTACGGCTTCCTCTGCTAAAATGAAGTGTTCCTTTTTGGGGTTAGGTTTATTGAATTGTCCTTCCTCTGTGGGATGCTCGATGCCTTTTCTGCTGGGGAGGTTGTTTGGAGTTAGCCAGGAGGGCAGGGGGGAGCGGAAACAGATGGCCACATTTTGGCTGCTCCGTTGGTCCTGGTAAGATCAGATATAGCACTATTGAAACAATTCCAGGTATTATTTTTGAATCTGGTTTCCTCCTCCAAGCCGTGTGTCCTCCAAAGAATCTGTCCAAAGTCTCGAGATATTTAAGTCTTCAATCTAAAAGTCAGGATGCATTAGCCAGGCAAACTTGGTCTCAGCGAGCTTAAAATAAACCAGTTTACTTTGAGTCTCATGCTATTAAATCAGTCGTGAGTGTCCTCACAGCAACTAAACATTGCAGATTTCAGGCTCTCCAGCTCTTCTGGTTGTGCACTTTTTGGGGTTGTACCAAAGAGTGTTGCAGCCTTGCTTAGCCCCAGCTCAGCCATAAAAGGCAAATCTCCAGGGGACAAACCATGGGAGCCTCATTGAGGACAAGGTGTCCTAAAAAACGGCACCATGGTAAGGTTGTGCCTCTGTGAGCCAAATCACAGAATGGTTTGGGTTGGAAGGGACCTTTAAAGGTCACCTAGTCCAACCCCCCTGCCATGGGCAAGGACATCTTCAGCTAGATCAGGCTGCTCAAAGCTCCATCCAACCTGACCTTGACTGTTTCCATGGATGAGACATCCGCCACCTTTGAGGTTTTACCATGCCAGTATTTTATCACATTCATTATGAAAGTTTTCTTTGCTACAGCTAATCTGAATCTGCTCTCTTTTAGTTTAAAACCATTATCTTTGGTCCTAACGCTACAATTCATAATAAAGAGCGCTCCCAATCTTTCCTAGACCCTCTTCAGATCCTGGGGCTCTGAATCCTCCTTGGAAGGGCTGTTCTTCATCCCCAGCCTGGGTCAGGGGGTTGCCCTGATCCAGGTGCACTCAGGAGACTCCCATGGGCCCAGTTCTTGAGCTGGAAATGTGTCCCAGCCCTGGAGACTGCTGACCCAGCCCTTGGCTTTTGTCTCTTCTTGGTGCCTGGAGTCAGGTCTGGGCAGAAATGCTGCAAAAGGGACTTTCTGAAGGTGACAGCAGAGACTTGCTCCTTGAGGAGGAGGAGGAGGATTTCTTAAGAAACTAAATATTGGTCTGACAAAGCGGAATGACAAGAATCCAGGATGCTGCAGAGAAGCTGCTCCCCACCTTGCTGGGAAGGGGGGGAATGGGGGAATGGGGGAAACCAACCACAACAAAAGGCCTCAGTTTTACAAAGCCCAGATGGTTTTTAGGGCTCTTAATGAGCACAAAAGTTGTTTATGTTTTTGTTTTTTTCGCTAGCAGATAATACCATTTTTAAGCCTCACAGCATAAAATTATATTTTTTTTTTAAATGCAATTGCTTGATTAATCATTAGGCTGTTGAATATTTTAAACAAACTAGACATCTGTTGTGAATGGTGAAAGCTGCACAGAAATAAGACTGCAGCTTTCAGATCTTCATGCCAAAGGGAAGCTGGAAAGCAATTGCAACCACTAGCTGCACAGTGAAGAAAAATAAGAAAAATAATAATAATCATATTAAAGGGGAAAAAAAACCTCAACAAGATTTGGAAAGGAAAAATGAGTAGATAATGTGAGAGTTTGTACTGCTCAGTCAAGGATGCTCAATCACAGCTCTCATACCTGGTGTGATTTGTTTGGTGTCTTGAGACCCCTCCCGGATTTCCTTTGCATTTGGGGGTCTCTTCTGCTTGATGGAATTGTGTTTAAGCCAAGGCCTCTGCTAAAACCTAGAGCACCCCGAGACCACTTGTTTTTAATTACAGTCTCCTAGTAAGAGTGATGACAAGGTCTCATCAACTTGGATGAGTTTTGGAAAAAAAAAATCTTTGTACTTTTTTAATTGAGGGTGGGGAAGTGGAAATCCTTGGCATATTTTAGGAAGATTTTTATTAAAGAAGAAAAATTAAATGTGTTTCTTCTGAACAAAGATTGGTGCTGTTGTGTGGGTTTCTCTTGGGTACTTTCTTCTGGAGTGTTTTTTTCCTGTAAGAACTGGCTCTCTTGGGTATCTCCAGGCTCTCCTGCAAAATCTGGTGCTGGTTGGGACTGGGAGCTGTTTGATAGACCCCCAAAAAAGTCTGCAGAGCCAGGAATAGCAGGTGACAGCACAGGAAGCTCCTTCCCTTCTTCTTGGGACTACTTGTGACCAAGGAAACCTTGGTCTGAACCTCTACCCAGGAGGGCAAAATTCCCTCTGTAGTCCCCACCCACCCCTACCCCATCCAGCTGTGATGCTTGAGGCACTCTCAGGAGCATCCCAAGGCCCTTCTGATTCCCTGAGGACACCCAAGGCCCTTCTGATTCCCTGAGGACACCCAAGGCCCTTCTGATTCCCTGAGGATACCCAAGGCCCTTCTGATTCCCTCAGGACACCTACAACACTGCCTTTGAATTTCTGCTCAAAGGTCAGCAGATGAGGCTCACAAATTCCCTGCGTTTCCTCGTGCCACAACCGAGTCCTGAAATTGGTATCAAATTTCCTCCAAATCCTGCAAAAAAATAGGGATCAGCAAAATCTCCAGGTGCACCTGATCCCTCCTGTCCTGACAAAGTCCCCGCTGTGGAGCAGTGCCACCGCAGGTGTCCTACAGCCTCCCCTTCCCTGAGCAGCCAGGCTGTCACAGGCAGGGCTGGTGGCCATGAGACACAGGGGTCCCCAGCCTGCAGAGGGGAGCAGGGCCAGCCCATTCTATCCCTGCCTGTCCCATGGATCTTCTGGAACACATTCCTCCCAAAGTTTCATTTTCCCCTCTCCCTTCCCCTGTCCAGCAGCACGTTGGATCCACTGGCTCCACTGGCTGCGGGATGGGAGCTGAAATGACCTTGCCAGGACATTTTCTTTCCTCATTTACACTGTGCTGAGTGTCCCCAGCTCCCACTGAGATTGAGCAGTGGGGCTTCACTTCCCTTCCATCCCCTGCCTCAGCTTTCCTGATGATGCCAAAGCTTCACAGGGATCTCTGTTCCCTCCTGGCTGGGCTCTGGGTTTGCTCTGGTGTTGGTCAGCACGGGGAAATCACTTGCTGAGCAGGGAAGGTGCCTGACCCAGCTCCACTGCCAACCCCCCTCAACCTCCCCAGTGACACAGAGTTCAACTTATTTTCTGCAACACAAATTTCTGACAAGGGCCACCCTGAGTGATGTGTGTATTGGGAGACTTCCTTGGCTTTTCTTCCAATAATCACTCCAGGATGTGATGCTGCTTCCCAAACAGAATTGCGTTTACCCAGGAGAAAACACAGGCTCATCCTAATGACATTTCAGGGTGTTTTCACTCTTGCTGCTCCTTATCTGAGGGTTCAACTGCTCTGTCTGGATTTATGACAAGACAAGGTGATTTTATGATCAAAAATAACATTTGTGAGTAATTAAATCTTATGCTTTAGGGCATAAACTGTAACCTGCCAGTGGCCAGAGTGGGACTCTAAGAGAGCTGGAAATACTCTCTGACAATTAATTTTCACTCTATTCATGGGCTGGGAGGGATCAGAGGGGTGAAACAACCATAATTAATTTATAGTGATTATTTCCAACAGCTGGCAAGTGGCATAACTCACGGCAGAGAGGGCTGGGAGCAGGGAGAGGGATCAGGAGGAATATAAAGCCTCTCTTGTGCCAAAGAGCCCCACAAATCCCCTTCACTGTGAGCCCAGGTGAAGGTCTGTGCTCTCCTCTGAGGGACATGGGGGGACACTGGGATTTGCCTGGCCAGGTCCACTCTTCTTGCACTGATTCCTCTGCTCCCCCAAGTGGGTCATGACCTTTCCCCACTGCACAGCTGTGACTTGAACCTGGAAAACATCTTTGGGATGCCTGTCAGTGTGCAGGGAGCGGTCCCTAATGGGGCCAGCAGCACAGCATTGGGCTGTGGAGACTCTGGGGAGTCTTTCTTCAAGATGCTGTATTTTCTACCTTTTTTTGTTACTGTTTTTGAATGACATCTTTGGTCAAGCTCTCTATGTTTTAGATAAGACAGGAGCTGTCTCATAAGATAGGAGATGGAAGGTACAGTTTTCCCATGGGCTGCCTGAGCCACTCGGGAATGCTCCAGCAAAACCTTCATCTGCACATCCCCCAGGCATCACCCTCCTCTTCCCAGCACCCCTCCAAAGGGATGTTTTGAGGTGGCCCATGTGGGTAGGAAGGTTCTGGCAAGGCACCTGGGCCTTGGTGAGGGGTTATTTTGCAGCTTCATCTCTGCAGGGGAAGGGCAGCTCGGGATGGGTTGGATAGGATAGGATTCAAAGCTCCGGGAGGGCTGGTGGGGTGTCGTGCTCGCTCATGTGTCCTTCTCCTGCCCCCTCCCTCCCCCAGCCATCTGCAAGGGGCTCTTATTAAGGCAGAGACAGCAAAAGGGGAGAAAACCATCCTCGCTAACAAGCTGTTTGCTGTTTATGAGCAGGTATAGGCAGAGCTGGAATGAATTATTAATAGGGTGGAAATGGGGTCCCTCCACAGATCTGCTGCTAATTCTGGCTCAGCCGAATGTCACACCCACCATCTCCTCCCCGGCCGTGGTTTGGGGGATTGATCGCTCCTCCGCTTCCTTCCCGTTCCTGCCGGATCCGGGGCTGTCCGAGCACAAGGTGACCCCTGGCCGAGGCCTCAGGACAGGCCGGGCCTGCGTGCGGGGCCTGGCCGAGCGTGAGTCAGCAGAACCGACCCCGGCTCCGGCCGAGACACCGGGACGCGCTCAGAGAGACATTTTGCTGTTTTGCCTCTTCCCTTTGGCCTGAAGCAGATACTCATTCACCGAGCAGCGCCGCTCGTTCAAGGCTCTCGGGCTCCCTTGGGCCCGTCTCTCCGCCAGAGAAGAGATTCAAGCCCTACTCGTGGCTGCTCTTCCCCTTCCCCCTCCAGCCTGCTCTGAATTCGAGAAGCATCTTGTTTGTATTTCATCCAGGCTCAGCGCTGTGCCCTTCTCTCCACCAGCCCTGGGGAGACATCACAGTGCCAGACAGGGTGGGCTGGTGGCAGGGCAATGTCCTATCTCCAGCTGGGGAAACTGAGGCAGGGAGGGATTTCAGGAGCAGCTCTGGGCTTCACCAGGCATTGAGGACTCCACCTTTCCTGAGAAATCCCCCAGGCACCTGCAGCAGGGCAAAGCAGTGGCTCCCTCACCCAGCCTTGATGTGAGGCTGAAGGAAATCTCTGCTCTCATCCCACACTCTGTCTGAAGCTCTCCCTGTGGTCTGGCAGCACCTCATGGAAAGGGTCTGAACTGGTCATTGCACCATAAATGACACAGCCTCGGCAAAAGGGTGACACCCAGGTGGGAAGCATCCTTTCCACAAAGGGAGGATGCAGAGGGAGATACAGCTTTTCACACACAAGGGCTGACCCGAGTCACCTGTCCACCCTCACAACACAGCCAGCACCGCTCCTGCACCGACACAAATCCCCTCACGCCCACTCTGGCTAAGCCAGAAACAGAAAATCTGGTTACAAGAGGAATTTCAACCTTCAGCCTGTAACCAGCCCAGTCCACGGGTGACCTCTCTGAGGAGGGCCCCAAGCACGCTGTTTGCAGAGTGGCCTGGAAGCAGCACTTCCATTTCCAAAGCCCTGGGATGGCCTGGCAGCAGGATCCGCTGCCCAGCGCCCTGTCCCGAGTGTGCAGCTGATTTGGGGGCAGCACAAGGGTTAATACTGCCCGGAAAATTCCACTCCTAAGCAGATAATCTCATCTGTGCTGGGGATACACACACACCACCCGCAGCAGCCCGGCCTCCCATGGAATCATTTTTGAGCAGCTCTTTCTTTGTGAACTGCTAATCCCCCGGTGAGCTGCTCTAACCCCATCCCTCCTGCTGCCCCGGGCTCACCTCCACCCCCAGCTCCCTGCCTGCTGCACCCCTCAACCTCCCCCTTTGGCACTGGGGGCTGTGGGGTGACCTGGAGCCTGGGATCAGAGGCTGATAAACCAGGCACTCCTCAGCTGGCAGCCACGGGCACGCATTCAAAAATGCAGCAGTTTAATCACATTGACTGATTTTTAGCTTGTCTCCAAACTCAGACTTTCTGTACCAGGCACTTGCAGGCTTTGCTCTTCCCAGGGCACTTCCCTGAAGCTTGTTTACAAATTAAGCTGCTTGGATTCTGCCCCATCCCTTCCCTGCCAGATTATTAAGCCCTTGCATCTTGCTACAGAGATGTATTTGTGTCCGCAGCCCCTAGCAGCAGGAGCACAGCAGCAGCGACCTGTGTGCAGGGCTGCGAGTGCATTATTGATTCAGGACTAAGAAAATGCTTAGGAAGTAGGAAAAGTGTCCTGCTCTCTAAAAGCTTGTGCGCCTCGTAAGCTCAATACATGCAGCCTTTGCAGAGAGGCTCGCTACACCGCTATTAATAATTTATTCTCTAAGAGAGGCCCTGATAGTCTGAATGGGGGAGGGCAGGATGCAGAGCCCGGGGGTGGGAAAGGGGAGGGAGAGGAGGTTCTGCTGTGCTCGTCAAATGGAGGTGCAGATGTTCCCCAGAGCCTCTGTGGAGGGGCTACAGCTGGGTAATGGATACCCCTGAGCCCACTCCACCCTCTGATCAGGGCTCCTGTGTCTGTCTGCTGTGTCAAGTGCTCTGCCTTTGCTGTTTTGTGCAAAGCATTTGGCTGCTTTATGTTCTGTGTCAGGGGAACAATTCAGCAGGTGCCTGTCAGAGGTTTGGATGGAGTTGTGTCAGCCCAAACCATGTCCTGGCTGTCCCTGAGACCCCAACAGTGATCCTCTCCTTAGACAGGGCTCCCCAAACCTCCAGACTGGCAGCACTACAGAGCTGAAGCAGCTGACTCAGCCAGCAGATGGGGAGTTACAAACCCTCTGGCTGGAACAGAAACCAGTTGAATCCGTGCTGATTCTCCCTTTGGGACATGGAAGTGTCAAGGCAGGACTGGACACAGTGGTGGCAGCATCCCCGTGGAGCTCAGCATGGAGCCACTGCTCTGGGGCATGCAGAGGCTGCAGTGGTGGCACCGTGCATGGAGCTGCTCCAGAGGGGAGCAGAGGGAAGGCTGCTCCTGCATGGAGAGGCTCCTGCATGGGTGGGAGCCAGCCTGGTGACTCTCCTGAGCTCCTGGGCCAGCAGCCCCAGGCAGGGCCCTCCTGTGGCTGGAGCCTGCCTGGCCACAGCTGACCAAGGCAGAAATCCCCCCAGAGCCAAAAGGCAGAGGTTCCCCTAAGCCTGGCCATGGGGAGCACAGAGCAGATGTGCAGAACTGGTGCCAAACAGGGCAGGGCAGTGGAGCAGGGTGGGAGCAGGGTCACTGCTGCAATTGTCCCCTCTGGGCGTGCTGGTGGCATTGCCTGGAAGAGGGGGAACAAGTGGGAACCTCATCAGACATGTCTGAGGCTGCAGGGGATGGCTCATCTACCTGGGGTGAAGGCTGGAAGTCCAAATTGCTGTTTGCCAAGGCTTTGCAGGCAGTAGCTTCTCCCCAAAGACACATCCAGAATGGTGACCCAGCAGTGCTGTGCAGTTTGGGGAGGAAAAAGTCTCTTTGGTGTTTTCCAACACAGAAACCTGCTCTCTGTGTTGAACTGCCTGAGTAACTGGGTTAGCTGAAGCTCCACATCTCAAAAGGCTGATGGTAAAAGGATGGTTTGGGATCTGAAACTAAGGTTAGAACTGGAATTTGACTCGGGGAAACCAGAGTGTGGTAGGAGAGCACTTCTTCCCACTCAGACAGGATTTTCTGTAGGGAGAAATCCTTTTAAAGTTTATTGGAAAATCATATCTATGCTATAGAATACAATGCAGATTTAAAAATACATAAATAGGAAGGATTTCCCTGAATACCTTTGGCTTCAAAAGTTGCCTATCAAAAGCTGTGGTACCTGGAGCTGCTGTAAGAACTGCTCTCCCAACTCTGGCCACACTTCCCAGCAAGTCTTCAGTCCATTCTCTTCTGGTTTTTCCATCTGGACACTGTTTCCTTTGAAGAGCAAATCTTTTCTCAAAAGTAGTTTACTCTTCCTGAACACCTTCAAGGTAGGGGAAAACTTTCTGCTTACTGTACCAATTAAATTTACTTGACAGCTTCATTTTTATCACCGTGTCTTTTCCATCAGCAAGTGGAAATGATCCTTGTTTGGGGAGTAGCATCCCACTTTACAACAAGATGAATCCCGAACTGGGCATTTAAGGAAATTGTTACAGGCTGTTGAGGGAAAATCCTGTTTGCTCAGCACTCTCTAATTTGAAGCTGAATTGTATTCTTTCACTTTTCTGTGAAGCCTTTCCTTTTAAAACACCGAGATCCTGCTGCACTCTGAAGTAGCCTCAGTGGCAGAAGAGCAGTGTGTAATTTGCTGAGCAGCTAATAATGTACAACCCAAGGGTCTGGCCCCAAAGGCAAGGAGCCACTGATCCTGACTTCAAACAGTGCCCTCTGCAGCAACCCTGATGCTGAGGAGTGATTAAGGGTGAGAACAGAACCAAAAGTTCACAAATCCAGCCCTTTCTCCCACACTCAAAACCATCACCAGGATGGGTGCAAGGGATGGATTGGGAAGCCTTCCTCTGGGTGGAAATGGCAGCAAGTTGTCTTTCCCAGGCTTTCCTCAAAGGGAAAGTGTTTTCAGGTGTTCATTTAATGTCTGGAGGCTTTGAGGGGGAAGAGGGGCTGTTAGCACTTTGCAGCTGTGAAAAGGAAATCACTTCTTTCCCTCCCTACAAAGCTGCCAGGGGTGTCACAGGTGATCTGACAGCAGAGAGTGAATGTCTCGTGCTGCTGAATTTTTTAATTCATATAAATAATAAAGACAAAGTGATCATCCCCAGGGCCATATGAGTTCTACAATGAAGGGCAATGGGGAGTTCCAACTCCCTCTTCTACAGCCAAGGATGGGTTTGCAACCAGCAGTGGGTAGTGCTGATTTATTCAAGGAGGAGGGAGAATATCCGCTTTTCTTAGAAAGGATTTTCCATTGGACTTGTACACAGGCTCTGCTTAGCCCATAGGATGTCCTTGATCCCTAGGGCATTCAAAAGGCTGAGAATACCTCGTTCTTTGCCCCCTGGTTTTGCTCAAAACCAGCTAGAAGTCTGGTGGGCTGGGAAAGGGCTGTGGGTCTCTGCTCAGGGTACCAGAAGGGATGAATCCATCCTTTAACCACCAGAACATGCTGCATCTTTAAAAATGCAATACTTTTTCCCTTCTTATTTTAAAAACTTTTGGCTTTTAATCATCTCTAAACCCACAATCCCTTGTTTGAACCTAAACAGGTGTACGAAGATACAGATGGGTAGAGCTGTATGAGATGGGCTAAAAGTGCAGGGAAAAGGGTTTCTTAGCCCAAAGGTTTGTCTGCTTTTTCCAGTTTTAGCACCCAGTCCACAGGAGAAACAGTCCTTTAGTACAAGCCTTATAACCACATGTCATTCAGAAAAGTTTAGCTAAGAACTAAACTAAACATCCAATTTAGCTGCGTGTGTAATGAATAAATAAAACCTTTTCCTTTCATGTACCCGTGCCAAAGTCAACAAGCTCTATTAGCTGATGAAACAATGCTGACGCCAAATAAAAATACCCCTGGCCCATCAATATGGGCTGAGAGCACGGCCCTGCATCAGAGAGTGTTGTCTGAACATGAAATACTGTCTCAACACCTCTGTGAGGGAAAAAGGGCTCCCATTCCTGCAGCAAGGTGGGTTCCCTGTGCTCTCGCTGGGATGTCAAGGAGCAGCAAAACCATCCCATAAGGAGCGTCTGTTATGGACACCTCTCCTGGTTTGTGCTGGAATGATTTGGAAAGCCCTTGAGCTTTCCAAAGTGATTGAGGAAAGCAAGGAGCTGGGACTGGGCTTTGGTGTTTGTTCACTCCCCACTGCACGCCCCATGTGTGAATTCCCCACAAAACTTGAGGAATTTTTATCCTGTGTGCAAAATGCTGACGCTTGAAAATGAAACTCCCAAAGGTCCCTGCTCGGTATCAAAGAAGTGTTTCAGCATCTCAGAGCATTTCAGCACCTGGGAGCAGCTGTGCCAGCCTCCTCCTCCTCCTGCCCAGGAGGGTGGGAAGGTGAAGGAACACCACATCTCCTTTCTGCCCCATGGGGATGTGCAGCTTGGCCATTTCCCAGCTGGGCCTGCCCTGCAAACCCTTCTCCTTTGAAATGCACATTCAGCTGCTCCATGCCGTGCCCTGCCTGTGATCTTTGAAGTCTCACCCCTCCCTCGACACCCTTGGTTTAAAAGATCTGCTCGCTATTAGTCTTCAGTCACACTTTCAGTTTCATTCAGGCTTTTATTTACTTATCCATCTGTCTTCCTGCTCCCACCACTCCCCCTACCCTGCCAGGAGGTAAAGTACAATTCATTTTTCAGGTGACCCTGCCAGGAAGGCATTGACATGAATAGGAACAGGTTTAGAAACTGTGGAAAAAGCAAAACCCTTGACTTTAATAAGCAGCAAAACGCTTCCCAATCAGAAGGAAGCAGCCAGATGTGACCAGAATTGCTACAAAACACCAAGGAGGGTCCTCCAAATAATTCCTGCCATCTCTTGAAGGCTCCTCGTGCAGAAGTGCTGTGAGCACTGCTGGAGCTGTGGCAGGGCAGTGCAGGATCCCATGGGCTGGGCAGCCTCGCAG
Organism: Parus major; assembly: GCF_001522545.3. Taxonomy (NCBI): domain Eukaryota; kingdom Metazoa; phylum Chordata; class Aves; order Passeriformes; family Paridae; genus Parus; species Parus major. Next base: position 4,304,887 of record NC_031785.1, read on the forward strand.
GCTGCACTCGCTGTCTGCCAAGGTCCTGACTGTCACCAAGACTCTGCTCCTCGCCTGCCCTGCCTGGGGATATGGTGCAGCTAACTCCTGTCTGGCTGCCTTGAGCATGGAGGGGTGTTTGTGTGTCTTCAGTTTTGATTGCAGCTGTCGGAGTAGGGCAGGAGCCCCGCTGGGCTGCGCTTAATTCTGAGTAACGCGAGTTTAACTGCACGGACAGTCCCCTGCTGTTTTGAAAGACACCTAAGAAAGCAATACAGTCACCGTAAGAACTTCTCTGCTGGAAAACCAGGCTCCTATGAGAACCCACCTGTTACAAGGAAATAATTAAAACCTGAAGAGAAAGGATAAGAGGACACCAAAAGGCACCTGAGCAGGTTGGCAGCAAGGAGCTGCCCTGGGTTTGTGAGAGCTGCTCGCCCTCCCTTCTGGCAGCGAGGGCCGGGGCTCGGAGGCTGTAACGATCTGTGGACAGAAACATCGATTTTTGTCCAGCACTTCCTTAGTGCAGGGGGAGCAGAACTCTGCTCACATCCTCTGTGGGCTCGGCTCCCTCCCCCTGCACGTCGATAGGTGTCAAGTCACCACCCAGCACCGGCGATGGAAGGACCATTTCTTGCTGATTCCACTTTCCGCTGACCATAAGGGGATGCTCAGCAGTAAGTGGCCACATGTCATTCTCGGTGACAGAGGTAGTGAAAATCTACCTTGATGGCTTCCCAGCCCACACCAGTCCGGTGCTAAGGCTGTACTGGAGCCTGGATCTCTCCTGCAGCCACCTCCTACTCTGTGCTCTGAGTGCTGGGTGGGCTCTTTGCTCACCTCAGCAGGGCTTCTCTTCCTCTGCTCCGCTTTTGTAACTCTTTAGTCCTCTGGAGAGAATAGCACTGGTGTAAGATGGGGGAGAAAGGGCCATGAATATAGTGATATTTCACAAACCCACCCCAAAAAATCTAAAAAATACCTTGCAATATATTATTCCTGTTCTTAGCTTGATTATTCACCAGGGAATTGCTCAGGGACATTGCTATGAGCATTGGTTTCTGTTTTGGGAAGCGAGAGCCAGGCCAGGCTGGGGTGAGGCAGGGACAGGAAGGCAAATCCATGTTTTGCATTTGTGTAGCTCTCATTCACGGCTGTACACGGTGTTTGCAAGTGTTACAGCACATGGCAGGCGTATGCTACAAGGAAATAGTGCTGGTGCCCAGAATAGAATGATTTCAGCTCAGTATTGACTGAATCAAGAGATGCAAAGAGCTGATTGCAGTTTGTGTCTTTTGCTTCCTTGGAGGTCAGTGGAGCTGAAGTCTGGAGCATTCTTAACCAGAGAGGGTTTGCAAAGAGCTGCAGCGAGTGTAGTGGGAAATAATCTGCTGTTCTCCTTTTAATCCTTCTGCAGACAGTCAGATAAATGGAAATACAGACTGACCCATCAATAGTTAACGGTTTTATTTGCAACCTTGGACTTAATCTTTCTTTTCAAACGATCTTTTAAAAGGGAAAGCTGCTACTTATCTGGAATTAGTGGAAATGTCTTCCCTGGTACTAATGAGAGCCCTTAGGCTGGAGGGAACTGGGTAACTACTGGCAGCGTGTTCTGATGATCATAAATGTTTGGCATTCCTTGCTGTTGAAGGAGCATTTTTCTCTTGGATTTTTAAGAGGTGCCCTGACTGGCTGGGCCCAGGGTATTTTCTCAGTGGCAAACTGAGGCATGGGGTATCACTGGCAATAGAAAATGGGACTCCCTGCAATGTTTCAGAGGGAGAACTCCACTTCTCATTATAATGAAAGAATAATATACTCTTTTAGAAGACACTCTTAGTCCAGTGCTCAGCCCAGTGGAAACCCTGCCAGCATGGGCTGGCTTGGTGTCTGTCCCATAAATGTGTGCCTGGACCACTCCTGGAGGACCTTTGGGAGGGGGCATTACTGTTTTGCTCTTTGCTTTGACCCCTGAACACTTTAACAATGTAAAGCCTTGTGAATTATAAATCAAATGTTCCTGCTGAGCTTTGTGGTGCACGGAATGAAATGCAATGATTAATATTTAAGAGAAAATAAGTTAAAGATTTTAACTACAAGGGCAAATGTCTGTCCACAAAGCCCTTTCATGTGAAGGCTATAAGAGAGGGAGATGCACATTTTCAGGAGCTTTAGTGAAATTTGTGGCTGTCAGACCAACTGCCAGAGCTGTGGGTGTGCAGGGGCCAAACTACCCCATTGCCCTGCCCTTCACCCTGCCTCAAACTGAGACCATCTGCCCACATCCCATAAAATCCCAGCAGTGCTGGAGCAACCCTTTGGGATGGGACTGGCAAGCACACCCACACTTCAGCAAGTAGAGGAGCAGCTCAGGTTGTGTGCTTGCAGGGGCAGAGCTTTCCCAAAATCCAGACCTCACCCAGGACTTTGCTCAGCCCTCCCTGGCTCTTCCTTGCCCTCCCCCTGGCATGTCCCATCCCTGCTGCAGGACTGGCACAGCCCTGGGATGGGCAGGGCACCTGCTCCCCGCTCTGCAGGCTGAGAGCTCCAGGCAGTGGCCACCGTGGCCACCCCGACCCAGAACACCCTAACAGCGGCACCTGGGCTGGACACTGCCTCCAGCCACCAGCAGAGTCTGTTCTAAGCCAGCAAATAAGGAGGGAAACACTTACATGGGTGCAGAACCTCTCTGGAGGGTCCCCACAAGTGATTCCTGCCGGGTCCACCCGCACAGTCACGTAATCCTTCATCCTCATGGCCTTGGGCTGGCAAGCATAAAACTCCCATGAGGGGCCATCGTCCGTGGTCACCCAGGACTTGCAAATGTCATACTGTCCCATGGCCAGGGGGACGCAGTGCACGAGGAGAGCAGCCAGGTAGAGCATGGCAGCTGTGGCCAAGCGCTGGATCCCTGGGCGAGGGCAGTGCCAAGAGTCCCGAGGAGGGCGGCTACTGAGCTAGGGGTGGCTCTCGGGATCAGCATGGAAACTCCTCATCTAAAAATGCTCCAGTCGAAGGAGATCCAGGCAGTGACAGGGATGATCCCACTCTGCACGCTGGATCTGGATGTGGAAAGTTCCTCTCGGCACAGAAGCCAACTTTGCAATTCACTTGATTGGGAAAGTTTTGGCCAGAGTTGCTGATCAGTGGTCAGAAGTCTTCCTTAACCTCATTTTTCCCCCTGTTATTGTACGAAAGGTCTTCCAATCAGCATGAAAATATCTAGAGGTGACTCCAGTCAATCAATACAAAGATCAAGTTCTGAGTTGCTGATGAAATTTGATAGGAGTAAATTAGAGAGGCCGTGAGATGGTGCTGGATCAGGTTTTCCTCAACCTTCTGCTCCAAACGTGTCACTGTGGAAAGTGTCTTAAACTCTGTCTGCCTTAATTATTGGGGTGTTTGAACATTAGCATATAAAATGAATAGAGCATCTGGTCATCAGTACTACTCTGACAAGAGAGACTGCTTGGAGCTAAAATTCCTTTTTCCCAAAGGATGGTTGTGTCAGCTCGAACAGGTCCGGTGGCCAGGTCCGTGGTGGTCCCAGCAGGTGCTGGGTGGTCACTGGGGTGGCCTTGGAAGGGCTGGCCTTGGATTTTCCTGCTGTGTCCTGTGGTGGTGGTGAGGATTCCCGTCCAGTTCTGCCTTTTGGCAACAGAGCACCAACCTCCCAAAGCCTTCAGCTGCAAGCCATGGGACTACCTGAGAGCTCCTCTCTCTCCCATGGTCAGGGCAAAGGCAGAGCTCATCAGCACGAGGGACCTGCAAGAAATTGGAAGACAAATTAGGTGGGAGCAAGGGGGGATAGTTGGAGCAAGAAAAACAGGGGTCCCTCAGGAGGCAGAGCCCTCAGCTGGGCTTGCCAAGCCACCAGACAGGTTTTTGTAACAGGGAGATATACAACTTTAATAAAAATCAATCCATAGTAAGATGCTTATGGCTTTTCTGCTGTCTGGGAGAAGGGAAGGAGCGCTGCCCAATTTAAGGTATCTGCTTTGCAACAGCAGCTGTTCAACAGGAGCTGTAATGGGTCTTCAAATAATATCAAGAAGCAGCTATGGGTCATTAGAAGATGGGGAATATGCAGACAGAGTAGGGATAGACAGACAAATTGATAGTCCTAAAAAGATAAACAAGTAAAAAAGACAGCTGGGGAGACAGATACATTGTCCAGCAGCCCCACATATGATTTATCTGAACAATAACATTTAATAAAAAACAAATTAAAGTCCTAATAACATTTAGGTTCACCTAATACAAAGAGCAATGACCTTCCCAGTATTCTTTTCAGGTTAGAACAACATTTCTGCAATTTTGTTGTCTTTCCAGTAGAGCTATAAAAATTGTAAGTAATTACAAAACAAAATGACAAAGAACCGTAGCGGGGAGGGGGAAAAAGTCAAACCCTCTCTCAGTATTAGATTCAGGAGGGAGATCTCATCTTAGAAGGTGGGAGGCACATATCCAGAACACAAATTTACCTTTGGATAATTCCCTTCCTATTTCTTTCCCCAACTTTTCCTTCACAATTGAGGCATATCTACTTCAGCAGCATGCTTAGCATTTGCTTTCTCATGAAGCTCAGTTACTAAAGCTCTGAAACTCCAGGTTAACAGATGCATTGATCCATGTTCAGGGGCTTCACACTGCTCTGCTACCATCTCCCCTTTTCCCCCTTTTTGCTTGAAAGATTGCTGATTGAGATGAATGAGTTCAGAAAAGAGAAGCTGTCTCTCATGCTTCATTGCCAGCTCTCAACGAAGAGCCTGTTATAGCTGCATTGGACCTGAATAAACTCCCAGAAAAAGAATAGACTGGCTGCTATTTTTGTATTATGAGTAAATGTAGTAAAAATAATAAGCCAGTGTGACACAGTGTTTATAAGTCCTACTTACATCAGAGCTGTCTTTTCAGTTATAACAAGTCAGTTCCTAATTATTACATCAAACTGGTCACTGCCAAGTGCCTGATAACAGCAGAGAGTGAGAGACTCCAGTATTGTGTAGAAAACAAGCAGGGTAGTTTTAATGAGGACTCCAGTGCTGTTAAGTTCATGGATCTATTTTCACAGCCTCAACAATTATATCTTGCACTTGAACGGCTGTCAGGGAAAAACCCAGGTAGAAAGGATCTATAATATCTATTAGTGTCTTGTTATGCTGGCTAAATGTCACAGATTCCCAGAGAAATGAAAATTTGCTGGAAAAATGCATTTACTGTCAGACCATCAGCCAGGCAAGTGGGTTTGGGGCGAAGTCTGTGGCTCAACACTCCCTCAGCCAGTCCAGTCTCTTTGCAGAAATAGTTGGGAGTGTTGCTCTGGAATGAGCCAACATACTGCAAACGGGGCAGAGAGGCTCCCCAGATTAAAGGTTTCACCCTGTTTGATTTGGTTTTGTTCTTAGAAAATAAATCTTCACCTGATAGATATTATTAAGAAACTGCAGTTCATGGGAACAAATAGAATCAATGCTCTTTGTTCTCTTTGAAGAGTACTCAGCACTCACTGGGGACTGATAGCCGGAGTATTAAAAACACAAAATTAGATTGTGTCTTGACTTAGCTGGCTCTGGGTTTTTTTCTTATTATTGGATTAACACCCTATTGAAATAAAAGGACAACACTGAGCAACAACTGAGCTGCTCTCAGATTAAGAGCAGAAAGTAAACTCAATGAAGGAGTTTTTAATTTTCTCTCAGAAGTGTTGCTCTCCCCATGAACTCTGCGCTCTCCCCCCGCGCTCATGGAGCTGGAGTTGTTCTCCTCTTTCTCGTGCTGACCATCCCTTCCCCGCGCCCTGGACACGGAATTTGGGGACACCCTCGGGGGTCCGGGAGCCCGAACCCCGCGATAACGCTGCGCGGCTCCCAGCCGAAACCCTGGAAATCCCACTGGCATCCCGCCGCTCTCCCTGATGGATTCGCGGTTCCCGGCAAAACCCGATGCCGCTCCCGCTCCGCCCCATCCTCCCCGCTTTCTTTTCCACGAAAGGACTTTGGGGGGGCTGCACGGACCGGGGATGCGATCGGCGGGGCGGGGTGAGCCGGGCTGGGGGAGCCCCCCGGCTTCTCAAACTCCGAAGTGGGAAAATAAACCTCATCCGGCGGCGGGGAGACGGGGATGTTCCGGGGAGGGGGACAGAGAGCGGGACACCCCAGGAAAGCGTGGGAACAACTTGGGAGGCGCGGGGGGACACGCAGCGTTCGAGGCTGGGGCAGATGCCGGCGCTGCCCGCCCCCCCCTCCGCCCCCGCTTTCCCCCCATGCCCGGCGCTGCGGGTCCTTACCGGCAGGGAGCTCTGCGGCGCGGGGCTCCCGGCGGAGCAGCGAACTTCGGGGCCGGGGGAACCCCAAAACACACCCCCAGCCCTGCCCAGCCCTGCCCAGCCCAGCCCTGCCCTGCCCAGCCCGGCGGGCAGGCGCTGCGCCGCCGGCCCCCAAGGGCAGATGGCCGGGGGAGCTTTGTGCAATCCCCGCTCCCCTCGCAAGTTAATGCCGAGGCTGAAATCCCTTTTGCTCTCACTTTCAATCACAATCGGAGCTTTTATCTCCGTGCCTGATCCCGGCTGCGTAACTTCCTCTGTGCAGCTTTAGCACACACCATCCCACCGGCGGCAATGGGCTTCTTAAAGGTGCAGGAGGAAATGCAGGGGGGGAGGAGGAGGAGGAGGGAGGGAAAAGCACCCGAGGAAGAGGAGGCTGCGAGCGGGAGCCTTCAGCCCCGGCGGCCCCGCGGCTCCCGGTGCAGCATCCGTGCCGTCCCGCTGCCCCCGCTTGGATAAAGGCAACCGGGAATGCCGCTCCTCGGGGTTTCTCTTTTATTTTTTTTCCTTTAAGAGATTAAAAAAAAAAAAAAAAAAAAAAAAATTAAAATTATGAGCTCATGTTTGCTCCAGAGAGGGAAAAAAAAATATATCACCAGTCACGAGGGTTTCCCCACACGTGTAAATCCTCGCTTGATGTGCCCTGAATATTTTGGGGAGGCTTCTGCTGGCGAAGATGCTGTAAATGAGGCTTGCGTGCGTGTGTGTTGGGGGAAGAGGGGGTGGTTGGAATTAATAGGATAAACAAAGCAGGAACTCGGAGATGGGGAAGTCAAATGGCTGGGAAATGCTTCTTACTGGTGGGAATGTGCTATGAGATTTAGCTGAACCAGGTTTTGCTTTGGAAAGGTGGGGGATGAACATGCTGGGCTGGGAGGTGTGACAGCACCTTCCAGCACGGGGCTGAAGAAGCAGCTGGGGTTGCTTAGGTCAGTTCTGTTGTGTCCATGCTGAGGGGCAGAGGAGGCTCCAGCTGTGGACAAGGTGGGTAAAACTGTGGCAGGTAAAGGTCCAAGTTTTCCCTGCACCAGGCAGCTGCTGAAGACAGAATTCCTGAGCAGCAACAGGTCTTTGACACGTGGATAAATGACAGTTCATGGATAAACGACAGTTCTTATATGGGGAGGAAAACCAAAGAATCACCACTGCCTCCTATGTATACAACCACCAAAAAATGACTGCTCCTTCCTAACCAAGAATTCAATAATTTCTATGCCAGAAAACGTGTTGTCCATCTTACACGTGGTTTGAACCTCATGCACTCAGTATTTTGTCAAATGGTTTCCTTTGACCCATTTCCCTGAGGTCTCTGGGTGGCCTCTCCCCTATAAGAGTGCCTGGAAAATACACAATTCATCCTGCAACCAGACAGAGGGGATTTAGAGCTCTTCTGGGAAACGCTTCCCATATTCTGGAGCATAAGTGAGATTTATGAAATGCTGGCATTGTGTCTTGATTGTGGCCCGGCTTAAACACAATGCTGATGCACAGGGTGGTCTTTATCTGCAAGGATGTCTTTGATTCTGGCTCAGTTTCCACTCCAGGACACGGTCCGACACTTTCCACGTGGTACCTTCTTCTTGTAAACACTTATTTTACAGCAGCAGTACAGCTTAAGTGAGAAGCACTGGCTGGGAATCCAGGGCTAATATTCCTGGATTTCACTTTGTGCCTTTAGGTCTGCTCTGTAGTAATGACTCCCCTGGAAATTCCCCACGTCTCCCTTATTACTTCTTTATTAGTTATTATGGTACAGTAACAGGATAAAAAGGAGTTGGTATTTCATTTTCATTCCCTCTAATAGCCACGGCAAAGACCAAGTGGTGTGCTGATTATTGACATCAGAGTTAAGTGATATGCACGCATCATTAGGTTTCAATTGGAAAGAATAACAGCACAGTGTGAGTCGTCACACTTCTAAACTCCGTGGCATTTAAGGAAAAACCAAAGTCGTTTTTCACAGCCCTGCGAGCTCAAAAGATCACAAGCTGGCAATAATACTTGTATAGACACAGGTAAAAGGCACTAGCTCCAGGCAAAGCACCGGAATTAACCAATGTGTGTAACCCGGGAGAGGCTGTGGGGCTGTCCAAGGTTACACGGAGATTCGGGAGATCCAGGAGCACACCTGGAGGATGGGAATTCTCCCAGCTCCGAAGGTCCTGATGCTGGGAAGGAGAGGGATTGTCTGCGGCACTCCCAGAGCCGGGAGCCTGAAGGAAGCGGCAGTGCCGGCGCGATGGGGAAGAGTTGGAGGCTTTGTTTCAGTTTAGACCATTTGCATTCTTTCACCCAAGCACGTTTTGCAAATACTTGATGTTGGGTATAGTTTTCTTCTGGATGAAATTTCTGTGGGGAGGAAAAATGGATGTGTTTTTCCTCAAGGGGACATCTCTGCTTCCTCCCTCGTGCCGAGTGCTGCCTCCTCACACGGGGAGAATGTGGTTGAAAATCAATGGGTCTGCATAGAGATTTAATTACTCCAGCGTAGGCAGGGGTGGAAAATAAGGCCCTTAATATTTAATACAGCCTCTGCTCCTAGAGGGATCCCCAGGGCTCAAAGGCCAAATGTAAGCCCATTAAAATCAGGTGTAATTCTATTGACATATGCAGGCTCGCACCTGTTTATACCAGGGCTATATCTGGCTCCCTAAATCTAAATGGCAAACGGTGCTTTTGACATGCACAGAAGAAGAGAGAAGTGTTTTCCCGATTTGGGATGATAGAGGAGGTACTGAAACAACAGAAGGTAAACGTGGCACCTCGCAGTGCCCGCTCACCGTGGTGATGCTCACTAACACCTCAGCTGGGGTGAGGCTGCTGAGAGCGATCCAAGATCACTGCCAGAATAATAACCAGGCTTATAAAGGATGTTTCATTTGAGGATACAAATTGCTGTATCCCCCATAACAGCAATATATTTTTCCTATGCTCCTTATCTAGCAGTGTGCGGCCAAGGGTGTCAAAGTGAGTAAGCATTTTATTAGGTGAGAACACACGGCTTGGAAATGTGCTCCGAGCTGGGGAGCAGGTGAGAGACCCCTTTGTGAGGGGTGATACCTGCCAAGCACAGCTCTACCCAAATCTTGTTCCAGTGGTGCTTCCTCCAGCCCACCAGGACCTCTGGGGGAAAGTTTGCCAGGAAAAGGGAGGAAGTGACTGAAAGGTGCTTTTGTTTGGGATGTTACAGATGATGGAGAAAGCTGCTTGAACCTCGCACTTCCAGGGGGGATTTGTCTCATCCCATCCCCCTTTTGTTCTCAGCAAGCTGAATGTGAAGAAAGCTCCCAGCTTGATCAGGATGGGAAGGTTTGTGCTTCCCAGTTCCTTGTGCTTGGTGCAAAGACAAAATCACAGAGTTTGAGAAGGCAGAGAGGCAACATAATATTTTGTAGTTGGGAGAAATGCTGGAAAAACCACACAAAGCCCGAGAGACTGAGCACCAGCCAGCTCTGGCACTGGGGGGATGGATGAGGACATTTATTTCCTTGCCCTCCTGCCCAGGCTGCTCCAGCAGACCCTGCCCTGCTCCGAGGCACACACAGACCCGGGGAGCAGGGCAGGGAAGAGCCGAATGCTTCAGTCCCTGGAGTACTCCACATTTTTCTTCCTCTGTGAAAGCTACTGGGGAAATGGCAGAGCACCTGCTCTGGGAGGGGAGGCTTCTCCGGCTCCCTCCTCCCACCCTCCCGCACAAGACCTCGGGATGCATTTTCTGCAGCTCAGCCGGTTTCACAGGGCCCTGAGTGAATTTTGCCCTTCCTGATTAGATAACCAAAGGAGCAGTGACTGTACTCTCCAGAGAGAAGATGCTGTCTCTTTCCTGCCAGAAGGACAGCTGGAGGGAGGGTGGGATTTTCAGCATGCAAGCACTTAGCCAGATCAAGGAAATGGGATGCAAAGCATTTTAGGCTAAGAAAGGTTGTTGTGCAGGGAAACATGAGGCTGCTGTTCTGTTCGGGAGATAACGCTTCTCAAAACGCTCCTGCGTGCCAAGCTGCAAGCCTTGACTACAGCAGGTCATTGCCTCTTTAAGGAAAACAAGCATGACAAGTCAGAAAAAAACCCATCACTGTCTCTGCTGAAAAACTTTGATCATTTAAATATTATTGATGTGCATTAACCCCAGCAGAGATGGGCTGGGTGATGGGAAGTGCTTCACCTTGACACAGGGAAAATATGTTGCTTTCTGCTGCCTTGTCTTTTGTTTCATATATCAAATAGGAGCCCAGCCAAGTGAATCAGCTCAGGAAGCATTTCGGATGTATTTGATTTTTTGGGGAAGGTAGAGCTTTCCTCATCTTTACCAGCTGTGGGGGTGTAAGCATGGATAAAAACAGGAGGACCGTTTAAAGGAGGGATCTATAATTAACAACCTCTCAGAAGGGGAACTTTCCTTTTAACTTACTATTAAAGTGGAAGTGTTTGGAGAATATACAGTTTTGGCTCTGGGGATCTCCTCTGTATCCTTGGCTGAGCCCTGTGAATTCCTCTAATTCCTGCCTCAGAGAGTGTCTGGCTTTAAAAACAACTCCTGCTACCCCATGGCGCATCCACCTCAATCTCTGGGTGGATTCCTGTGCTCCAGGAGAGCAGCAGAGGGAGAGGATCTCCCTTCCCAGGGCAGGGCTGTGTTCCCCCAGCAGCCCCCAGCCCTGTCCTGGGAGGAGATGCCTTCCACAAAAGCTTTTTAACCTGAGGAAGGAACATGTCACTTCTAATGGAGCTGACAGCAGGGAGGGGTTTTAGGTTAGTGGCTGAAGAACACACTTGTAATGAGTGAAGTAATTGAATAAATGCTGACAATTTGATCTGGAAAATTAATAATCAGCTTGCTTTGGAAAGTTGACTTGTTCTTCTTTCCTTAGCACTGGGATAAACACAGTCATTCCCTCCCAATCAGGTGATGTATTCAGCAGCACAGAACCAGCAGACCCATGCACATGTCCCCCTCCCAGGCACACACGTGCTGATTCCCAGATAATTGACCCAGTTATGCTAATATGCTATTAAGAAATACATGTGTAATAAATCTCAACACTTAATGTTTTTCTTGGGTCACGTGCTGGTCCAACACTCCTTTCAGTAATTTTGCTGGCTCTCAAATCACAGTCCCTGTGCCCCTGCTAGAGAGAGAGGTGCCAGCCCTGGGTAGTGACAAATGAAGCCCACCCCAGGTGGCACCAAGAGCTGATCATGCAGGAATAACTGAGATTCCAACTGGCTTCTCAGATCCCAAGCACAGCTAATAAATTGTGGATGCAGACAGTAGAGCTGACATAATCTAAATGCAGTGACTTTCCATCAACCATCTCAGCTCTATGCAGATGGAATCTCAGTGAATTTCTTGTCATCAAGCCCCCAGTTTTAGCGTGACAATGAGAACAGTATCATCTGTGTCATGTATGTTGGAAGTAATGAATAGAGAGCTGAGCTCACTCATCTATTTGCATATTGAAGATATGGAAGAAACTCCTCTTGCTTACTCTGCTGCCTACTCAGATATCTGTGAATCAAGGAGGAGAATATGGGCCCTTTTGTACATCAGATCCCAGTGTCCTTGAATAAAATGATTGCTCAATCCAGCTTTCTGGGACGAGTGAGGCTCAGAACCAGCCAGGAGCTCTCCATTTCTGCAGGGTGGTGGATGAAGGGCCATTCCTGGATTAAGAATCCTCAGCAGGGTGGATACTTTGACTTTATGTCATCAGGGCACCTTCTCCCCTCCACATGCGAATCAGCACTTGCATATCTGGGGCACGGAGGTTTGACCTGCCAACTGTTAAATAAATCACAGCACACTCCCCCCAAACCATTAGCATGGAAGAGCACACACCCAAGGGAGACAAGCTAAGGACACTGCACGGGAACAATGAGCCGTAGGAGCTTTTTCCTTTTGGATGGAGCTGAGAGAGTTGTTTATCGCAGAGAAAGTGGGATAGCAGAACATGGCAGCTCATCCATGTCCTGTGGAGGCACTGGGCTATGACTCCATAGCCAAGGCTGAGCTCACGTTTGGGCTTGGCTCTCCCAAACCAGCTCTGGATTACATTCTTTTTCACTCCAACAACTAGTTTTCCTCAATGTTATATATGTCTTAAGCAACAGGAGTGAGATCCAGATCATGCTTTAAGGGATGGCATTTACATGTTTTTTCTTGTGCTTCTGGTATTAATTTCATATGCAGTGGAAAAGTAATATCCTGTCTGTCACTAGAGAGGAAGAGATGTGCGTGCGTGTATAAGCACAGTCGTTGGTAGCTGTTGAGCTTTTTCACTCAAATTTCGTTTTGGGGAAAATTTCTAAATTAAAATGAAAACCGGATGCAGAAACGACGAATGTGAAATACCAATAAGGCCAAAGCACGAGATGTTTTCTCTTGTTTTCATAACTCGTGGTCTTTGTGTGTAAGAGTGTATTGCATGGCAACTGCATTCACACTTCCCTTTAATAAAAGATCCAAGCAGATGGACCCACTATTAACGTGTATCCCCCAGATTTGCATATTTCATATTCATGCCAAGATGGTACTGAGCTCACATGGGATGAACGAGGCTGATATAAACACAATTGCATCAGATTAATGCAGTGATCAAAGAGTGTTTTCCTGGCATCCCCGTTAGGAATCCAGTTTAATATTAGTTATTAATATTGTTAAACTCCTACCAGAGTCAAATTAAGGTCTTCCAAATACAGTCGGACGGAGCTCTTAGGTACTACAAGTTGATGAATATGTTATGAATTCCTGAGAGAGAGGGCTAAGAAACAACATTTGCATCTGAGCTGTGAAGAATCCAGCGCTGGAAATGTGCAGACCTTGAGCTTTGGTCCAGCATGCTGTGTAATTAGGACTCGCTTGAAATTCAGATCTTATCCAGGATCTGTATCTGGGTTTCTCAGAATTCAAGTGCAATCGCTTCTAGTCAGAAGACAAGCCTATCTGTAATATCTCATCAAATATTAGGCATTACAAAGTGGTATTCTGGAGCTCAAAATATATTTGATCGCATTGTTCTAGTCCATTAATCAAACACTGCACTGTACATACTAATAGGATCAAACATTAGGAAATATTTATGAATGAGCATTGTTGTGACTGCAAAAATTAAACACAGCAGGTTTTAAATACACAAGATCTCAAAAAGGAAAACTTGATTATCTCCAGCATTTCTGGTGCCAAATTCAGAGTGAATTTCAAGTGAATCTAAGGTAGTTTGTGCTTGAGTAATTTATACCTCCTTGCAGCTCCCTTCAGAGTGTGAATTATACCTCCTCCCACCTCTATTGAACCATCCTAAGGAAATGAGGTAGGACCAGTTCTGGGGAGGGGCTGTGTATCCACAACGGGATGGTACCCAGGGGATTCAAAGCTCAAACCCAGCTGTGGTTTTGATTCTGTTCTGCCTCTGCTGCTCTCAGTGGAAAGAAACCCTTGCTTACCAAAATGAGCAGTAATGTGATGGTATTTTCACTCTTCTGGGGGCTGGGTGGAGTCTGGACATGATAAAGTCCCTGGACTGTGGGAGTTCTGTCTCTTACTTCAAAGGGACAGAATTTTGCTTGCTAGATCCAAAGGCAAGGCATGGCACTGGCATGAGGGAGGCAGTAGCCCCACAAGCTGTGGTTTTGTCAAGGATAAATCATGTCAAAGCAATCTAATTTTCCTGTGGCAGGGCAGCAGGTCTCTGAGAGGGGAGGAGCTGCAGCTTGACTGCAGTCAGGCTTTTGACTCTCACTCATGGGGTGTTCCAGGAGTGAGGTGGGGGAATGTGGATGGGGAGAAATGTTGTAAGGTACCAAAGCAGCTGGGAAACACACTGATAAATGTTTGCTTTTTGTTGTCCAAGTGGAAGGATGTCTTGAATACGGTGCTGGAGGGGTCTGTGCAGCTCTGGCATTGCTCAATATTTTCATTAGTGGTTTGGGTAGTGGAATATGGAGGAGGTATATTGCAGACAATACCAAGCTGAGAGGGACTGTAAGTGCTCTCAGAGAACAAGAGAAAGATTCAAAAATCTTAACAAACAGAAGAAACAGGCTGGAAAGAAGAGATTGATGTTCTGCAGGGATGAGAGCAAAGCTGAATGTATGAAAACTGTTGAAATGTGTGCCCAGAAATGGCTGCATAAGCAGCATTCCTAAGAGAAAAGGACAATACCACGGGCTAAAAATGAACCCTGAGCCAGCTGTGGTGCCCTGGTGTGAGCAAAGCAAAGCTAACACTGCCATACATAAAGAGAGTGTGGTGTGGTACATTGCTCCTGTCTCTGCTGAGTGCTGGGGAGGAGCAGTTTTGTCATCAGACTTCCAGAGAAATACAGAAAATGAAAAGAACAGTCTAGAAAATAAACCTCCCAAGAGGAAAAGAATTGTTGTCTGTTGCCTAAGGCTGATGAAGATACAGGAATAATCTCCCCAAATATAAAAGATGCCACAAAAGTAATGAACTGTTGCTCACAGACAGAATTAGTGGGATTAGACTGCAGTAATTTGGGTTAGACTTGGGGGGGAAACATTCCATCTACAAGAATAGCTGACACCCAGAATTGACCATCTGAGGAATTTCCTTTAAAACCCCCAGAGATGAACAGGTTAGAGAATGTCTCTTGTCAAGACCAATTTAGGCAGGGTTGATCCTACCCTGGGGGAAGGAGATGGTGTAGGTGACCTCTCAAGATGCCTTTTCCTCTTTCATTTCATTCCATGTGGCTCTGTGTTTATTTTGTGTGGCGGTGATACTGCGAGAGCAGAGAGCTTGATTCTGCATATTGGGTAAACATTTTACATTTAAAGTGGGAAATCTTGTTTACTTGTCAGTCCATTGTTGTTTCAGTTTAAATTTTACTAATTTAAGTTGAACACTGAAGTAGAAATTACAGTGACTGGGTGTATGAGGACTGTCTGAGGAGACAGGTACTGAAACCTATTAATCTATTGGTTGCATTGATTGGAGTGTTTAATTTAGAGTAACATGTTCCTATTTTAAAATATGTTTTAAAAGACTCTTTTAAAAATAATTTTGTTTTATTGCAGGGCAGGAACTCTCCTTCTTTCTGATAGGTATTATCCTTAATCAGGCATGTGGAAAATAAAAAGATATTGGTATATAGGGAAGATGCAGGATGGAATGTTTGCTACCACAATGAAAGGAAACCATCAGGTTTTAAATGAAACCAGGCAGTGGTCTGGCTGCCAATTAATGAACACATTACAGCTAAGTGACAGCTTTAAAAAAAAAAGTTGCTGAGTTCTCATAATGGTTCTTGCTCCCCTTTCCTCCAAGCCTGCCCATTTACTGGGAGAGGATGCAACAGTTCAGGGTCTGGCAGTGAATGAGGATCCCGGACTGTGAGGGGGATCTACGACAGCAGAATGTAATTCCACAAATTAATTTGCTCTGCACCCGGGGGTTAGCACTAATTTTGCGCTAAATACCAGGAGAGCTTTAACGACCGCAAATAGCAAACTCTTCAATTTTTGCTTCGTCCCATTCGGAAGCCAAAACTGCCAGGTTTACAGTGCCCTCTAGTATCGCTCTGCAGCATTAGCTCTGCTTGGCACCTCCGATCTGCCACATCGCAGAGCATCACTCGCTCAGAGCAGCTTTTCCTGGCCGGTCCTGGGCTGGGCTGGCTCTGACAGACAAGGTTCTGCCTTTTAGCCTCTCCCAGGATAAAAAAGAGTGTGGAGTTCAAAATGCGTGATCTGCTTAGAGAGTTGCAGTGAGCAGGCAGCTTGGAGGAATGATGCTTGGAAGAATATGTTCCTGCCCATGGCAGGGGGTTTGGAACTGGATAATTATTAAGGTCCTTCCCAATCCAAGGCACTCCGTGACTCCTTGCTTGGAAGTTTGTGCCAATTTGGCACAGCCATGTTAATAATAATTTGCCTTGAAAGGGAACTTTGCAGCTGTTGCTGCATAACCACTAACTAGCAAAATGCTGGGCAAGGAGAAGGAAGGACAAAAGAGAAAAATCTGAGTCATATGAAACCCTTTAGACATCACCCAGGACCACATCCCAGCCAGCTGAGGTCACTTAACACAAGGACTTCTCAGAGCTGTGACCTTCAGCCTTGCACAGATCTCTCCGTGGAACAGATGCAGGAAAATTCCTTGGTGGACCCGAATGTGGCATCTGCTGTAAGAGTGGGCATATTTATAAAGCACCTCTAAAGATTTCCAGCTGCTGGAGCAGCCCTTGGAGCTTCCCTGGGTAAGACTGAGCTGATGTGCAGGATTTCTGCTGCTCTGAGAGGTGCCTTGGGAAAGGCACTGTTCCCATGGAGGCAGAGGGGAATCTTCAACTCCTCCAATCTTGCCTCCAAACATGCTGTGCCTGTGAGTTCTCCCTCAGAAAACCCTTTTCACAGGAGTTGAGCTTGCAGTGATTTGTAAAAAAACTGCCTAGATCGTTTTTCTATGAAATCTGCTAGTGAATGAGCTGGTCTAGATGATGCTCCTGGTACATTTTACTTACAGGGAGAACTATTTAAGCAGTGGACTCCAGCAGGCACAATCAAGCTGGTAGGATGTGGAAGTTATTAAGTTTACATTAACTATGGAAATTTAGGAAATGAATTGTTAACATCCATCTTCAGATTTTTCTATGGCTGCTGATGAGATTGTCACGGACAAAAACTGCCATAAAATGGATCTCCTTTAATACCCAGCATGACTGTGCCTGCACTTTCCTTGGAAACACACAGCCAGAGGAGAAAGCTTCTTGTCAGCTTAGGCATTGACTTCTGGTTCCTTCAATTCCTGGTTTATAACTGGAGTCACATGAGCCACCTTTTCCCAGTGGCACTGCAGATACCAAAATCTGGTTAATAGCAACCCTTGCTACTTTTTGAGAAGATAAGAAATTCTCCCTGATTTTGAACTGTGTGTGAGAGTATCACACAAATTTAAAATGGAAATATTATATGAAATAGTAACCAGTGTGTCTAAAGGACAGGGAGAAGGTAGAAAAGTGTTACTAAATAAAATCACAGTGAAAGCAAAAGGTACAGAGGAATCATAAGATGAAGCTATTGGTGTGTATCTAAGGACTGAACTGAATCTTATTTTTCTTACTGACTTTCCAGCCATTTGAGATAGTTTTCCCTCTCTTTTGTATTATAGGTTTAGATGGTACATGCAGGTGGGTTTGTTTTCCACGGTGTCATTCCTAACTGCAGGACAAAACAAAGGATGTACAGGGATAACCTGCATCCCAAGCAAGCATTGTCCCTCCATAGCCCTCAGATTTGTAGCACGCTGACAATTTCTGAAGCACAAGTTCTTTTTCATCAAAATATTTTCATGCCCTCTCACGAACTGTGCAACCTTTCATTATTGTCAATGTGATTTCCACGCTTGGAGCCACAAGAATCTGAAATAAGAGGTCTGGAGCCGTTCTGCTTCTGCCTCCTACAACTGGTGTGCTGGAAATGAAGGGCTATCTCATTGTATATGCAATATGTAAGTGGTTTGACAAGGATGTCTCTTTATAGCTCAAGTGTCAGCTCTGGATGGATGGATCAGGGGTCTTGAAAGACACACTACACATCTCTGCATCACTGTTCATAAAAACTTTACCAAGTCTCTCAAATTCCTTGCACAGCAGTACAAGCAACTCTCTCAGCTTCTCAAGGGCACTACACCTTTGATAATGAATATATTTAAACAAAGGGGAACAAAAACCCTCTACCTTTGCTGAATATAATAGAAATGCAGCTTTATACTTTCATATTTCATGGGACATGAAGGTTCATCATTTATTGAAAATAAGATGTGGACCTTCAGTAACATTCTGTCTGGATTTCATTTTCAGAGTGAAATGCCTTTCTGGTAAAATACAAGAAAGTGCTTTTCTCAAACAAAAACCTTGTGTTCCAGCTGTGTTGCAGTATTCTCCTGACTGCTTTCTCCCTTTTGCTCTGCTCTCTGTTATAGCTTATTTTGCCAGCGAAGAAACTTTCTTTGCAAATCAGTTTTCTCCTTCATATTTAAAAATTATATGGTTCATGTGGGCCAATTCCCATAAGCCTTCAGGAACTTCAGATTTACTGTTATTCCTCACTGGCCAAGAGACAAATTAATTTGATTAGAGCTCAAAGCTCAAGAGAGAATTTTGAGGGAAGCAGAGTCCAATTAAGGAATGCCTGGGGTCAGCTAATGAGTGAACACCCCCCTAAGGAGTATTTTCTCCCTCTTCCATGAGCTGAACTCGCTGTACATCAGCACCATATCCAGATGTGACAGGAGTTCTCCAAGCAGCAGGAGGATGAGGTGTGTGCTGCTGGAGAGCTCATGGTTTGCAGTGACAGGCACAGGCAGTTTTCAGCTGGTGGGGAGGAGGCATCTCAGCATCAAACCCCAGGCACAAGCACCCAAGGATGAGGCTAAAAATGACTCCTGATCCCCATTCCATGGGACAGCAAACCAATGCCAAACAATGCTGAGGACTGGGGACATTGAGTGAAGAACAGAGATGGCAAAGTCTCTCCAGCAATAGGGAAAGCAGAATAACTATCATCAGTTTCTGAGGCAGCTCTCCTGCCTGCAGCACCTCCCTGGCATCCAAGCTAAATTGTGCAATGGATGCATTCCCAGTGGATGAGGATGAGGCCATCTAATCAATGGGCTGCACCCACATCACCTTGCAAAGTGATATTTGCTGTTCTCACAACTTACTGGAGCGCTGGGTCAGTGGCTGGAGGACAAATGTCCATGGAAACCTTCTGTGCTGCAAAACATTGTTTGGGTAGCTCAGAAGCTGTTTCCTCAGAATAAATATCAGATTAATGCAGGGGGATTTGATTGGAGGCACTGTGCTCTGGGAGATGCTGGCTGTAAGATGAGATATGGAACTGAAGTGTACTTGTAACACCTACTTGTAATATTTTAACAATTCAGCAACAGCTTTGTAAGGCAGGTTATTAGCTGGACAGGACAAAGCAATTTCAACCTGAGTAGCTGAGTTCTCTCACTGTGAACGTTTCCCCTGCATTTTTATATTTGTATAATCCTGACTTGATTTCTTGCATAGTGTTTCTATGCATTATTAAAGTCCCACTATTTTCCACTACAGAAATGGCTGCATTTAGATTTAGGTAAAATTTTGGTGGAGAGGTTAATCTGCAAAAATGCAATATAAGTGCAAACTATTAATTACTACTCCTGTATTTTTAAGCTTAGAACCCATGGCTGGAGGAATGAATTTGGTACATTGGCTCACTAAGTTACTGAATACTCATTCTGTCCCTTTGGAAGAGCAACTTGCTCTCCCTCTTTTCTCTTTTTCTTATCCTTTTTTTTTTTTCTTTTTCCCCCTTTTTTTCCCATATGCAATGTCCAGCTTGCTTGTCCTCTTTCTCACTGTGAATTGTCTCCTGAACATTGAAAGATGGTCTGGGGGGTTTGTGCAGAAGATTAGCATCTCTTCCCAGAGCTGTCCCCAGCTATATTCACACCTACAAATCCATGGGAAGAACCCTAAAGAGCAATATAGAACCTGATAATGCAACAAGCCAGGAGACAGAAAACAACAACAAACCAACAACAAACAGTACCCTGCTAGGAGGACAAAGCTAATCAATACTAATAGCAAAGCTGAAGATTTTAAAAGCCTCTCAATGAAGTCAGGCACAATGCTACCAGGGAGTCAATGAAAAATGAAATGTGCCTGCAGAGAGGCTGGGGGCAGGTCAGAGAGAGAGCAGACCCTGTTTTGGGAGGGTCTTGGCTGCATCAGTTCCCCTGGATGCCCTCACCCCCAGTAAGCCAGCCAGGCTGGTAGACAGAGGGGAGAGCAGTGATGGGCATCCAAACACAGCTGCCACATCAGCCAGTCCAGTTGCAAGAGGGTGTGGAAGTCACAGAATCACAGTCACAGAGGGATTTGGGTTGAAATGGACCTTAAAGATCATCTCATGCCAAACCCCTGCCATGGGCGAGGACACCTTCTATTCAACCAGGCTGCTCCAACCTGGCCTTGAGCACTTGCAGGGCTGGGGCAGCCACAGCTTCTCTGGGCAACCTGTGCCAGGGCCTACCCCCTTCACAGGGAAGAATTTCCTCCTAAAATCTAATCTAAGCCTACTCTCTTCCAACTTAAATCCATTCCCCCTTGTCCTAGCACCACATGCCCTTGTCAAAAAAGCCTGAGAGGACAGAGCATCTCCGTGCCCCGTGCGTCAGCACTGGTGCCTGGCTGGGAGCTGCCTGTGAAGAGGAGGAAGGTTGCTCAGCTGCTGTAGTTCTGCCAGTCCTTGGCCCTTCTACTGAAACTGCTACAAAGGCAGAAAATCACTTCAGCCAGAACTAAAGGCAGCAGCAGCGCTGTGGAGCTGCGCTGGGATCTTTAGGGTGGTTAATATTCAGCGTTGCTAAAAAGGCAGTGCATGCTAAGGAAAAAAACAACAAACCCCAGTGCTGCACACAGGTCCTTCTGGCAGAATATCCTTCTGATATATCTCTATATCAGCAGTGACAGTGTTGTTTGTACAACAGACAACTTGTATTCCCTAAGAGCAGACCCACTGCCATGCCACATCTCGCTGAGGTCATGGTTGTGAAACCAATCCTGAATAACACAGGCCATCTGTAAGCCCGTGAAATAGTGATTAAATGCTTTTTACTGCTTTACTGGTCCTCAGGTGACTTCTCTACTTTGGCACAAAATATTCTGATCAAGCTGATGATGTGGCTTTGGTCAGGGATCCAATATAAATGGCACTAACGAGTACCCAAGCCTGCACATCCATATCCAGATATATATTTTACAAGAAGTCTCATTTAGTCAATAAATAAAAAAAGACCTTAAGGGACTCTTTCAGAAGGTCCCCAGCTGAAGAGAAAGGCTGTCTGGCATCATGAATGCAAGGTGGTTGTAACAGGAAATTTTCAATGTATAGAGACTCAGTAGTCCAAAATGCATTATCAGGCAGAAAACCTAAATCCCTGTAAAGGGCCACCTCTTGCTATAATGCAGGTCTTTTCTGTAATAGAGTCAGCTCTGATATAGGACTATTGCTGCTCTGCAAGTTGCAGTAAATATTAATATGTGAAGCTGGATGCCACCTCTATTTCAGGATGGAGGCAAAAGCCAGGCTGATGGAGGATGAGTCACAGTCCTGCCAGGGAGGTGGTGCATTCCCAGGGCTTTTGTTAAGGATTTTTTTTTTTCCTTTGGAGTGATTGGATCCTGCATTTCTCTAAAGAATCACCAACCCTTCAATTTTACTCTCTAAGAAAGGCATGAGGTCTGTCTGTGCTTGGGGCTGTGCCTTGGGGAGTGATATTTGCACTTCATGCTGTGTTCATTGGAAAAGTACCCTGGTGCCAATCCAGCATTTTGTAATGCAGCCCCCCAAGGTCATTCCCTGACAGGTGACAAGTCTGATGTTGAAAGCCCAATATCTACCACCTTGCAAAGAGATTCTCATGTGTACATTGCATTTGTTTCTCACAGTGCAATTACTCCACAAAGAAAAAATGTAAGT
This sequence comes from Parus major, assembly GCF_001522545.3. Lineage (NCBI taxonomy): Eukaryota > Metazoa > Chordata > Aves > Passeriformes > Paridae > Parus > Parus major. The sequence goes on from NC_031785.1 coordinate 4,326,683, forward strand.
ATGTATGTAGCTGTGTGTGTGTGTCTTTATCTTATAAACTAATCCTTTCCTTCTCTTGCCTGCATCATGACAGTGTTTAAATAACTTACCTAAGCAGATATCTACGAGTAGTATTACCAGACCAAACATCTGAATATATACTTGTCCTTAAACATAATATTATTCTAAAGACGGGATATAAGTAAATATTATACTAAATATTCATGTTTACTATCCCATGCAATAATACTTGATTAAATATTTACTAGGCCACTTACCTGTACTCTTGTGGGCATAGCTGCCTAACTACTTATGCTACAGAGTGTTTTTGTGGTTGATTAAAATGCAGTTGTGTGTACATCTGCAATGTTTGGCAGGCATGGTTAAACAGCCACTTACAGAAACAAGCAGTGAACACTATTCCTTGAAAAAAATTAAGTTTCTTATTATAGATTCTGCAACATTCATGAAGCTCTTATTAGTGGCATGCTAGGTACCTGAGGAGCAGCAGGTTGGTTTTGAAGTGTTGGGATGCCCACGCAGTTTTACTCTGCAAACAAAAAAAAAACCCAGACATGAGGAGCAGCCTCTGTTTGTAATGAGTCCTGATTATCAGCTTCAGCTCACAACAAGTAGAGCTATTTTCCTTTCACAGAAGTGTATTTTTCTATCCAGGAATAATCCTGTTAGGTCAGGAGACAGGAAAGAATTGGAAGAGTATCCCAATATTTTCTTTTGCAAAAAATGGAACAACCAAGCAAATGGGAGGGGGATCCCCCACTCCCATATCACAGACTGAAGAGGGAAGGGGTTATATACCCCCACTGCAGGAGGATTCAGGCAGCATTTAGTGTTTATTCTGTCCTTGCTAAACTTTCTCCTCTCCAGGCAAGCACTGCTGCTGCTGTTCACTCAATATATTCCAGCAGAAGCAATTTGCCTGCAATTAGTCAGCAATGCAACTCAGTTCCTGGGCAATCTCAAGTGGCAGCAAACACAGCTCCTACTCCCCCTGTTCTCTCTCGAAGCAATTTCCACACCCTTGTGAAACAGAAGATGACCAACTCTACTTTTTGAAAAGTCACTGTGAAAAACTCCCAACAGAAACAACTGCTTTGGTTCAAATTTAATGGTAAAAAGGTACTTAAAAAACCTTGTTTGTGAAACTCACTGAGAATTAAATTATTCCCAGAATTTCAACAGGGATGAGGAAGGAGAACAAGCTCTTTGCTTTTATGGTAGATTCTAAGCAAATAACCTTAAAGGCTAGAGGTTGCAATGTCTTTTATTTGAGAGGAGTTAGCTCTTCTGGGTCAAACCTTAACCTCATGGCAGGTTGTTATGATGGAAACATCTGGTCAGCCACTCCACAACCATGTAGCATCAACCAGAAGGGCTGAGCAAGGTGAACTTTGTAAGGGAAGAAGAGACTGCAATGAACATGGAAAAAAAAATAAAAAATCTCAAAAGAAAGCCATTAAGTGCTTTTTCATCCTAACAAAGTTCATTGTGAAGGGTGGCTGGGAAAAAGGGTAATATGAGACCTTCTTATTGAAAAAAATATTGATTGTTAGCAATCAATAGCATTAAAAAGCTGTGTCTTAAGCAGCAAGCTTTGAAGGCCTCCACAAGCTTTTCCGTTCCCTGTCTATTTTCCTGCCAAAACTTTGATAGATTCAGCCTGCAAACCAGCAAATGCAGTGATTTGATGGTGGCCAATATATATTAAAAAAAATTAAGGTGTCAAGCATGAATTTTATTACATCTGCAATCAGATGTACTTCCTTCAGTCAGCTCATCTGCAATTAAGTCCAGCTGTTCTCAGTGGAAAGGACTCTTCCAAGGAAATTGCTGTAAAATTTAATGGGAGAGTTTTCCTTGGTGCTTTGTTGTAAATATTGTTTTCCTAATAGGCTTGTAAAGGGCTTTGCTTTTTCATTCAGTAGGCAGAAGATCTGTAATTTTTCAGGCATTAGAAAATGAATAGATCAGTGATAGAACTCATAAAATGTATAAAAATATTCTCATTGTATAGCAAGAGAAAGAGTTTTAATAACTTGGAGAAGGGGAGGTTTTTGAATTGATTTCTTTTTTGCAAATACATTTTTGTTTACGTATGACAGGCTATTTTTTAACTGACACATCAGACAGTTTGATCGATATCTCTTACTGGGTTTCTTCTGCCTAGAATTGGGTATGACAGCCAGAGAGGGGCACCAGATTGCAGACTTCAGAGGATGATCCTTCATTTCAATATTGCAGTGTAACATCCCACAAGGACCAAAATATTGCACCACAAACCCACGACACTGCAGTGCTTCCGTTTGCTGTCCCAAAATCCTCTTCAGCCTTTAAGCAAATGACGAATATTACAAACTTTTTTATCTCCTTCTACTGTGTCCAAAGAGCATCTCTTTCCTTTTTACCACTTAGGCAAAGCTTGGATATATTTTTCCTCTCTTCCAGCAATCTTTCAGCAACATTTTCAATCTGTGTGCTTCTGTCACTTCAGGAGAACAGCGCCTAAAATAAAACAGTGAGATTTGTAATTATTGGCATTATTTTAAGATGTAATGCTGAAGCATTAAATATAACAAAATGAAACTATTTTGAGGGGAAATGTTGAGACATGAATGATAGCAAATGGTGTTACTGTGGGTTTATTTTCACCCAACCAAAATCAAACTCCTTTTCTAATGATGAAATACGACCTGGCTCTTGCAGAGAGGGTAATTTGCTAATTTGTTTAATGTTGTTCTCTGTGCAGGAAAGCCTTGGAAGTGAAAGAATTCAGAATGGATCTAAGGTGCAGGTTATTTTGGGGGACAAAATGAAGCCACTTGTTATTCTTCAAGACAGTGCTCATATTCCTTCTCTGGCAGCTATGAATACTGAGGAGAAAACAACTCACTTTGGTCAAAAGCTGTATTATCACTGCTACATTGGTTTGCAATGAAAAAGGTGAAATTAACTATCAACAAAAGCCTTCTGCTGAGGCAGTGGAAGTCTTTATACTCCTACAGCTTATTTGAAGAACAGGAACGAGCTATACAGTAGGAGAAATATCCTTTTGCTAGTATACCCATATAGCTACCTTGGCAAATGCTCATGGCTTAGAATCCCATCTCCCATGTCTGCAAATAGCAAGAGTTAGCTGGCACAGATTGGAACAGTTCTCCAAAATAGTGTAGCAGAGAAAGTTAGGGAGGAAATATCTGCTGAACATGTATGTTCCTGTGTGCAGGCTTCAGAACAGACTGGTATAGCTGTTCAGAGATGATTAATCCAAAGGGTTTGGATCAGAAAATGCCAAGATAGCCAGAGCTGCAGAGGAGTGCAATATTAGGTCTCTGTAGAAGAATTTCTTTCACAGGAGTGATTAGAAAACAAATCTCAGCAGCTCATGATTAACAAGGAAGGAGAGAAGGGCTAGAATATTGTGGAGCTCATACATGAGGTCAACCTGTATATGTGTTTAATTTGTATAGTTTGCTTGGCTTTGGTTAAGTCATTGCCTCCAGAATATGTGATTTTCATCTTGACATAGTTCCTGCAGTTGCAATGTTTGGGGGTTTTGCTGTTGTGTGAATTAATCTGCTGGGTGTCCCCAGCCACAAGAACAGCTCTCTTTGTTCAAGCCAGTGCTTGTGTCTCCATTTCCTAGCCCATGTGAGAAATATCTAAAAAAGACCCAAAGTCAAGGTGGGACTGTGGATAAATGGCATCAGCAGGATGAGAAAGCTACAAATAACAGAGGCACCATTGTCTGTTTGTTCACTCAAGTTCTTTTCCAGCTTTTATTTAAAGCTTACTCCTGATGTATACCAGTTTTAAAGGTGTGTGGGTCACATTTCAGCCAGTACCTGGTAAGGGAAACAAGCCCCAAAGCACCTTTTAGCTCCATAACAGAGCAGCTGCTGTAGGAAGCTGGTGATCTGGTTCTGCCTGCTCCCAACATTAAGTGCCTTTATGGTTTGTGAGTGGTGATCCATCAGGAGTGCATGACAGCTTCTGGAGAAAGCTTTCTTGGTCTCTGAAGAATTCAAACATTATTCAGCCATCACCTCTGTATCAGCATTTACCAATATGTTTGGCTTAAGTGAAGAAGAGCATATATAGAAGTCTGGCTCTATTTTAAATAGTAGATAGTCTGGGATCCAGTATTGAACTGTTTGAGAAGATGCAGATTCTAAATGTTTTGCTGCATCTAAATGTTTTGTTGGGTTTTTTTTCCCCTTCAGCTTCACTCTACACTCAGAAAGTGACCAGAATTAATCTCTGTGTCTTAAGTATAAAAATTGGTCATGGAATTTTGGAGGTCAGAGTGCTCCAAAGTCTCAGGATAATACTTTGCATTCTCTTTGGGTTTCAAAAATCAGAAAGACTCCTTCCATGATGTGATGGGAATCCTCATGAGAGCACAAGAGAGCATCTTCACCACGGGAGGTCATAGGAGCTTTGCTTTAGGGACTTGACTGCCAGTTCCTACTTTTCACAAAACATCTGTCCCTCCAGTACCTGAAGTTTTGATTTGTGTCCAACATCTTGAACCCAGCTCTGGAACACCTTGTAGACTGAGCTACATGGGGAAATGGCATCTATTCCCTTTGTCCATCAGGAAATGCCACTGTCTACACACAAGTTATCTTCTAGCAGCCTATCTCACCACTCAGAGGGTAATAATTAAACAGCTTGGGAATGATAACAAGACTGCTTGGCACCTCTCTTGTCCTTTTGCATTTCTTGCTGCAGTTCTGAAGCACCACAGCCAAGTCCCTGCACATAGCTCAGCCCCACACAGGATCAATAGCAGAAAAGAGAAATCTGTTGGAATTGACTGCAGGCTGGCCTGTCACTAAGTGACGATGAAAAATGATCCCTACTTGAATACACTGCATTTTTATCTTTAAATCTTTCAATAGAAGCAGTGTCAATAACAGAGCACTATATAATCTCTAGATAGAAGGAAAAATCTTTCCTTTTTTTTTTCTTTATAAGAGGGAAGATGGATGTCACTTTTTTGGAGGCCTTAAATACTGAAGTATGGAATTATTAGATCTGCAAATTCCAGGAAGTGATTGTCTGTTTAGACAAACTGTGTCTCATTTTAGGAAAGACTGGCTGGATTCTGCTTGAAAACATTGCTCAATTCCATATCATGAATGCACCAGGGTAACTCTAACTGGAATATGCAGAAATAAAATAAATAAGGATTTTTTTTTTCATGTTCCTTTGGGGATAATATATCTCTCTGAATTGGATACACCTGCCAGAGATGGCCTTTCTTTGCTTTAAAATATGTCTGACCTTTCCCTGAGCTAACTGGATGCAGTTTACCACATTGGCCCAAGCATAAAGCAGTCTTTTTCAGATAATAGCCTCTGGAAACAATCCAATCTATTCTGTACCCACTGCCCACACCACACATCCCAAGCCTGTGGATGCTGTCAGCTGGCACAGAGGGGTGGCAGTGGGCAGGCACCGACAGCTCACAGTCCTGACTGTGGATTTTGGGTTTGCTGCTCTTGGTGGGGCAAGACCCGAAAGGGCTGACCCTGTCTGGGGGTGCTGGAAGCTCTGTGTCCCCACTCTGAGGGCATCTGCTCTGGTTCTGTCCTGACAAAAGGAAGCCAGGTTTTTTGTTTGAAGTCAGTTTGTTTCCCCTTCATCTGCCGCCTCCATTATCTCCAAGTGTCGGTGCCTCTTTCATTATGAGACAGCAAGGAACACCCTGCTGCCTTTGGCATCAAATCTGTTAACTTTTATTTTCCCCTCATGTAGGATGTTTTCCATAACACTGTCTGAGGGGTTAGAAGCTTCTGGGTAAATCCAACCCAGTGGCAATTCGAGCAGTGTCAGTTGTGTCCTGGGAACACGGTGAGTGCTGCAGTGACTTGGGGATGCTCTGTGCACTTTTTGGATAATGGTCTCATGGTTGTAGACTCTGAACTGAGATCTGTTTAGATGCCCTGCAGATTCCAGAGCAGGGTCTTGAAGCAGGCAGCAGTGACTGCAGAATGACTTATTGATTGAAAACTCCCTTTGTATATACTCCAAGTTTAGTTCAAGCTGCTTTCCTCAGTAAAGGTCAGGATGAAGTACTGAATTTCTGAAATGCTGAAGTTCTGAATATCCCAGAACTTTGCTTTATTTTGCTGGTTTTGTCTGGATACCTGTTAAAAAGTTTGGCTCTCTGTCCTCTTTCATGGGCTGATGAACGATAGTGATATAGTGAAATATAGTGAATAGAAGTGGAATAGCTTGAAGAAAATACTGGTCTGTGCATTTACTAGAACTGCTTGACTTGTCTGGAAAATGGCAGATTTCTATGCCCTTCTTCACCCTCAAGCATACTTGACTATATTTACTTCTGCTGTTGGCCCCACTTTTGGCAGGTGGACAAGAAAAAGGGCCTGCAAGAAAAGCAGTAAATAGTAAAAAACCCCAACCTTATTGTTTCAGAATGGTTGGTGCTTTAAGAGTAAATCAGCCAAGTTTCATCTGTTAAAAATCCTGCTGAGATTGATTGGTGTATGGAGAGGTGATTATAAAAGCCAGCAAGTAGCTTAATTAGGATGGAGAGTTATGAGAAGTAGCTTGGCTTTTGTGAGAAACTGGAACAAATGACTCTTGGCAAGTGGCTGGTGGAATGGGGAAAGCTAAGCTCAGGAGTTAGAGGATTGCTGCTTGGCATGCTGCATTTGTATTTAGAAGGAATAAAGCTGAGGATTGCCAAACACATGCCCAAATCTGGTTTGTGTCAGGCCTTATTGTCCTGAGATTACACTTTGCACAAATAATATTTACTAATCAGGGACTTGAGAACTCTCTGAACTTATCTCAGGGATTTTTACTGTGTCAGGCTTTTAAGTGAGCCAGGGGAAAAGCAGCCTTGGCTATTCCAGGCTGCAGGTAAGAGTTTGCTCCTGGCAAGAAGAAATGTCATATACTGTACCATGAACTTCACCATATTTACTCTCTTAACAGTGGGTTCAGTGCCATCTAAAACTTCCCTGTGCCCATGCAATGAAGAGCAGGAGCTCTTGGATGTCTCAAGCAGGTACTGAACGACCATCAGACTCTGAGCTTCCCCTTGCCTGCTGCAAAATCCCTCTGCAAGAACCTGGTGAGGAGGAGAATGGAGCATTATGTATTCAACAAATTCTGCTGACTGCTGCTAGGCAGTGAGGCTGGAATGATTGTGCCAAATCCTGATCTTTCATGATAATGGAAGTGGAATTTTCCCCAAAGCAAGCCAGTATCAGAGAGAAAACCCAGGGGACAAGAGAGAGCATTTGAAAATACAGCCCAGGCATTAAAAAAAAAAAAAAAATAGGCTTTAATTAGTTAAATTACAGAATATACAAATAACCCAGAATTATGTAAAAGCCTGATCCTGCAGTCTTTGGGTGGGGAAAACAATGTTTAACTGACTCTAATACTGCAGAATCATCAGTATAGACAAGAAGAAACAACTGGGTCATTCTGTCTCAGCCGCTTGCATATTGCAGAACTGCTTGTCTGTTCTTGCTACTATTTTATCCCTGCTAATGTCTTATTTAACCTGCTCAGGATAGTTGTGATTTTGAAAATATGCAGAATATATTAAATTTTAACAACACCATTAAAAAATACGTATTTGTGCAGATTTTTCAAAATGACTGGGATCTGAACATGTAAGGCAACAGAACATGACTCAAAGCCCAATTTAAAGAAAGTACGTTTTGAGCAGGCATCAACAGATAGACTGAAAAGCAAGGCAAAAGCATAGGGGTTTTTTTTAGATGTTGAGTGGACTAAATGCAATGTGAATTTATCTGCAAGCCATCTGTGATTTCTGGTATTTTTTGGTGCCTTCACAGCTCTAATTTTAAGCAGTTCTGTAGCCTTTAAATAATGGTACTTTCTTCCCATTTGGTTTTACAGCAGATTCCCCATTTGATCACTGAATGTTTAAAGAAAAGAAGTAACTGAGTTCTCTGCAGATTGCACACATACAGAATAAAACAGCAGCCTTTTATTTTTGCAAGTAAAATTTGACACATTTTGGGAGAAAATTCCTCGTGCATAAAAAACCACCATGAGTTTTGCTGCGTATGGTTTACTTTTTGTATTTTGCTTTACACTTCTCATGGAAATTCGGTGCTGGGATAAGGTGATAAGTTGATGTCTCCAAGGAATGAAGTTCCAGAAGCAGCACAACACAGCAGCAGATCTCTTTCCATTTTCTTAAAACTGATACCAAGAGTGCCAGTTTCATCAGGCAAGAGGGAATAAAGAGAGAGGAATAAAGAGTCATAATCCAGCCAGCCTTGGTGGTTCTGCAGACAAATCTGGATTCTCTGTGTGTCATGGGGACACCTTATAACCATAAACTGAAAGAAAACACTCTGGATTACTGAATAGCCACCCAAATATTGTAGTTCTTACAGTTACAGAGACCCCCTAAGGGGACAGAGAGGCCTTCAGGTCTGTTTTCCATCCACCATGATGCTGGAGAAGATCCTTTTGAATGTGAGCCTGGTTGCCTGAGAGCATGAAACAATAGGAAGCTAACTGTATTCATCCCACAGGAAATCTGATGATAGCTACATCATTGTCAGCTCAGTTCATTATTTCGCTGTTTCTTCTGGCAGGAGTGTTCAGATAAGATTTTTGTTCACTATTGTTGGATGTAGTGGGGGATTCTGATTCAGGGAACAATAGGAAAGAAATACACTGAAGAGCAAGTCTCCTCCACATCTGAAAATGCCATTCCAGCATTCTCTAAAGGGAAGCAGGACTCATTCCCTTCTCTTGGCAGAAGCCTCAAACATGAGTCGATAACCCCTCAGCTCCTCTTCTCTTTCAATAATGCATCGTATAGTAAACTCTGTGGCTAACTGTAGACTGAAAACCTGAAAGAAATTAATAGGAATGTAAAAATAGCAAGAACATTGTGCCAATTGCATTATTGAGCATCACAATTATTTGAACAACAACAAAATCAGTTAATTATATTTATCTGAAGTGCTGTCAAGAATGTAGCAATGAAGTATAAAGAAATGAAGAGGTTCTTGTGATGAATATCAGTCCAGCTTGCCATAGAATAAATATCAGCATTTATCTCTGTCAGAGGAAGATAAAGATAATTTCTTATGTTATAAGTTATTTCAAATATTGAGCCCTGCTCAGACGTTTTGTGAGAGATTATCTGCACTTGCTTTGAAACCCAATAGTGCCCATTAATTGTCTCTCCTGACAACAAAATTAATTTCTCTTAAATGAGAATGCATTTCTAATTGGACACTTTCTTCCCTAACAAATTGTTTACAGTACCTCTGCAAGGATTCTGAAGTCATCCCTTTGCTTTGATGTTGCTGATTAATTACAGCCCACGTGGTTCTTAGTAGCTGCACTTTGAGTAACATACTTTGCTGTGAAATGTTCATCTTAATCACATACTCCCCCAGCCAAGCTTCTGCTTGAGAAGGGAACCAAACTTCTCTTGCTGCATGTGATGCCAGGCTGGATTGTTACTTTTTACCCCTCCTTTCTCTCCAAGTGAGTTCAGAGCTTATGTACGTTCTGAGACTGACAGCACCAAAAATGAAATTCTCTCTTTAGCCACAGAACAGATCCACAAATGGCAGCTCAGAGCAGCTTTCCCTCTTCCATCTCGTAGCATCTCTGCTTGGCATGGAGCAGCACTGATGGGGAGAACTGAGCTGGCTGGAGCACCACAAGGGTCTGCCACAGCTAATTAGCCAGGCTGAGACACAGGGTTAATTAGTGTGGGAAGGATGCTGCACTAAGGGAGCAGGCTGCTGTTTGCACCTCTCCACGTGTCATCAAGTTGTGCCATGTGGATATACCCTCTATGCTTTAAATGTGATTTTTTAAATTTGTTTTTTGGTGGAAGATCATCAGGTCCTTGAGCTTCTGGTGGAGAGGATAAAAGACAGCAGCTCTGCTGCCTGCTCAGGTGTGGAAACCTGTCCATATCAGATAATTTTGCAGGAGACCACTCAACAGCTGTCAGATAATAAGATTTTTGGATGTTCCAAACATCAACTGGATTCTTGCTTTTATGTTTTATTAATGATTTTAAGGCAAGAAGATTTTTATCGGTACCTTGGAGATATCCTGGTTCCACATATTTTCTCTCCATAATGCTCCCTTACAATGCACCTATAATGAAGATGAAGTGAACATACTGCCTTGGCTTGGGCAAGCTGCCAGTTAAGGAATTTTGCTTAAAAGAAACGAGCAACATCGGCACGGCAATGCCCTACAAATGAGCACACAAAATGATGCAGCCTTTTCCTTCTAGATGTGGCAAAACAGGAGGAGGAATAACAAGAGGAAAAGGAGCTCCTGCTCTCTTCTTCAGCCATTATCTGTAGGTGTTGAAGCAGTGCCTGCCTTAACTCCCCACGGAGACAGTGGAGCTCTGAGTGCTCTGAATTGCCTGTTGTCTGTTCAGGAGGACTTGGCTCCTCATTTATGCAAGAAAAAGCAGATCCCTGGAGCAAAAAATTATGAATGCTCTCCTTTGAGTTTCTAAGGCAAAGCTATGTGGTGCACTTTGTTCTATAGGGGCAAGTTCCGAATGATTCCTTATATATTTATGGGATTGTTTTTAGGCCATTGTTTTGTCATTTGTTTAAAAATAGCAAAACAACTGTCAAACCTTTTCTACTGTTCCAAGTAGGATGTGAAATCAGAACTCCTTGCATTTGGGCACCACAGTGACAGGGCTCTTGGAGATAATAAAAATAAGTGCCATACTGACATGCAAAAATATATGTTTTAAAATAGTAACTATTAAATGGAAAAGAATTATACATTTCCAAGTGATAACACATAAAGTAAGTTACAGACATCTGCAACGTGCACCAAGAGTCTGAACTTTGTAGTGGGAAGAAAAAAAATAATTTCATGCAGGAATGATATCTCAGCCTGCAAGTATTCCCTTATAACACAATACCTTCTTGACCAATCTATTTTAGTGCAAAGAAAGGTATTTTATGTTTGAAATAACTAGCATTACAGATCCATAAACAGTTTAGGTTGCTGGTCTGGCTGAGATAGTCCTTTCTGCCTCAGGCTGCTTTTCTTTGATTCACTATTTTTTAACAAAAAGAACTATTCCTACCTTGTTCCTATTTGCCTTACTGAGTGTGCTCAGTCCATTGCTGATTCTTTGAAGCACACTGCTATGTATTTCACTGGCTGTGTAGGCTGAACTCCACTGCTTCAGCCCATATTGCTTCCAGGTTTGCTTTACCCCAGTGCTCGGATAGAACAGCATCCCTAAACTCAAGACAAGAGGAACCACAGAGCTTCCATTTTCTCATTTTTCATGCTAAGTAATAGGGTTTCACTTTCCAATACCTCACATGGTGTTCTGAGAACATTTAATTGATTGGATACAATTTTCAGGATCCATCACTTGACAGACAGAAAAGTGTCACTGAGTGGAGGGTGAAGCTTCGCTTCACTTGGCCACTGACACCTCGGCTGTTCCTTGTCATACTCATTTCCATTTTACATACCAAAAAAAAAAGATCACCCATGGCTAAAGGGTCTGTGTGGATTTTGCTTACTGATTTTAAATAATAACTTTACAAAAGGGGTTGTTGTTTACTTTAGAAGCTGAGAAAACAAAAGACCCATTCCTGTGCTGCAGTTTACTCTGTGTGGAGTGACTATTGGCCTATGCAGTGCTTCATTTACTTTAGCTCTATTTATTTTAGCTGCACTCTGAGGGTAAAAAGAGCTGGCAGGGGCATAGGAAATATAAGAAGCTCCTACAAAATCAAACCAATATTGTTTAGTGCTGTGAAAGCACTCCTGAACCTTGCTGTGCTTTGGAAAGGTTGGGTAATGAGAGCCTTGCTTCAGCAGTAATCACAAGTGAAATATAGAAACACAGAACCACAGGCTGGTTTGGGTTAGAAGGGGCCTTAGAGGTCATCTCATTTCACCCTGGGCAGGGACACCTTTCACTGCACCAGGTGGCTCCATCACCAAGACAGGAACCATAGTATGGGACCTGCACATCCCAGGAGCATGAGGATGATGGAAGTGCTCTTGCCTGCATCAAGCTCAGTGCAGTTATTGCAGCAGGACTGGGGTCCTTGCTTCCCATTCCAAATGCCTTTATTTCTGGTTCTGTGCCTGGGAAACACCCTACAGATCCACAGAACAAGAAAGGGAGAGGATAAACTCTATAAAGACCTCATTGTGGTCTGCTGCTTCCACTAGAGGTGAAATGGAGGTGCAGGCACTGATTGCTTCTCTTTGGTGGCCAGTGACAAGACCTGAAGGAATGATGTGGAGCTGTATCAGGGGAGCTTTAGATTGGTTGTCTCAGTTTTGGAAGACAGGTGTCTGCTAGGGAGGGCAGGAGCCTCCCTTAGAATGAAAATATAGACATACCCCCTGAATAATTTTGAAATCAAGGGGCTCTCAGGCAGAGATCTGGGGATAGGAATAACAGTTCTTTACTAGTATAACCAGGCAAACAAAAAACAATAACTGCAGCGTTGACAACAAAACAGAACCAGGGACCCTGTGACAGCTTTCTCGGCTGAGACGGGAAGGGATGGAGGAGAGGCTTTGCTTCACAAACCCCCTTGGGCAGTCAGTCCCAGTGCTCCTGCAGGGCTCTGAGGAACAGTTGGCTGGAACAGCAGGGGTGAGCTGAGATCCTGGGCCGGTGGCTGAGGTGGAACAGCAGGGATGAGCTAAGATCTCAGGCTGGTGGCTGAGGTGGAACAGCAGGGATGAGCTGAGATCTCAGGCTGGTGGCTGAGGTGTATCAGCAGAGGAATGAGCAGCTATCCCAGGCTGGTGGCTGAGGTGGATCAGCAGCTCCACGGTGGTGGCTGGCACTGCCACACGTCCCGGCAGGACAGGGGGTGCGAGGCCCACCAATGAAGAGGTAAGAAGGAGAAGAAGAAGCAGCAGCTCCGTCTGGGTGATGGCAAATTCCCATCTCTCCACAGCAACAGCTCCCAGCAAAGTCCTTCTCTGAAGCTGAAGAAGCTGCAAAACTGTCCCCACCATCCCTTTTTCCTGTCCCCTTCCCTCCTGGGCCCGGCCGAACCTTGTGTTTCTCATGCACCCACCAAGTACCTGCAGTCAGGTTTTCCCTGCAACTAATGGGTAAAAATTCCACAGGTGAGCCAGAACTAAAAGAAGGACACCTAACCCCCAACAATTTGATTTGGGGAAAGGTTTTTGCCCCAGAGGATGGTGGGGCACTGAACAGGCTCCTCCGGGCATGGGCATGGCCCCGAGGCTGCCAGAGCTCCAGGAATGTTTGGATAACAGGGGTCATGGTGGGATTGTTGGAGAGCTCACGCAGGACTTAATGATCCTTGGGTCCCTTCCAACTAAGGATATTCTCTGATTTTATGATTCTGTAATTTTGTGATTCCAGGCATCTGGACATGGCACTGGGCGATGTGATTTAGGGATTATGGTAGTAGTGCTGGGTGGATGGTCAGAAGTGCTGATTTACATCAGTTCATACATACAGAATATTCCGAGCTGAAAGGGACACACAAGAATCAAGTCCAACTCTCAAGTAAATGACCCACACATCAACCCACAACCTTGGTGTTATTAGCACCATGCTCTCCTGAGTTAATCCCATGATTTCACAGGTCTCTTCCCACCTTGCCGAATCCGTGATTATTGACGTAAGTGGCCCAGGAAAAGAAGATAAAAGTTTCAAAAAAAATAGTTTGGTGGCGAGCCACACTCCTCCCCACACGCCCGGACTACATTTCCCAGCATGCATCGCGGCGGCGCGGTGGGGCCTGTGGCGCCGGCCAAGATGGCGGACGGGGCGCTGAGCCCCGGCGTGAACCTGGAGGCGTTTTCCCAGGCCATCGCCGCCATCCAGGCTCTGCGCTCCAGCGTCACCAGGGTCTTCGACTGCCTCAAGGATGGGATGCGCAACAAGGAGACCCTGGAGGGCCGCGAGAAGGGTTTCGTGGCCGCCTTCCAGGAGAGCCTGCACTCCGTCAGCCGCGACCTGGGGTGAGCAGCGGCCCCGGCGGGGGTTCCCCGGTGGGCAGGGAGGGGGTCCCGGGGTGTCCTGGCTCCTCTCAGCCGTCTTCACTCCAGGGGAAAGTTTTAGGCGAATAAATGCGAAAACGCTCCGTTTTATTCCACTCACCCCACAACACCATGCGTGTTACCCCTTCGTGGTGTTCTGCTTCAGAGTCTCCAAAGGGTTGAACGTGCTCGTAATATTCACCTGGTTTTTGTTCTAGTTTTGTTTTCACGAAGGACCTCTCGGTGGGATTGCGTTGACAAGGTGAAGGTGTTTGGCTGCAGAGAGATTTATCTCTATATTTTGAAGATTTTTGTTAAAAATTAAAGCACCTCCTAGATGCAGGCTATTCCATAGCATGTAAGGGGTTGAAGAATGATTTTTTTATTACCAAAACCTGTCAGGCTGGAAAGTTATCCCAGGTAAGTGGAGTTGCTTAGTACCAGCAGGTGCTTTTTGTGTAAGTAGAGACAAACTGCTGAGGCTGAAGACGTGGAGGAAAGTTAAGGGCAGAAGAGAGAGGCTGGCACACAGTTTAATTCAGCTATTTTGTGTATTTAAATTGAAAACCCCTACACAGATACATGAATTGAGTACTTGGTGTTCACTTGGGGACATGGTTTAGTGGTGGACTTGGCCATGTGAGGTTTATGGTTGGACTTAACGATCACAAAGGTGTTTTCCAGCCTAACTGACTCAATGATTGACTGTATTGATCCCACCACTGGGTTGCTGGGTTTGGCTGTATCCCCCTGGGAGCCATCAGCACTGGCCAGGGATGTCCACAGGTACTTAACCATCCCTTCCCAGAACATCGTCTGCTTCAGGGTCTTGTGTACGAGAATTTCTTTCTTGTTGATTAAAAGGCCTTGCTGATTTCTAGCTGGATGATATAATTTGTTACCCACTTCTCTTCTGTTGGGGAAGCTGGTGGATAACCCCTCTCATGAATGGTGCTGTACCCAGCTTTAGGGGTAGGTGTTGTATCCCTTTAGTTTTTAGTTTTCAAGTTGATGAGGCCTCACAGTTCCCTCCATGGAAGCTGAGCTTTTCCTTTGGTTATCCTAGCCTGGCTCTGTGGCCTCCTAAGGAGTAATCTGGTATAACCCCAAAATCTCATTCCCAGACAATAAAAGGTAACTACTGAAGAGCTGGACTTGGATCCTTGTGGGTCCCTTCCACCTCAGGGTATTCCATGAACTGGCCTATTCAGGTAGCAAGGGAATGCTCCAAGGTGTGCGGAGGTTAATATAACCAGTGAATTTTTACATAGTGAAAATATTGACTGGTGTCTCTGTTCAGAAAATCCCCAGTTATTATGCCTAGTCACACTTGTTTTATTGTATTCTTTTGTCAAGGAATATTAAGCAGATTTGCAAGTGTTCACAGCACCAGAGGCTTGGAAAGAATGTAGGCCATGGAAACTTCAAGGAATGATGATTAATAAAGGAGAATTTTATGGTAGTGAAGTCTGTAAGCCTTTTAACTGTCAGTTCCCTGATTGTTGGGAGTTTATTTTTGTAACCTGTCTTAAATGTAAATTGAGGTATTTTGGATTTTTCTTTACAGATGTTTTCATAAGCTGCCTTTTGAGTGCTAGATTTAATTTAGTGGAAGTTCTGAAGTTCAGACTTGGGTGTAGCACTGAGTAGTCAGAAGGCAAAGCACTTGATTAGTCATGTCACTTTTCACTGCTTTTTATATCTGTGCAAAGTGACCATCTTTCTTCTACAGTTGATTAATGCAAGTTTGAAAAATTGCTTAACTTTTGTTATGATTAAATGTTGTGTTTGACAAATGAGATATGAAGCCATGAGAGATCATTTCACAGTGAGGGACCTTTTCATGGGAAAATGGTGATTATTATGCTTCAGTTGAGTATTTTACACTACAGATACACAAATTAGTCATGAAAATCAGAAGATCTTTCCTTGTCCTGAGAACCTGGAAGGCCAATACTTGATTAGAATAGTCACAGCCTTTGCAGGACTATCTCCAGGCTTAGGACTAATGCTAGTTCTTGTGTATGTTTATATGAGGACAATGTTCATTTGGAGTTCTCTAATGAAATTATGAAGCATCTGCTTTCTCAGTAGTTAAAAAAAGTACTTTTAGTATTGCTGGCAGTGCTGAAGTCAGAATTTTGTGGTTTCTGAGGAGCTGCTTTGCTTAGGAAGTGCCCTGGGCTGTGAACGGGACCTGCCATAGTCTGACTCTTTCCAGGTTATTTTCAAAGACTCTTGACTTGTACTTTCTCTCTGAAGAAGAGCTGAGCTTAACAACCAACAGACTGCTTCAAATTGCTTCAGTAATAAGAGGGATTATGTTTTAAATCAAATTTGGGATGTATTTAAAACTCACTTAGCTACTAAAATAGACTTGGTGCATGCTGCTGTCCCTGGAGGATTAACATCTGCAGTTCCCAGATCTGACTCTAAAAAATTCCCTTCTGCTTTCTTCCAGGGAACTGGAGCGTCTGAGCAACCTTGTTGGGAAACCCTCAGAGAACCACCCCCTACACAACAGTGGGCTCCTGAGCCTTGACCCTGTGCAGGACAAAACCCCCCTCTACAGCCAACTTCTCCAGGCCTACAAATGGTCAAACAAGGTAACAAAATACATCTGTGTGATTTACTTGTGTAATCCCATTGCATATTGCATTAGCCGTACAGCAGACACCTGACTGTTTGGGGCTGTCAAAAGGGCTGACTTTTTATTGGAATTGAGGAGCATAATATGTACCTAAACTTGCTTTCAAGGATAAAATGATGTTTTAATTAAGGGGAGACTTTTCTGTGATACCAAGGTGTGCTCTTGATCTCAAAGGGGGTATTAACTCCCAAGCATTTCCACATTTAGCATCTTACGTAGACATAAATTAAAAGTATGTTGTGTCCCTGCATCTGGCAGTAAACACTGTAGTGGGATATTAGAACAGAGAATCAACAGCCTTATATCATCTCCAACCTATTTCTAGGAAAGAGTCCTGTAGGGAAGTTGTCATCATCAGAAATCTTGAAGCCTTTCCCCTACCATTTTCTCCAAAAAGCATGGGCTCAAAAGCAGCTTTGTATTCAGGAGCTTTGACATCCCTCCTGTTTTCATACCATGTATCTGGGACTGAATTGTGAATAGTGTAAAGGAAAAAGGCAGATAATATTAATGCAGTCTTTTACATATAAAAAAATTAATTGTTTTTGCTGAAAGAAACTTCTTTCTCAACAGCATAATTCAGTTTCATAAACCTCTGTGTTGAATATATGTAGGATTTGGATAGGTATGTTTCCTTTTCTACTCTGAGCAATCTACTTGTGGGTCAAAAATAATCATTTTCTCACCTAATTTTCTTAAATAAGTAAATGTGGCATCGCAATTACTGCTGGCCTCTGAGCACTGTTATATTTCAGGTTCCCATCCTGTTTTTTTGAGCATGCCTGTTACTTTTTATAGAAGTATGAAGATGAGTAAGTATTTAAAAGCTTTCTTAAAATTATGTTTGAAATACTGCAAGCTGTTAAAAAATATAAAAGATGGATTAATTTCTGTTACAATAATTATTAGTAGTAAGTGTGTCTGGAGTTGTAGATTTTACAACCCCTATGTGAGACAGCAGGAATAATAAATCTGAAAATAGTTAGAGCATTAAAAGAAACAGTTCCACTTTAAATTATTTATTATGATACATGAGCCAGGAAAACTTTGAGAGTACAGAAATACTTCGTAGGCAAATTCTTGTTATATATTGAGCCAACCATTCTAATTTCACTCAGATTTAAGATAGGATACTACAATAATGTTTATATGAATACTACAATAATACTCCTACAGTAATGGGTCAGAATACAAGTATGTGTTGATGATTTTTAAATCAGGAGAATTTGGCACTGAGAGAAATTTAGTATGATTGGAAAATGGGGGACAGGAAAGATTTCTAAGTGGAAATTTAGTAATTGAGAAAGTATTTAATGTTTGCCTGTGTTCCTTGCTGTTAGCAGCAGATTGTTAGCACTGAAGAAAAATAATTAATTTGCTACTTTCAGCAAAAATAAAAGTAGGAGAACTTATAAACTTGTAAGGCAGTTAAGTCTTCGGGGATTTAATTACTTCTTTATGTCATTATCAGAGTAAACTCAGGCAGTAATGAAATAGCTTTACAGAGCTGTTCTAATGTAGTTTTTTATTAACTTAGAGTGTCATGGAGCTTTAAAGAGCAATTTTTTGTAATCCTGGATTCTGATTTCAGAAAGCTGGAAGTTTTAGTATCCTGTGCACTCATATTCACAATGAAATGTTGCAAGAGAAAAGCAGTACCTTTTATTTTAGCTATGAAACAAAAGTCAGAGACAACAGAGATAAAAGAAAAACACTAGCTAACTTGCAGGAAATGTGTTGCCTGTGTGAGGGTGTGAGCTGCTGGCTTTACCAGCAGAGATCCTTCTGTTCCTGCTTAATTCTTCATTGCTAAATACACTTCTGGAATAAGAGTTATTTCATTACTTCTTCTGGTTGCCTTCGATTCTTATTATGGGTCTCTTGTTTCCAGCTGCTTCGCAGGGATGGTTTGGAAGTGATGGTCTGTCAATACACTTCAGGTCTGCCTGCATTTAATTTTTAATTTGTGACCCCTTTGTGGCTTGCCTGCTTGTATTTTTGATGAGTTGAGATAAGGGCATTTTCCTCTGCCTTTGACTGTTCATGCATTACTGATGGCATGAACGGCCCCATGGCTGCCAGCGGAGGAGACTTCTGGGGCTGTGGTGCCATTCCAAAAGAACATTCATGAAATACAAGGAAAATGAGTGCACAGGCTGTGCTGCATGTCTCAATGCATTCTGCTTATTTTTAAGACATGGGGAGACTGTTAAGTCGCTTTTAGGACAATAATAACTGGTAATTAATGGTAATAACTGGGCTACCTATGAAAAGCAAATTAGTATTCAGTATATCAAAGAACTGGCCTGTGGTTCATGAGGATACTGTGTGTTAGAATAGCTGTTTGTTTCTATTTACAGCTTTGTTTTGATGTTGGGTCCAGCAAATGCCTGCTTTTCTTCTGGTCTTGGATGCATGGACAAGTTTTTGGGTTACATAACAGTGCTGGATATGAAATGTAGTGAAGATTGTAGTCACAGACATAAATGGAAAATACTGTGTTTAAGGTGTGAGTGGTGATACAGGAGATGAGACTAAGCTGACACTTAACTGGCTTGGTTTATTTACCATAATTAATACTTGTAGCTGTGCTTTGTTATGTATTTGGAGAAGATCTACTTTCTGGTGCAAATTTACTGACCTCTTTGGCTGAGTGCAGTAGAGATGAGTTGCATTTAATGGTGATTTCACAGATACTCACCCTGAACATTTTTTACTGCTCCTGCGAATCACAGCACCGTTTCTTCCATTTCTGATTGTAAGTTTACCTGCTTCAGGAGTAAGAAAAAGTCCAGTGGGAAGAATGAAAACTTCTTTTTTTTTTTTTTTTTTTTGTCTTTTGTGTTCTCTTGGCAGCGCTTGTTATTTATGAGCACCTGTTCTCCTGATATTTACTTACTGTAATTTATCCAGTAGTTTTGCAGATGGTAAAGTTGTCTGTGTAATGGAAGCAGCTGTTTGGCAACACAACAGCTTGTCAAATGCATTAATTGCATACACACAAAACTGTAAAGGAACTTTTCCTTTTTCAGGTGTTTAACAGCTCTCACCAAGCCATAGCTGAAAAACACAGGAAGTTTAAGTTTATTTTATTGGAAGTAACAGCTAAGTGGTTTTTCTTCTTTGCTTTAACTTACTTTATGTGTGAGTAGAAATCATGGAAGTGAATTACTTTGCTGCCTGTGGGATGCATGGAGGCGTGTAGTAGCCATGGAACAGTATTTAGGTCTAGTTGATAAATTTCTTTTCCCCTCCTCTTCAATTTTATTTAAGAAAAGAAGTTATCTTTATTACAATTGAAGTGCTGTTTCCCAGAAGGATCCATATGTTCCCTCTAATGTAATCCTGGAGATATAGTATTAGATAAGGTAAAAATGAGCTATCATTCTGCAAGGTTAATGCAGAGAGAGTATTATGGGTAAGGTAGGATGTTTGTAGCTAGCAGTAAGGGGTTTTTTTTCTTATGGATTGTCTCTGTTGAGTCATTGCACTTGAATTCTCGGTTTAGTAGTTATGTACATCTTGACAGTTGATTTTTTCTTTTTGTAATATACTGCTGTGTCTGAGCAGGTGAAATCTGAGATGACAGCAGCAGTCAGGAGGGCTCCTGGTTGGTGTGTGTGTGTGCCTGGAGCATTTTGGACTGGGTCTGCAGAGGCTCTGCCTTACCACTCATTGCCAGCTGCCTGCTTCACTTGGAATTCAAGGGAAATCAACACAGAGCAGAAGGCATCAGCTAAGCTTAGATTAAAGAAATTTTTGAAAGTCACTTTCTAGGCTGAAATACTGATTAAGTTTTGATTTTGGTTTTTTTTTTAAAGAGATGTGACCTGATATTTGTGGTAGATACTGCAAGAACTCTATTCTCTGCTCTTCAGGATGCTTCTACGTTAGGTGCCCTTGTGCCACCCTTCCCTGCTCCCAGTGCTGTTTGTTTCCTGCAGGAAATGAGACCACCAGCTCATGAATATCAGCTTCCTTTACTAAGCAACTGCCTGTTACTCAATACTGAGTAACAAAGAGGTTTTGTAGAGGGAGAAAATACTTGTTGGTGCTGTGATTAATCCAATATCATACTTCCCCACACATGAAATGTTCAGTGAAGCTTGTGCTGGTGTGATCACTTGATCCAGCTACAGTAATGCTAATGGTCAGAGCAGGTTTTTGGAATCCAGGAGTGTCAGTTCATTCTTTGAATGGTATAAACTTTGGGTTTCTGCAGCTTCAGTGAGGTTATTTATGGCCTGCAGTGTGTACTTGCTCATCCTTTGCCCTTGGTAGACTGTTCATGTCCTCGCCCTGTGGGTGCCCGAGGCAGTGTCTGTTAAGGGGTTTCTACTGGCTCCAGTGGAACAGAAAACAGTGTATTTTATGTCCACTGAGCAAGAAAATGCTTTTTTGCTCAGGTTTCCCCTCTCTTGCTGGGATGCTGTTAAGTAATTCGTGCCCCACACTTGAGATTTAATCACTGTAGAGGTTTTTTTGCTTGTTTATTGTTTATTTAGATGAAGGATGTGTGCAGGATGGATCAACTCTCAAACCAAGTTCCAGAATTACTTTCAGCTGGTGAAGGAATGCTGTGTTGTGTTTGGAGAGCAGCAAACTGAGTCTCCCCTGCATTGCTGAGTGACAGCAGCATCAGCTGAGTTCACTTGCTCAAGTAAAAATAGTCTTCTGCAAGTCATCTTTCCTTCTCCCCCTTCCTTTGCAGTGAGGGGTTTCTGTTCAGACCTTCAAATAATTTTATTAACAGCAGTAGAAGTGGGGAAATTGAGAGCAATTGTAGTCTTGAACAGGTGATGTTATTTTAAACTTTTTCCTCGATTTTTAACTTCACTGAAGCACAGTGTTATATCCCCTACTGTTTTCAGAGTTGCATAGTTATCCATGTTCTTTATTCCAGTTCCAACTCTTCTTGAACTCGTGTATGTAGGTGGTGGTATTGTTTTATCTTCATGAGATGCTGCTTACAAAACGTGATAACCATGTGTTTGGGAGTTTTCTACTGCTTCAAGCAGAAAGCAAAAAAAATCAACTTTTCTGACTTTGTAACTTTCTGGGGAAATAGGATTTATATCAAATTATTTAACTTATCTGTGAAAGGATTATTTTGGGAACTTGGATAAACTTTACAATATCTGTGCATTATAAGTTTTCTAACTGAACAAAGCTGGACAGGAGTTGTCATAAATTTATTTGAAAATAGTATGCTGGGAAGTGCAAAATGAAAAAAAAAATACTGTTGATCTGCATGTGTAAATAGGCTACAAATATTTGGATTTAAATTTTTTGCTTCATAGCTTCCTCTTGTTTTTACATAAATATAAAATTGAACTGTTAAGATTACCAGTAATGAGTGAAAATGATTTTGTCACATGACTGAAGAAAAAGGGTATAGATAGGTTTTTTTTAATTAAATTATTTTGATATGTTCCCTGATAAATTATTTGTATAAATTGTTTTTATTGTAGGGCTCAAAAAAAATCAATCAATAGGGCATGTAGAGAAAGACCAGACTTGTTACAGCTGCACTTGGTAGCTTAGTATTGATTAGACACAAATACTGAGTTTAATGACAATAAATGACATTAAATGTTAACCATGATAATAGAGAAACACTGCAGAACAGGGAAAAAAAAATACTTCATCTTGATTGTAAAAGGACGTGTTCATTCCAAGGAGCATTAATTTTGAATTTTGGGTGTACTCAAACATTCTGAAGTTGTTGTGGTTTTACAGTAGCATGGACAATGAAACTGGATTATTGTGATGGCACTTCTTGAGTATTTTAGGTAGGTGGCCAAAATGTCATCCTTTCAGAACTTTTATTCCTACAAAAATGCAGCATTATAATATTGTGACATCCTATTCTGTGGAGATCCAGAGATTCTGGTGTAATCTTATTGGTGAGAGCAGAATGAGAACTTCCTAGAGGGAGCTGCATTGGGAAATCTACCCCTGGGCTCCTTTCCTGTGCACATCAGCCCCAGGAATTTATATTCTGGTCACTGCAGGAATGAATGGCCCAGACTGGTGAGTTTTGTACACTGGACACAAAATAGAGCTGGGCCACTTGGATTCTGTTCCTGCTTTTCTTACTAATTATTGTAACCTTGAACAGGAGACACAGATTTTTACTGTGCCTCATTTTTCGTGTAGATAAAAGAGGATAATATCACATAACCTATTTCTTGGGAGAGTTTCTAGTCTAAGTGTGTCTCAAGTGCATTGAGTTGTTTGGACAGAAATGTTTTGTAGGTGCCAAGTATTATATAGCCAGTGACTAATGTTGTTTGCCTGGCAGTCTGGAAAAATACAATTCTGTGTGATTTTGGGCAAATATCTGGTAAAATGCCCTTGCTGTTCAGAATTATATTAATGTTCCAGTTTGTTTTTTGTTGGTTTTTTTAATGACTGGGGAACAAGTGGTTACCTCTCTGCTTCCAACTGCTGCAGTTATTAATTACTGCTCAGAATTACTGCTCAGTTGTCTGTCTGGAGATTACTGACTTTTCTTATTGCAGGGTTGGTTTTTGCCCAGCCATGACAGGGATGGCAAATTCTGGTTGTGTGGAAATTATCCTTGATATTATAATGATGGGAGGGAAAAGCACTGGAAAAGCTGTGATGAAGAAGAAAGTGCTTGTACCAAAATGTAATTTCAGTAGTCCATGTGTGCTTTACTGGAGAAGGAAAAAGGTGGGACATGAAATTTTTTTGAGAGTCTTTGAGGTCTGCAATGATAGTTTTAAAAAAGTAAGGGAATACAGTGAGAGGGGAAAAATGTTGAAAAACAGGGATGCTTATAATAATAGCAACAGTAAAGGCAGAATCACCAGCTACTGCTTGTTAGGCAGGGTTTGTTTTCCCTGGAGATCACGCCTAAAGCAGTGTCTGGGACATTAGGGATGGGTAACATCAGTTATGTCTTCTCTTTGGAAATGTATCTTCCCTCCTCAGCTGTGAATCCCTGGAATCTTCATCTCTCTGTTTCTTCGCCTTTGACCTTTAAGTTGCTTTCTGACAAAAGTCCAAGCCAGGAGTATTGCAACTATTTTATTGTTATCTTATGGCTATAAAAGTGGTTTTGACACCTGATAATATGAATTAAATGAAAATTGCCAATGTGTTTTTTCCTTGCACTGTGGAAAGTTATCATGGCAGGTGAGAATTTCCCCCATATGCTGACTTGTGCCAGTAGAGAAATTGGTTGAATTTATTTGACATTTTAGTAGACTGAGGTTACTCTTTTACTTCAGGAAGAGAAGAGATATGAGGAGTAACTTGTTGCTTAAAAAATAAGAAATAATTAGTCTTTGGTTCTGACCATGATAGACTTACTTTTGCTACGTAGTTTGAATGTTTTATATCTGTGATATTCACAGAGTTATCATAGTAATAATTCACACCAGGATGCTGTTATGAGGTAAGGTTATGTGTCCAAACAGAATTGCCTTTCTTACTGAATTTTTTTTAGGATTTTTTTTCCAAATCTGAAGCAGCCTGAGAGCAATGATAAGGTGTTTTTATATTGTTATGCCTATTGTTTGTTGTTATTCAACAGTATTTTTGTTTTCAAGGCTCTGATCAAAATAATGCTGTAAGCAGTACCAGCCTCACTTTTCCTAATTATGGGAAGTGATCTATCAATAACACACTATTATAAATCACAGCCCCCTTGTCAGCTGGTGGGAATTATTTAATGCTTTGCAACACCTTTATTTGCTAATGAGTGGGTTTTTTTCCCCGTTTCTTTGATAAGTATTAATGTCCTAGCTGTTTGCCTATTTCAGGATGGAAATGATTGATGTGTCTCTGTTTTAACCAAAACACTGCTTCCCACTCCTGCTTCTTCCTCGTCTAACTCATTTTTTCCCTCTGCAAGAACAACTCATACAATTCATGCTGGATGGCTCAAATATGTAATTAATAGGGCAGTGATCACTTTCCCTTTCTAAGTTGCGTAATGTGATCATCAAACCTAATTAATAACTGCCTTGCTTTGTATTGAGTTTGCATGCAGCTAAGCCAGGCACAACCACAGAAATGTGGCCTGGGTAACTTGCAGTACAGCCATCAGAGCAGCAGTAAAGGCTTTACTCTCAGAATCTGAGGAATACAACAAAGTATAACTGTAAATCCAAGTTGTCTGGGGATTAACTGATGAATATGCAGGACTGCAGAACAAGACCAGCTTTGTGAGAGAGCCTCAGACCCAGCATTCCTTTGAATTTCCAGTTCTCCTTGTGCCTCAGCTCTCCATGGCTCAGACTGACTGCTGCTGGTGATAAAGCCTGACCATCTCGTGGATGGTACCAGCATGAAAACACAAAGAATGTTTTCAGAGACTCAGTGTTCTTTCTTGCTTTCTTTGAGGCAAATTAAAGATGTTTGTAAAGCATTTGCTGACCTTCATATGAAGGACACTCAAGGAATATGAACACTAATATAAAATAACCGATGCAGGTGATAAGCATCCCACAGGTATTCTTCATATGGAAAATATTTTTTTGTAGCTTCTAGAGGAAATCAAATAAAATGGAAAATTTAATGATGTCACCCTGTTGCTCTCTACTTTTGTTGTTGTCAGGTCTTTTATTGTGACTGTTATTTGGGTTTTTTAATGCAGAAGTGTAGTCATCTGTATTCTTCTTTGAGTCCTCTTTTGAAGTTACTGAAGTGTCCCATTCCCCCCTCCCCAGACAGTTCACAGTGGATTTATTTATTTGAATTGCATATGAACAATGCTGAGTTCTTCCCCATTGTATCTTAATCTCATGCTATTGATAATTGGTAAGAAAACATCGAGGTGGTTTAACAACTAATAAAATTGAGACTAGTCTGTGTAAGGAACTGTGTAAGCATGTAAACAAAACTGCATTTCTGACCACTGCTTGCTGCTTTGTGGAAATGTGCATTTGGCAGAAAGGTCACAGCAGTTTTTTGTTCAGGAGGAGTTAATACTGCTCTGCTGATGTTGAAGGTGTGTGAGCCAGAGGGTCTGTGGTGACCTTCAAAATCTCTTGTCTCTTGGGGTCAGTGCAGGCTGATTTTTATTTTCCTGGGAGGGAAGAGTAATGCTGCTCTGGACAAAGGGTGGTGTTTTGTGGCTTTGTGACTGCTGAAGAATGTGAATAAGAAATTGCAGACCATGACATAAGGACCATTACTGGGTAAGAGCTGTAGGCTGTGTAACTCTGTGTCTGCTCAGGCTTCTGGGGTAGTTCCAGAACCATGCCTTGGCTCTCCTGGCATCTGGGAGGTGCTGTGCTTGGGCTGGTTTGGGAATTGATAGGAAAATAGAAAAGAGATCAGAATATGATCATTACACTCAGAGTTGCTTCTCTCCCAACTTCATTTGCTACTGGTGTGTTTTCATTGTATGAGTTAGCATTTAAATCTACTAGAGCTGTCAAATCCTGAAGGTCTGGAAATAAAGACACTTATCAGTACATGTTATCTTGTCCTTTGCTGATACAAGATCAGCCCAAGCATTTATAGCAGTTCATTTAATCTAATTTTAAGTGCCTGAATGTAATGATTCTTGCAGAAGAAAAAAAACACCAAAACCATTAATAAATCTTTTAACCACTGACACTTGTTCAGTTACAGTATGTGTGGAAAAAGATGTCCTCTGAATTAATAAAAGAAGATTTAATGAAAACTGATTGATTCTACCAGATGCTAGTCTTTCCCCCATTTTTTATCTTTTCACAGAAAGATCAAAAGTTTCTGTATCCTGAGCAGCAGTTACCTTGTTGTGTTATGAAGCTCTTGGCTTAGTCTGAAGCATTCAGTTATACTTTGGAGTTGTATTGAGTGTGCTGAAAACTTAAACCCTTGAGTTAAAATGCCTAAATGTGGATTGGGTGAGCAATCTGAGAGGAGGAATGGTGCAAGGTTGCAATTGCATGATTGCCTGGTCTTCTAGTGAGTTAAAAATGCATTTCTTGGTGTGTGTATTTTTTTATATGCTCAGGAATTTGCTTGTTCTCAGAAACCTCTTCTTCAAAAGCCCATCTGCTGACAAGCTGACAGTAATAACTAATACCCTTATTAGATGGAATTAGCATGAATCATCATTATGAGAAGTAATGACCATGTTGAAATGCTAAGGGTATTTTCAAGATTACCTCAGACTAGGTTGGCAAGCAGGGTATAATGGCTACATCTTACAGCACGTAATAAAATCAGAGGTCTTTGATGTTCAGAATTGTGCTTTGGAACAAATAGTTCTATTTAAAACCAGCACAGTCTTGATTAATTTGGTTGTTGTATCTGGATTCTCTAGGCTCCTGTAACTGGTAGTGGCAGAGTACTAAAGGTGCTCTGTGTACTGCATGGGCCATTAGACACAAAGGAATTGGATCTTGATGTGACATTTTACAGTATATTCTAAAATAGATGTATTTACTTCTCATTACATGTAACTGCAATTCCTGGGGAAATCAATATTGAAAATACCCACTAAAAGCCTCCCAGGATCTGCAAGCATGCACAAAAAGGAGCTGGATGCATGTGCTATTACCCACAAGTGGTGGGTTAAAGTGAATTATTTTAATCTTTTCATGTCAACATCAATTCAGTATATTTTCCTTATTGCACCAGCCTGTTACTGCTATGGAAGATGCAGAGAATGTGGGCTGGAGCACCAAGAGTCCTCAGGTGTCTTTAAGCTGTTTTAAGCTGCCCATGGTTTGAAAATATTCAAGAATCTGTGATATGAGCTGTTTGACATTTTTCCTATTCCAAGTGCTCAAAGGAATAAATCTACATAAAGACTGTTAAAATGAGAGAGTCTTTGTGACAACGTCTGGATCTCAGAATGTTACTTTATTTCTCTCTTGGATGACCACCATGATAAAACAGCTGAATCAAATACATTCTTTTATGTATAAAATATCTTTTTTAGTTTTTGACAGCTTGTTTCTAGTTTTAGTCTAATTCAGTTTGAAACAGCTGTTCCTGATCTCTGCAAAACAGTTTTCTGATGGAAATCATGACATTCTCAACTACAGCAGTGTTACTGGGCTCTGTCTCATTTCAGATGGTGGCTTTTCTTTATGGAAAAAGAATTCCTCATTCAGAGAAAATGTCACTTTTGTATCAGATAAGCTGCAGTTAAAAAGATAATGGCTTCCTCCTCCCTCCGAGGTTATCCCTCAGTGAGGGTGGATATATGTTTCTCTTTTGAGAAAAAACATCCCTGTGTGTTTTACCATTAGTTAGATTTTTTATTCTGATGTTCCCTGTCCTACCCATCTGCTTTCAGTTGGGTTCTATTTAGAGTCTTCTCTGCAGTTGTCTCTGCACTCAGACTTAACAAGTTCTCTGCTTTGCCGTCTGCTTCAGTTTTACTCTGGAGTCAAATCTTGTATTTTCAGAATTTTCAGTGTAGCATTTTCAGTTTGATCACTGCCTTTTTTTTTTTTTTTTCTTGTTTGTTTGGCTGCACTGCTTGATGCTTCTTCCAAAGCTGTTTGTAGAAATTTCATAGATCACAGGGCTGATCAAGTCTGTAAGCTCTCGTGTCCCTGATAAAGCACCAGCTAACCTTTCACTTGCAATTTTCTGGTTCTTTTGGACACCCTGCAGATAATAGGAAGTTACTAACTTTCAGCTTCAAAGATCTTGCTATGTAGTTGACTCTGTGAACACAAGTGTGCGATGTGGACTCCCAAAACACTTCTGATGGGGAGGATGAAGATTTCGCTAGCAGTAGCATTGCCAAGTTTGTCATGGGATTGGAGGGACTGTGGAGTTGTACATCCTCCTCTTTCCTCTGGCCTTAGCTTGCTGGATGAGGTTTCTTGAGTGGCTTTGTTGTGCATGTCTTTTTCCATCTGTAAAATACCTAACTATGAAATAAGGGTTGTGCTACAGTGTGAGCACTCCGAGAAGTCTGACAGAGACACTGCACATGAGCAGGATCCCAGGTGTTGCTGGTCCTCACTTCCAAGCCCACTATGGACAAACACCATCCTGAAGTCTCTTTTGAGGTTTGTTGTTTTTTTTAAAGGACAAATTATCAGCTGAAATAAAACTACCATCCAACACAATGGGAAAGCTTTAAAGCTTTACTTCCTAAAGAGCTGTTAAATATATTTTCCGTTCCAAATTCAGTTCTGCCTAGCAAATACTTTGGAGTGTTTGTAATTTTCCTTGTATTTATTTTTTTCCCACAGTCTAAAAAGGCAGACTTGGGGCTGCATTAGGATTAAATGAGATTAGAAACATCTTCTTTCCATCCCTCTTGTGTACCTCATATGGATACATCCTAATTGTATTGATATTGCATTCATCCTGCAGGAATCTAAGACCTTTAGTGTCTGCTGATGCTGCAGTTTTGACAGTGTGTTTTTCTTGCAAGTAAAATCAATTCAGACAAATCTTGGTAACTTTTACAACAAAATAAAATGACTATGCCAGGCAGGCATGGGAAGTTTTTTAAGCATGGGCATGCTCTTAGATCACACACAGGGTTGTTCCAGCAGAATCGATTGGTTGATCTACTAGATTTAAAGGTCAACTGTAATCACATTTCAGGAAGATTGAAGAAGATATAAAGTTGCTACTGTGCTTTTCTGGGTCACATACCTGCTTGTGGTGCTCTTTGCTTTCCCCCTGTACATCTTCATTTACTCAGCCAGAGCATCAATACAGAAAGGGCACAAGTCAATGCGCTCGCTTTCTGCTGTCGATGAGGGAGCTACTTAGTTGTTATTTCCTCCAAACCAATACTTTCCCTCTGGAAGAGCTGAAGCAGAGAGGAGTTCACTGCACCTGATGGATGTGGAAGGAACAAATGTCTCTTCCAGGGAAAAGCTGTGAGGAGAGCTGTCTTGTTAGATAATCCACACAATTGCTTGAGCTGATGTATCCCAGGGAAGATTCTGTCCATTCAAAGAGCAGCACAGGTGCAGAGAGTCTGCAGAACCCCCTTGCATGTGTGGGGACCTTCAAAAGAACTTTCCATTACTCCTGTTTTATGATGCACTTGGTGTTACACAAATGTCCATGAGACCTGACAGCTTTGCAATATTCTGTTTTGTAAATACGGTGTTTTGAAGTTATGTAATAGGTAACAATATCTGCACACACATGTGAACAAATTTCCTGTTAAGTTTTTGCAAGAGCCCAAACGAAACAACTGTGTTGCTTTAGCAGGTTGCATCAATTAAAAGCAGCAGGGAATGGAATATTCACCTGCTCAGATAAAATTAATTTTCCCTGCAAAGTAAAAGAGTCTTAAAACAAAAAAGGGGTTAATGGGAGGGAAAGAGATTTAATTTAGGTTGATAAACCAAAACACATTACTGTTAAAGTTTGTTCCCTCATGAACCATATTATTGCTGTATTGATTTGATAGGACTTTATTAATGAAGTTTTGCTCTCTTCTTGTACTGATAAACTTGTGTGGATCTTCTATGGAATAAGAGAGGAGAAGTTGAAAATGGAATAGACTTCAATGGCATGGGAGCTGTTCCTGAGTCAGAAAGTAAAGCATTGCAGATACTTTGAGCCAATCTTCAAACAAATTTCAGAGTAACCTTATGATTTTTTTATGGCTAGTGAATGTATATTTGCTGATGGTTAGGCTATGGAAAGAGTTTTTTTTATGTTAGCAGTATGTGGAAAGATGATTCTCTTTAAGAGTCACATTCCTTCAAAAAATTTGTTGTAGGTCATGTTTAACTGTTTTACGAAGGTTATTTGTAGTGGAACTCTCTGAGCCTAAATGAACTCAGAGAGTACTGTCCTTAGTGCATTTTCATATGTGCTAACTTGCAAAATGTAATTCCCAGATGGATGGAAATCAGGGGCTGTGGCTTTTCTCTAAGCATCCATGACCTGCTTTTAAAGCAGACATGGACATATAGCAGTGGCTGAAGACTCTGCTTGAGTGGGCTGAGGAGACATTTATTGTGCATTTATTTAAGGTGCCCTTTTTCAGAGATTCTTGCTCTGCTGGCTGCCTAAATTCAGTCTGTGTTTTGCTTTGTCAGCCACTGTGAAGTCTGGAAAACTAATGTCTCATGTTCACTACTCTCATGTTAAAGATGAAAAGGATTTTTTTTTCCTAAATAAATAATGGACCAGGGAAAGTTCTCAGAGACTTGCATGATCAAACTGGAGCAGCAGCATATCCTTTTGGTTTTCTCAGTGGCTGAAGTCAAACATGCCTTGACTGATTGATTCGTTGATATTTTTCTTGCAGGTTGCTTAAATCTATTTATTTCTTTTAACCTTTGTTTATGTTTGTTTGTCTTCATTAAAAGGGTACTTTGGGAAACAATGAATCTTGTAAAGGGCAGAAGTAGTTTAAGAAGGGTACTGCAAATGCAGTTATTAATTTCACATCTGCAGTTGGATGTCCTGACTAGTCAGTTAGAAAGATTCTTACAGGAACTTCAGAGAGGTTGAAAACAAGAATCTGTGACATGTTCATGAGGTTTTCAGGCTATAGGGAATTGTCAGGTTATAAAAGAATGCTTCTGAGTGAAAGGAAGTTTGCAAAGGCAGAAAAACCTGTCAGTAGGATTGTTAGTGTCATGTAAATGTTATGCCTTTTTCTCTTGTTTTTCCTTCAAATCAAACTGCTTTATCGCCCTTCTTCGGTTTGGTAATTGTAGCAGCAGATGCTGCTGGAATTGAAACAGTTTAAAATATGATCCATCAGTTGCCAGAATAAGATACCCATTAGAAAAGGGGAAGAATAATCCCTTTATTATCAAGAGTATTTGAAAAAAGGTGTTTAATCAATCTTAATATTTGCTTTCTTGGGAAGAGCAATGCCAGTGTCCGCAGTCCTGGCAGGAGGATGCTGGGACTGTACACGCAGGTTCTGATCTAATTCTTGTACCATGTCTTGGGCTTAAGCCTGGAAAAAGACAAATATATCTGAAAACATCTTCCTTGAAAAGAACTTGCTTTGATTTTCTATTTGATTATTACTTTAAAGGACAATAACATTTGGTTACTCCCTGAGAGTGATGATAAACTTGTGCTTTTGAGTTTTACAAGCCTACCCCAAGTGCAGGCAATTGTGTGCTTATGCTGAATTCTAAACCATTTGTGAAACTGTGTGCAGAGGACTTTTACCAACATCAGCAATTGTGTCAATGAGTTTTGATTTTAAAAAAATAATGGACATATTCTACAGCAAAACACTCATTTTAGTGGATTTTTTTTTTCAATTAAAAGAGTCCTGTAGGTGAAACAGGAATATGTCAGCATAATCTGTAGCTGAGTAGCATCACCTGTCATGGTGTGCAAGGGCAAGATGATATTTCCTCTGCTAAATCCAGCTACTGAGCTTGCCCTGTAAATAACCTGATTTATCACAGGAAACTTGCAGAGGAAGGAGGATCTTAGGTTTGGCTTTAAATTGAGGCTTTCACCTGTGCTCTGATTCCATAGTGGGTATATATTTATTTTAAGAGGTTCTTATGGTCAAAGAGTTTGTAATGTTTTGGCCTTTCTGAAAAGTTTTGTGCTAGATTTTTAGCTTATTTTAAGTTCTTGCATAACTGGTATATTGCTTAGTCACGATGGCCTTGAAATGCAATACTTAAAAAAAATTAGTCTGAGGTCCTTACGCATTTGTCAAGAACTCCTTCGCCTGCTCTTCCTGTGTCAATGTGTTTGGTGATGTGTTCTCTGCCATTGCCTCTGGGTATGTCCTCAAGGCTCAAACACAGGACCATTTCCATTTGGAACCAGCTTCTTGTCTCCTCCAGCATGGAGCTGGGAACTTATTGAAAATTTTGGTTTTGTTCATTGTAAATAAGTCTGCCAGAAAGAAAAACAAACCCTAAAGCCCCCTCAGCTTGGTAATGCTGCCCGGTGCAGTCTGTGCCATTTCCATGGTTTTGAGCTTTCATTATGCAGCTTGCACTCCACACACTTTTATTTAAAGCAGAGCTAAAAGTAGAACTAAATAGCTGACGTTCAGAGACGTTTGGTGTGATGCAGAATTGCTGGGAGGGGGCCGGGACAGGAAGAGGAGTGCTGCTCCTGCCGGGTGGATGGAGCTCATTTATTTGCACAGAACTGTCTGTGCAGGACTCTTGGAAAAACTCTGAAGGAACCCACGCTTTATCATGGAATATAGGCCAACTGTAATAAGAACTTCTGTTTTCTTCTACTCTCATTTACTTTTCTTTTGTTTTATCCTCTGAAATGATGGAATTTGGTTTGCTGTGGCTGTTACAGCCAGGCAAACTATTGCTGCTGAGCTATTGCAGCATCCCTGTGCCGACTGCTTTTCATGGAGCCATCTCCATATTGCAGAGCCATCTGTTCTCCTTTCTGTCCAGGCATTGGACTCAGTAGTATAAATTACTGACTGCTCCTTAGCTTTCAATTGTTCCTGTTTGTTCAGCGTGCCGCCAGCAAGGCTTCAGCTCTCCAACACCATTTTTAAGTTTTCCTTGCTCTTTTATGTTTTTGTGAACGCCTCAGGGAAAAACTAGAGTTGAGTGAATTGTCAGTTGTTCATGTTGCTGAATTATTGGCTTGATAAAATAAACTTTGTGAGGTAGGTAGGTAGTGTCCTCATTAAAAAGATTTTGTAGCTGGAGAAGTGATGGAAACAAGTTCAAAAATTATCATTTGTGAGAAGCAGTGTCTTGCTCCCCCACCGCCCCAGTTTCCTTAAATGCACACGAGTTTGTCATACTGCTGGTGCTATGAGCTCTTACAGAAAGATCCTTTTTGGTTGTGTAAGTACATGCACTGCTGAAGAGTTGAGAATACTTTCAGAAAACTTAATGCTGAATTTATCAGCTCCTGTCTGCTTTGCAACTGTATTTGTAATATAAAATTCCAGCTGTAACTGTAATGTAACAGTTGCAATGGGTTTTTTTCTGAATGTAATTTCCTTGTCTGTCTTCAAGACCAAAAGTACAGGTTTGGGTTTTGTTTTCTTTTTTCTTACATGTATGAGGCATTTTTGCATTCCCACTTCCAGTGGTTTTCCAGTGTTCTGCACCCACAGTACTGCAGTGATAGGCTCCGTGCTCAGCTCCCTAGGGAGTTTGCTTCTGGCCAGCTCAGAACTGTTGGAGAAGGAGTCACTTTGGTTTTTGAGGTGAGGAAAATAAGAATAAGTGAGAATATAATAGAGTATTCTGTGGCTGTTCAGGACTGGCAAGCTTTGGAAGGTGGCAAACCATATATATGGGATGCATTGAGGTTTTTATGGGAAGCAGTCAATAGGATGAGTTTGGTACCAGAGCGCAATAGGGTGATGCTGGAATTTTGGTACAACACAAACTATGTGTAGGGAGGTCAGTACTGTTTTGGAATTATCCAGTTCAGGGATGGGTGTGGTAACAGCTGTGAACTGGCTGATGCAGGTGCAGGGAAGAAGAACCCCCTCAGAGCCTCACTGGTTCTTTCAAAAGACTAAATAATACTGTGATGATTTTATTTTTTTTTTTGTATTTTCTCCCCTTTCATTTTTTTCTTGGTATTGGGGAACATTCAGAAGAAAAGGCCAGTAGTGTTCGTTTCTTCAGTAGGGGCTTGTAAGCAGCTTGGCCTTCAGCAGTGATGGGTGAAGTAGTTAAAACAATCACTGATATTTATCTTATGATTGAGGGAGGAAACACAGCCTTGCTAGAATGAAGCTGTGTAGATGCATTTTCTATTCCAATGTTATTCCCTGGCTTGTCCTACTCTGTTCATTAGTGCTTTTAATTTACCTTCCAGTGAATGTGCCAGATGAGCCACTGTGGGCAGTCACATTTGTGTTTATTTTTCTGATGGTGGCCATCTGAAGCAATAGATTGATGTCTGAAATTTTTACTTCATTAGTAATGAAGTCCACAAAGCAGTGAGAGGAATGTGTGTTTACTTGGTGCCTTGAACTGAGGTACTGATAAACTGCTGGGCTTTGATCTGGTAGGATTTTCATAGTGATTATCAAGATACAGAAATACGGTATGTCCAGGTTTAAATGAGGATCTGAAATGTCTGTGGGCTAGATGGCCAACATTTAAGTGGTAATTGGATTGTTGATGAGTGCCTGCAAGACAGCCAGTGCATGGAAAATCAAATATATGTCGATCTCCTTTGAAATCCATGAAAAAGAATAATTTCTATTTTCCTGTGGCTTTAGCTGTGTCCCACAGCAACATAAAAATGGCTCAATCTCCAAGTCTTAAAACCCTGTGATAGCACCAGTACAAATTCCTAGCTAAGTAATGAATCTCTAATGTTTGTAATTTCCAGAAAGTATTTTCCCGATTCTGTAGTGGCAGTCGGTGTTAGGAATCCTGTAGGGCTTGTGTGGGTGGGGATGTTTTTTGCTCAGTACAGTGACAGCTGCAAGTCTGGTCTTCAGAAGCCTGGGTTTGGCCCTGAGTATCATTCTCCTTCCCCTCTGTTCCTATTTTAAGCCCAGTAAAGAGAAGCATATGTTTTCTTGCATCAGCTACGTCGGTGTTACCTTGTGAGGCATGACAAGGTCATGTGTTTGTATGGCAAAAGAGGAAATCTCAAATTGTCTTTGAGCTGCCTTAGAACTGCTTTTTTTCTTGTGATATATTAAAGATTTCCATGATGTACATGGTTAAATTTTGATTCATGTAGGTATGCATGTGTTGATGCTACAGTGCTGCTCCTGAAATTGGTACTGTTATATTATTAATATTGCAGATCATTCCAAGGAGGTGTCTTGCATTTAATACAGAACATAAAAAGGCTTGCCTACCCCATATGAAAATCTCAAATTGGAACTGAAGATGCTATAAAAATTTAAAAGGAACAAGGTCAGTTTGAAAATGGCATATTTTAAAAAGCAGAAAATCATCATTTATAACAGCAAATTTCCTTACCTGTTAGTACCTTTGCTAATAATGTTTTCAGTTATTAACACTTGAAAATGGTTTTAAACATAATTTTAATTGTAAAACTACCTAGTTACCATTTGTCTAGTGCTCATTAATATGGGATTTTCTGGTTGAGAAATGTGAGAACTGAGCCAGAAGCATTTGGGTTCCTGTCCTCCTTCTGTATGATCAAGCAAGTCAATTTATTCCACTCATGAGAGAAAAGATAATGGATGGGTTTTTACTAACATCTGCTGGTGGGGGGACATGGGTGAGAGGGTTCTTCATTATAGCAAGCAAAAGAAAAACTGTAATTGAAAATAGAAGTTTAAGAAATTCGGACTGCTACTGAGGTGGATGGTGTAAACACCTGTGGTAATTAGGCATGGG
This sequence comes from Parus major, assembly GCF_001522545.3. Taxonomy (NCBI): domain Eukaryota; kingdom Metazoa; phylum Chordata; class Aves; order Passeriformes; family Paridae; genus Parus; species Parus major. The sequence goes on from NC_031785.1 coordinate 4,362,590, forward strand.
AAGAATTGGAGGGGAATAGTCTGGGACTTGCCTTCCTTGGAACTGAAAGTTCAGCATCTCTGTTTTTTAACTTGGTTTCAGAAGGATGTCTAGTAAGATGTCATTTACTTCCAATTAGTGGCTGGTCCAAACAGAAAGTTACAATGAGCTGCTCCTGGCTGATCCTTCACTTCAAGTGATAGAAGTGGGGGTAGAGATTCCAACCTTGCCACGACCTGGCTGAAAGCCTCCTCTGGCTGCTTCAAGAACTTACTCAGCACCTGACTGCAGTCATTATCTATGGAAACTCTACTACAAATATAGTAAGGAGTAAAAACATTCAGTGTTCTTAAAAATCTGAAATTCCTCAGATCCACACCCAGCTTGAGTGGAATAAGAATTCTGAATACTGTTAACAGTATTTGTAAAGAAGCAGGATAAAGGAGGAAAATATGGTAGAAGGCATCTGAGAGGAGAAGTGTGGGCATTGTGTGAGATCCTGCAAATAACATTCTGTGCATGAAAACGATGCTGAGTAACTGCCTCTTCATCCATGAGCTCCTGCAGACTGTGGTAATTTGAGGTCTGGAAGGAAGCACATAATGAAAGTCTGAATCCTTAGCACAGGCAGACTGATTTAGATTGCACAGGCATTATGAAGCATTTCCTAGATACAGAGTTCTTCATTTGTAATCTTAATTTTAATGTAACTTTTTTAGCATACCTAAAAATACATGAAAAATACTACTTTTCTCCTCAAATATACAGTGTTTCTTGGGTCAGCACAAAACCTCCCACCTCCCTGTAAAATGGTGTGTTATAAATACCTAAATAAATACAGTAAAAAACTTTTGGAGAGGATGTCTTCCTTTTGGTTCCAGCAAGAGAGGAGTAAATAAAATAATTGATGTGCCCTGTTAGCTGTCGAATAAGTTTCATGTCCAAGTTTCGTGTGTCTTTCCTTTGGCATGCAGAGAGAAGCAGCGGATTTTAGCACCTCGCCTACAGCATCCACCTCCTGACAGCAAAACTTGTCAATAGAGAAGCATTCAGCACTTCATTATTTCTACAACCTGAGCGCATTTGCAAATTAATTGATGTGTGGGAGGAAAGGCATCTGCTATTGTAGAAGCCCTGAACTGTTGCAGCAAAACTAGAAATAAACTGGTTTAGCTGTAGTGAGTTGATATGCTGTTGCAGGTGTTGGAGCCTCTAAAGTGGATCTTGTCCTTTTTTCTTGATATTTTTGATATTAAAAAAATACCAAACAGCCCAAACAGAAACTTCTCACTGAATTGTGACCATGGAAACACCAGCACAGTAAAGATAATACCTTGTATGCTTCTATATGGTTGCTAGCAAGTAATTTCATATTTCTTGCTGGCTCAGCACCAAAAAAGAGTTTTAATTAGGCCTGTAATGAATGACTGGGAGCATTTTAAAGGCTATTAATCTTTTGGTGTAATTGAGTTAATTATAATATCATTATAAGCTCCCATGGAAATAGGATGAAGTGTATTCCATTTGTTTTACTCCTAAAGATATTTCTGAGGGCCCCAGCTTCATCTCAAATGCTCCCACTGCAAGTCTTCAACAGAGAAAACTGTAAAAGCATTTCATGTGTCATTGCACCAAACCTTCTGTTGTGCATCATCCCAGTCCTGGGCTCTCTGAGCTGCCCCTTGGCTGTAGCTGCAGATAACTCCTTGCAGTGCACAGTGTCTAAAGTTGGCATTTCCCAGAGTAGTATTTCCTTGTTTTTCAGCTATCTGATCAGTAACTCACCCAAGTGTGGCAGATGAGAGTAAGAATATGTGATCTATTTTCAGAAATAAAGATTACAGCAGCTTTCGAACTGTTACTCTTTGTGCTGTGGCAAAAAAATGTGTAGCAAAAGAGGTGTTTTTTTGCAAAGCATATGGCTCTTCCACTCGTTCAGACTGCAGTGAGTTTGGGATTTGGTTGTAAAACATCTCTGTGCTTTTTGCACTCTCTAGTCAGAGTGTGACATCTCCAACAGATGGACACATAAACTTTCCATAATCCACTTTTTTCCTTTCAAAACAGGAGATGGGATTCTCATCTGTAAAAGTTGCTGAGGAAAACCTGTTGAAATCAGTTGTATTTGTAGATGTGAGGATGGGAAATTGGGATGGACACACAGCTCAGCCCTGGAGCTCCTGCTGTTTCTGGGGCTGTCTGCAGTGAGGTCAGCCCTGCTTTTGTACTTCAAACCTCCTTAAAACATTTGCCAGGGAGGTTCAGGTTGGACATGGGGAAGGATTTCTCTGCAGAAAGGGTGCTTGGGCACTGGAAGGGGCTGGCCTGGAAGGTGTAGGCACCATCCCTGGATGTGGCACTCAGTGCTCTGGTCTGTCTAGTTGACACCAGATCTGTCTGATAACGCTATTCTGTTTGCTTTTTGCAACCCTGCATTATCAGGATTGTCTTGGTTTAATGGTTTTAAAGTCTACAATCAAGAGTTTCCAACCTTTACCCTGCTGGGATGGTAGAGCCTCTTTTTCTTTCAGGAACTTTGCTGGTCACACTTTTATGTTTTCCATCCTCTTGACTATTACAGATTTTGTAAATAGTTTAGAAATGCCAGTTTGTGATGTATGGGCCTCTTTAACATTTCTTTGATTTATGTGCACTATGCTGAAAAAAAGCAGAGGAAGCATATTATTCTGGAAAAGAATGTTGCCAGTCTTCCATTTTTTCAGTCTTAGTTAAAAGCTACACTTCTATCAATCAAACCTGATAGATTCTTTTTGCATTCCCAAAAGCATTCATAACTTAACTCTTTGATGTCTAAAGAAATAATTTGCCTAAATCTTTATAAATGTCTACTTATTTTTTGGATGTCTAACTTGAAAGTATCTTTTAACCTGATGTTTCAGAAGTTCCAGACACCTGTGTTGATTCCAGGGTTTGGTGTTACATGGGAAAGACGAGAGTTAAAACCTCTTACTCAAACTAGTGGTAACAGTGACCTTTAAGATTTGCTCTTCCTTGTGGATGAATATTTTCTGTGGGTTACTTTATAGTGTCTAGAAAAGGTGAATAAATTAATCTGGTCATGAATATTCTGCAGCTATAGTAGGAACATTCTTATAGGGAAATAGGCCTCGTGCATTCTGTTCCAGAATTCTCCAGCTTCAAGCTTTAATTGCTTGTCGCCGGTGGGCTGGAAATCAGCATCCCCTGCAGCCTTGCTCCTGCCTGCTAAATGTAAAGAAAGATATTAGCAAAAGAAACTGTTTAAGGAAGAATTATCTCCTAATTTGGCAGTCTCAGCTCAGTTTAAACAATATTCCTTCAGCCCCTTCTGCTGGTATGCAGTGGGGTGGTCACCTGGAGCAGAACAGAGTGGTGGTGTGTGGTGTAGCTTGGCAGAGCCTTGGGATGGACTCTCTGCAGTTGTGATATTCCAATTTCTCCTTCAGGAAAGCCAGGTTTCCCTGTGCTGGCAGGAAGACCCTCAGCTGGGCTGTCAGATACTCAGTATGGATATCTGCCTAAAGTCTAAAGATATTGGGCATTTTAATGATTGTGCAAGTGACCAGAGTTAAGGGAAGGCATTTAACAGAAGTTAAAATAATTAAATTTAATGAGTTAGGGAAAGAATAAATCAGCAGCACAAGTACTGGGTGTTGTTATTGCTGTTCCACTGCTTACCCACTAATGGGTTTCCTTCATTTCTGCTTTGACTGCCTGTATCCCCTTTGATTGTGCACTGTACTGGTTGGATTTACATAAGCTGCACCATGTAGACATTTTATTGAAGAGTATTTATTTCCTGGTTTGTCTGTAAAGTGCTTTGTTTGCTGCAGTAAAGGCCACCCTCAGAGCTGCAAATCATGGCATGGTGCTGGGCAGTTTGGGGAGTGTTTCTGTACCTGATTGCAGCGCTTTATTCTGCCATTTGGGCTTAAAGTGTCTTCCCATTTCTTATCTGAGCACCTGAGCACCCCCTGTCACAGAGGCAGCAGGTCATTCTTCATACTGACATAGCTGCCAGCTGAGCCCCTGACACCATAGATTTAGTCTAGGGCTTTAGAAAATACTAATTTTAGCAGGAGAGCAGTGTCTCCAGAGTTCTGGTGGCTGTTAAAGGGAGCACAGAGCTCTGGGGGAAGGTACTGTGTCCTTATCTTGGAGTTTAATGATTGCTTTCCCCTATTACACATTATTTGTCCTATACAAAGATAATGCTTCTGTCAAAAAGGAATTAGGATTTTCTGTCAGATATTGATCATGTGCACTTCTTGGGTCTTTAGACTTAATGAAGTCCATTAAAGGAACACACAATTGTGAATACACCCCAGAGTGACACTGAGACCATTTACCTATTCTGGACAACCTCTGTACCAACCACCTGCCTTCAGCTTGGGGTTACTTGAAAATGCTGCTGTTTATTACTGTACCTGGTTTTATTTTGTCATTTAGATGCAGAACACAATGTAATAATTCTACTTTGCTTTTTGTAATTCTGTTATGTGTTTATGCTGTAGCTGCATACAACAAAATAAATGCCAGTTCATTTAGTTATCTTTCAGTAAATATGTATGTTCAAACCCTTCAGAATACCTGGAGGTATAAACATTTTAAGCATAAAATACAGTTATTCTTCTAAAGAGTAAATAAAGTAGCTTGTAACCCCAGATTATGATTATTCTGCCTCTTTATCCATTTCAAACACTAGATCCCTTTAAAATTCAGCCTGGTGGCTGTGTGGTGTCCCTTTGTGTTGTCATTATCCAAAAAGCGAGAACATGTCACTTCTGTAACTATTAAATGGATTCCAGAATATTTTTTTAAAATGTGGAGGAGAAGTAGTGGCTTTTGTGGAGGCTTGGAACAGTGCAGGTCATTTTGTTGGCAGCAAGGATGCAGATACTGAAGTTTTGACCAATTCCTTGAAGAAAGTGCCAGTAGATTTGCTATCTCTGCATGGTTAAAAGCCAAAAACTTGCAAGCAGTATTGGAGTGAGGAAACATTCATCAGCAGTCATTCATCAACAGAACTTCAGTGTTTTCGATAGAGAAGTATGGGAAGAACACACTTGAGGGTGAAACCTGACACTAATTAAAACAGCACTCTCAGCAAAAATATGAATTCAGAAACAATGGAATAAAACCTGTAGCAAAGACAAGACATTAAAAGAAACAGGCATGAGTATCAATGCATTTCCTACTATTGTGTCATTATATGAATAAATAAAAATGTCTCAGCTTGTTTTTGAACTGCCTAGGTCAGGAAGGAAGGGAGGAGAGAGACCTAAGAGAGAAGCCCTGTGCAGGGCTGATGCTCCCAACCTGCTCCATATCCCAGTTTATTGAGCAGGATGAGGCTGTGGCATCTCACTGCAATGCAAGACCCAGCCCAGGCATGAGAGAAAGGGAAGTGTGAGCTCATTATTGTCACAGTTTAGTCAGATCAGAGTTTTTGGCAAAAGGTGTAATAACTTTTGCACAGGGATTTAAAAAAGCATGGGATGGGAGCAGACTTTATTCCTGTCATGGATAGGTGTTTCTTGCTTAAATATTCTTGTGGACTGGAAAGTGTTTGGGGGGCATAAATGCTTTTAAAAAAATAGAATAAAGTGTCCTAATTAAATAGTAAAATAGAGCAAAGACACACTGTCTAGCTTTCCTATTAATTGAAAAGCCTGTAGCCCAGCTGAACAAGAGGAAAACTGATGCATAAAGAAGTCTGAGACTCTTTTGGCTTATTGATGCTGTTTTGGTCAAGTCAAGAATTCAGCTGTCCTAAAATGATCAAATATTGTCTGGAGAAAAAGAGAATTTCCAAACAGGCCTCATTATCTGAAAAAAGCTTAAAAATCTCAATTAAGGTGGTATAATTTCTCTCTTGCCTACTTTAGTTTGCAGAGATGAAACTGTGGGAGTGTCCTGCTTGCTTGCTCGTTGCTCTTTTCAAAAGAATAAGTAGAGTTTTATCATAATAGACAAATCCCTTTTCATCTGCAAGGGAGAAGTTGTTTAATGATGAGGGGCAGAGCACTGTGCATCCTAAGGGAGCCAAATGTGCCTCACCAGGATTACAGAAAATGCCACAGTGGGTGAGTATCTGTCAACCACCTCTCTAAAAGGCATTCCTTAGAGGAATGGAAATAAACTTTACATTACCTAGATTTGAGAAAACGTTTTTCTGTTTATATATATGATTACTAAGTGTTTACATAAGAATGGAAGAAATAAGAGGGTAATGTGATTACAGAGAAAATCATTCTTCTGATTTCACATTTTAAAGTGTTAGTGCTTAGAAAGCTTTAATTAATGGCGAAATGTATATGTAATGTGCAGCTGTGAGCTGATGTGATCAGTTGCTAATACTCCAAATGATTACCTTTTTCTCTTATTCTTTTTTTCCCCCTGATTCTTGCCTTCTTTCAACTGATTTTTGCAACTTCAGGTGGCCTTGTCGGTATGTGCAGTGTATTCACTTGTTTGGGAGCAGTCAGCACATGCAAAATCTCCAGCCCATGAATTATGTAAACTAAAGACCTCTAGACCCAGCTTGATTCTAATGATGAAGCTTTAGTTTTCAAAGTTTTAAATCAGCACTGTGCCCATGTTTGTGGTTTCATAACGTTCACTGCAGAGTAGCCCTACAGGCTAAGATGGAAACCTGTAACATGGTCAGCTGAACAAAGGGGCCTTTCCTGCAGGGCTCTGGCTGTAGCAAAAGTTTTCTGTCTGCTCCAAATCCTAAAGATCATCTGCACAATACAGTATTTTTGGGGGATGGGAAGGTTCTTTTTGGTTATTTTCATTGTTTTAGAACATCTGTTATCTTATTTCTTGTAACAACAGTCACTGGGGTAGAGTAAGGAAAAGATATTATATTATTACCTTCTTTAAAAATACTAATGCTTTCAGTGCTAAATCAGATCTTTAATTCTTTAACATATCTCTTTTTTTCGTTAAATAGTTCCTGTGAAAGCCAAAGACATCTTATGTAGATGAAGAAATTGCCCTCCTTACAATTGCAGCTGTGAGAAAAGTGACTCCCAAGTGCTTTCTCTGTTGATGCTTTTCACTTAGTGAGGAAGATTAAGAGCTGTTAATATATGAATATAGTTTTCATATACTCAGGAACACTGAAAATCTGAAATACTGGTGATAGCATTTTGTTCTAGAAAATATAGCCACATGGCCATTAACATGGAAAAATAATTGATCTTAAAAAAGTAATTGAAAAGTAATCCAAGCTCTGTTTTTATTTAGCTTCATGTAAAGCTTTTGTATATATTGAAGTGTTATTTTCAGTAGCTTTCCTACATTCCTAAGAAGAGTCACTTTTGATTTTAAAATGTAGAATTCACACATCTACTTGGAACTGCAGTTTTAGGAAAAGGATCAACTATCATGAGATTCATTATAAACCTATACATGTTCACACTGGGGTATATCCTGGCTGCTAAATGTTGTAAATTGATTTTTGTTGTTGCTGGTTTTGATTTCTTGGTTTTCTGAAATAGATTTTCTGTTTCATCTGCATGTATTGGGGAAAATGGATCGATCTTATTGATATTATGCAGAAAAATATTTCATTAGGGAAAGCTTAGCCTCACACAAAGCAGGTGGAATTCCCCAAAGCATGCAGTAGTGATGGGGAATTCCTTTGCAGCTAATAGGGGAATGATTTGCACAACTAGCTAGTGCTGCACCAGTGCTCATTTCAATGGGAATTCACCATTTTGCTGGTTTAAGTGGTGTCAGAAGCAGAGGGGAGGTTGTTGGGAATGTTGTTGGGGATGCACTGGGCAGGGCAGGTTTGACAATCAGTGATTCTGTGATTTTTGGCCACTCTGGGTTGTGGGGTCTCAGACCCCCCAGAGGTGCTGGAACACAACAGCTCTGCTGGTCCAGCTCTGTCACCCCCTGTCTCACCTCCAGCTGTGTGCCCACAACCTTCTCCCCAGTGTTCTTCCAGCCACCAGCATTCTCTGGATTCAGGATTCCTTGAGCTCCGTGTAGTTCCTGTGTGTTCATTAACCCCAAAAAGGATTTGTGGCCCATGATTTGTCCCTCCCTGCAAGAGCCTTTTAGCACTCACAAAGTCCTCTGACACTGCATTTCAGCACTTTTCCCTAAAGTGGAGAGAATGTATTTGGAAATTGCATTCTCTTGTTAGTAAGCAAAAATTTGGGGGGATTGGTGTGTTTTTAGCTGAGATTTTCTCTCATGGTCAATGCTGGCAGACAAAGGTGTTTTATTTTGTAAGAGGAAAAGGAACCTGAAAGGCTCCTGTATTATCCTGAATCTCCTGGCCATAGTTTTGATACTTGTGATCCTCCTTTGCCACTGTTTTCAGTCTTGCTTCTGCTCCTCAGAAAAATGATTAAGAAACAATTTCCTGATCCCTTCAGTGAACACCCCCTGTCCCCAAAAAAGAGAGCACTCTGTGCAGTACAGTGTGTGATGCTTTAATAATGTATAAATCAAGCTGGACAGAAGCTGCCTGTCAGTTTTATTAACTTTGACCTTTTCTCCCATTATAAAGGTGGTTTGGTAAATATTTAATGGCCCTTACAGGTTTTGACAGTTGGACCTCCATTCCTAAGAGCAAAAGTAAATTATGAAGAAATATTTAAAATTAATAAAAATAACTTAATCACTTGGGAGTGAGCCTTGAAGGACAAAATTGTGGTTTATAATCTATTTCTTTTTTTATTCCTTTTGTAATTTTTTGGTTGTTTCTTTAGTGCCTGACCACTAAATGTCACTAGCTGGGAGGTTATGAGATGTTTTTAAGAGATTACCTTTAAAATCCATCTCTGATTAATACCAATGATTACTTCCATCTCTGAGCAAGTATCCAAATAATGTTGTCTACCTGAAATACCTGCACAGGGAACATCAGTGAATGGTGTCACCAGTACAAAAAGGTGCAAGAAGCAAAAGGAAAAGCATATTCCTGGAGTCAAAGGGCTCTTCTGCCAGAGCTGTCTTTGCCTTTAATTCCTTGTGTATTGCACTCCCTGCACATTCAGGTAGTGAAGATTGAAAACTAAGCCCCTGACACTGAAACATCACCTTTCAAACATGGACCCTCCATCCCTCTCATTGATTTTTTTTCATTTCAGAAAACTGTCAGAGAAAAACAAATTTGAGCAACATCCATTGGTTGGGGCAATAAAACCCCCTCCTTCCCTGGCAGAGCACAGCTCTCTTCCCATTAGGAACGTGATGTGTCTTTGTGTTGTGCCACTGCTGAGCTCACGTGGCAAAGCAGCCAAGGGAACCAGGGGGCTGTTAGAAATCCTTCTGGATGTGACATCTGAGCAGTGACATCTGAGTCAAACTGGCTCAGGGGATTGCTTCCCTCCTGTCCACAGGTGCTTTTGAGTACATCATTCCAAGCTTTGCTTCCCTCCTTTTCACTCAGCCCCTGTAGAACAGCTTGGTCTAAGACCACTTTATTTTCTGAACATTTTTAAATCATACTTCCATGAGCATAACCCATTTTTATGTGCATATCATGGGGTTAGAGATGTTCACGTGTGAAACAATTCAGCTTTTTCAGAACAAATCTTTAGACAATGTAATGAACACATAGATCCAGGTAGTGGAATGATGCAGGAAATAGCATTTGTATGACACTGAATCTTTCTCCCCCTTCCAGTTCAAAAATGGGGAACTCAGAATGTAATTGAAAATGTTCAGAGGAGAACTTGTTGCACTTGGAGGTGGTTGCAGGACAGGCAGAGCCCTCTAGCTGTTCTTAAATCTGAGAGCTGTGGGAGTGCACTCAAAATCCTGCGGATTCATGTTGTGTCCTTCAGAAATTTGTCTTTTATTGGCAAGGAAAAGAAAAGTTTCAAGGAGAAAGGTACTGAATGTGAATTGTTCTGCAGTGCTGTGGAGATGTGTGAGCAGGTATTTTAAAAGCAAGATTTTTCTTTGCAGTGGTAGAGACTCCTTTGCAAATGTTTTGTAGTTCTATGTTTAAGAAGAAAAAGATGAGTGTTATTTCTAAAAAGCTAGTTTATATTGTGAAAGAGTTGCATCTGTCTTCCTCTTTTTCTTCTTCCCAAAGTGAGAATGTTTAGTCCCTAGAGAGGAGAAACGGGAGCAATTTTTAAAAGCAAGCCCAGGTTTCGAGAGAGTTAGACTTGAGAGGAAGTCCTTGATTCGTCATCTTACTTGCCCTAATGCATAACTTGCTCCTCATACCCATTTCACAGCAGACTTTTTCCATGTGCTTTTGTCCCTATTGTCTTCCACCAAGCAATAGATCTGAAATACCACATATTAATTCCCTGACTGGTTGTAATTTGAATCAGGTGCCACAGGTAGCAGAGGTCTGACACAGACACAGTACTGCAGTGGTGTGTATTTTAATATATATATATATATATATGTTTTTTCTTCTCCAGTTGCAGTACCATGCTGGGCTGGCATCTGGCCTTTTGAATCAGCAGTCTCTGAAACGTTCAGCCAACCAGATGGGAGTCTCTGCAAAGCGCAGACCAAAAGCCCAGCCAACAACTCTTGTCCTGCCTCCTCAGTAAGTAATGAAATATTTGGAAGAGTTTCCATGCTGGGGGTGGAATATTTCTTATTAACTTATTGGTCTTTTGGTTTAATTTTCAATTATCATACTAAGCAACTTCGTGCTTGCATTTTTGTTCCATACACATTCTCTTTGTAGCAGGTCATTAAAAAACTTTTTGCAACACAAGCTTGTCATTGAGGAATGATGTTCACCTGATTGTTGTGACTTGGAGCTTCAAGTAGGACTTTTCTGAAGGTCCTAAAAGACTGAAGGCAGAAAGTCTTTGGTGTGAGTACTTTCTCGGCAAATGTCTGTTCCGAGTCCATCTGTTCACCATATGTTGATTTTGCATCGGATCTAAACCTCTTTTACAGGTGACAAGCAATTATGAGGACACTTAGAAACTGTTTGAGGACAGAGAGTATCAACACTTTAAGCAGCCTGTGTGTAGTGATGCCAGAAACACAGAGATGTACACAACAAGGCTTATAAATTAATAAACCGCCTGAAATATATTTAGTTACATGTAAGAAAATTATTATTATGTAGAAAATGAAGTGCTAAGCAATTGTTCATTGTGCTGAGCATGCTTGTAGCTTGTGGAAAATGCCTGCTTTTCTTCACAAAACAAGAGTCACTGATGTATAAACACTGTGCTACCAAAAACCTTGTAGCTGCAATAGTAAAAGTCCCTGTTGTCACCAGATTTCACAGGTCAATGTTTAGAGGGTTTTTTTCTTAAAGGAAATGTGAAAAAAAAATCAGAGTCAATAGAGCTTTCCCCTTGTATATTAACTTTAAAGTGCTGGTAATTCAAGAATCCATAAAATGCTCTATTATTTTACCAATATATCAGACCAAGGAGAATGGTTTGAAGAGGGCTCCAGCAGTAGTTTGAAAACCAGATGTTTTTTCTCTGAAATGTGTGGTGGAACAGGGGTATCTTGTGACAAACTAGCTGGTTAGTTTTCCTTCTTTATTGGGGTATCTTGAGCTTCAAATGGACTTCCTTCTCCAGGAAGTCTATGAACTGGAATATTGTTACATCAGTTAACTCAGGTTTTTCAGAGGTCTTAAAGTATTTTGGTGGGTTTTTGTTTTATTTCTTAATCATGACATCTCTAGTTACTAGAAATATGTATAAAGAACTTTACTTTTGCTTAGAAAAATCTGCTCCTTAACAGTTACAGCTGTATAAATCTTAATGTGGGATAGATAATATGCATATTTAAAAGTATTATATGTCTTGTTATCTGTAGATGATTTTCCTTCAGTGGTGCATTTACCTAGGATCTGCAGATAGACTGAAATTTTAGTGTGGTAGCTAAACTTTAGGCAGTAGTTGAATTATGTTTCAATATCTTATTACCACTTGCAGCATTATTCACAGGGAAAATGTATTTCTGCTGAGCTGGTCCTTTATCTGTCACTGGTTTCCTCCTCTCTGGCTTCTCTTTGACCTTTCCATATTTGTTCTTCTTTGCTATCTTGGTGTGTCTTAAGAGAATGATAGTGATATTAAGGCAAATGAAATACCTGTTGGGCTCAATATCTTGTTTCCAATACAGGTCAGAAGCAGATTATTAAAAGACTTAGAAAATAGGCTTATGAAAAGTAATTTTTTTAAAAAAAGGTGTGACAAATTGATTTTAATATCTTGATTTTCCTGTAGTTTCATGCAAATAGTGATGAATCATGCAATGGAGTTTTTTTCCCCTTTATTCTTTGTAAAATGCAAAAGAAGAAAACATCCAGATGCAAAACTACAGATCTCCTTGAAAGGGCATCCTGCATCATAATATTCCCATGGCAATTCAAGGATATTTTTTTTCCAGCTTTATTAATTCATCTATTTTTGCTTTGATGTATGCTATAAAAATTAAGTTCTGTGATAAGTCATTGGGCTGAGTAACAATGAGTCAAGTGTTTATTAAATGTTGTTCAGAGCAACTATATTATCTAGAGCTTTTCTTAAACAGAAGTAGTTGAAACCAGCTGTATGCCAAAATGTCTCATTTCAGGAGAACAGGTTGGAGTGAATATCAATGCTGCAGTAAATCCTTGGAACACAGGAAACACTTGCTCAGGAGGTATCAGAGGTGATGATTTGGGCAAAGAATCATCTAAAACAAATTTATTCTTATGCAGATTTTGCACATGGCAAGTTTGCTAGTAAACATGTCTATATTTTAGTTAAAGGTAGTATTAGAGGGCATCTGTTGATTGATAGTCCTGCTCCATGAAGAAACTGCATGAGTAACTTTTGCTATTGCACTGATTGTGCACATGTTATCTATGGCAGTGGTGAGAGCTGAGCAATTTTCTTGTTCATCCAGGTCTTTGATCTGTGCTGCTGGGGTGAGATTTGCATGGTATTCCACAAACTAAACATACCCAAATGGTGTGTCTTCTCATAAAGGGGGTGATACAGCAGAAAAATCAAGTTTTGTTCAGTTCACTGTTCACTTAAGCCTTTGGTCTTTGTCCCTGCTCTGCTTTTTTCTTTCCCCTCCAAAATGCCTTTTTTTTTAAAAGAAACCAATCAAACAAAGTAAACCCAAGCCTTGAAGGCTCAGCCATCTCTTCCTATTTTATGCTCACAGAAGGAGCTGGAAAAAAGGGTTTTGCTGATGGCAAAAGTGATTCTTGGTGGGTCCTCACCCCTTTTCCTCCCCAACCTTAGGCTGCCTTCTGATGTGCTCTGGTTTGGAGGCAAGAACCTCTAATTCTTCACTAGTAAATACCTGAAACAGAGCAGCAGTTTTCAATCCAAAAGGTGGTTTTGAAAATGGAAGTTTTCTGCCCTATGCATATGAGGAAAACGTGCATTTTCTCCCTGTTTGTTATTTGAGGACTTCTAAGGGTGCTGAGCAGTTTTGACGAGAGGCCTTTTGGCATTCGGTTTTGCTTTTCAGTATTGGTTTTCCCTGGCTCTGAAAGCGCAGAAAGGAAGGCTGGATTGATGTGTGTCTCATTCCCAGCCAAATGATCTGGGTGAGAAAATGACTAACTGCTGGCTGCTTTCTCTGCCTGCTTTGTCCCTCCTTCTGTCTTCTATTAACAAGACATCTCCTGTACGTGCTAATGGATGCGTTCCCTCACATGCCTCTCATCTGGCTGCGGGTTCCTTCCTTCTGTTACGGAATCTCAGGCAGTGTTTGCTCAAGTGCTGAGAGCTGTCAGCTCCTCTGAGTGCCTGCTACATGCAGCCCTGCTGAAAGCCAGGGTGGCTGTTCCTGCTTGGGAATCAATAAATAAAGACAATAAGAAATGATGGCATAGCTTTTCTTTTCCTCTTGAAATGTAGTAATTGGCGCAGTTAATTAATCTTGTATTATTTTGCTTGGCGCCACGTGTCAAAAGCAAATTTGCAGTTAGGAAATTGTCTCTGAGACCCTGAGGGAGCAGCACTCTCAGGGAGTGCTGAGAGTAGGGAGTCCTCAGGGTAATTCCTGCTGCTGGACCATCCTGCTGGCATCCCAGAGAATCTGGTGTGTCACTGTCCAACTGGAAAACAACAGCAGTGAGCCATGGTGAGCTGGAGAAGGAAGAAAAGAGGAAGCCCAGGATGCTGTTTGTATTCTTACAGTGGAGTTGAGTGGCACACACAGGAGTCAAGTCAGTTTTAATGGGAATTTTTAGGGGTCTCAGTTGGAAACCCTGTGATTTTGATAGCTCTGTTGTGTGGGGCTTTCTCAGTGCTCCCAGATTAATCGTCTGTCTTCTCTGTCAGGAAGAAAATTGCCAGAGCAAGAACTTGATCACCACAAAAAGTACTGAGACTCTTGCCCTTTATGGTGCCTTTTAGGGTCATTTGTTGTCACTTTGTGGTTTTAGAGAAATAATCACACTATAAACAATAAACAAGTGGAAATCTTGTTCTTGTTTGACAACTTCAGGCTCAATGAACAGAGAGGTTTGGGTAAAAGAGACTCCAGCTTATTTGTTTTAAGGCTGTTAAACTTGTCTTGTAAATCTCTTGTGCTCTGATGTATGCCCTAACTTGACAGTGAAAATACTGCAATAGATTGAGTAAAAATCTCTGTAAATTTGTACTCTATTGTTAGGAGCATACCAACAAAATTACTTTTCCTTATTTTTTATTTTTTTTTAATGAAGGAAAAGGCAGTGCTGCCCATGATACTGTTCTTGATGAATGAGCAAAAAAAAATCTGTGGAGGTAACTTTTCTTTTAGGAGATAACAAAGACTTGAGAATATAGAGTCTCTGGATTTTTCTACACCTGGATGAGATGGAGGAGGTCTCTGATCTGCTTTCTACACCTCAGAATTCATCTGGATGATTCTTCTAGAGAAGGATATATTCAAAAGAATTCTATACTTTCTACATCTTTTAGAAGTGCATTAACTAAAGATGCTCCATAGTGAGAGTATTCCATAAAAAGTTAATTTCCTGGCTCAGTAGGTATTTGTTGTTCTGGATTTGGAACAGAACTGTACAGATACCCCAAACTCTGTGTTTATTGGAGCTTTATTCAATACCAGCATAGTCAAAGTGTTGTTCTGTCATAGCATTAATGTCTTATCTGTTTAAAGGTTCTGTCATATAATTAGTACTGTCAGATTCTATTGGCTTTCAAGAGTTTTCTTCAGGATACTCAAATTGACTTTTAGAGAAGGATTTAGTATTAAATAAAAAAGTTGCTGTTTTTAACAGCTTTTACATATATATATATATATAAACTATACACCCAGTCATCAGATGTGCCAGAATAAATTATTTAGAACTTAACTTGTATAATTTATCATTTTTGCATTAAGGAAAAATCCTGAGCCCTTTGCCAAGAATTTTTTGGAGGAAAGTATTTTTTCAGCATTTTGTTTTATAAACAGTATGTAATTGCTTCCTAAATTCAGGGATTTTCAGTATGTAAGAAGGAGACAGGTTTTTCTAAAGGTAATGGCAAAACATGCTTAAGCCAATAAAATTTCAGAAGTTTTGTAATTTTTAAGAAAACTTATTTAAAGGACTTGTTAGTGCTTTCCAACCTAAATTCCATGATGAATCTGATTCAGCTCAGTGTGACACCAGGTGTAGGGGTGGGGTTATTTTACAGCCAGTGTTATTATTGCAGTAATTCAGTATCAGGAGCTGCACTCCAAGCTTTGGGCCTCCTGGAGTATTCAAGAGTAGAAGAGTGAAGTGTGTGTCTGTATTTTCTGTTTTGAGAAAAGTCATCAGAAGTTCTTTGTGCAGTTCTGAAATTCTTCTTTGCCTGTACTGGCAAAGCTGCATTAAGTATCAATATTCATTAAATACCACAGAGATGATAATGTAATAAAGAATAATCCTCGGGCCCACATCTGTACTTCTCTCCAGAAGAGCTGAGGTTGAGAATATAATTAAAGATTAAAACTCTGTTTGCATTCTGGAACATGGAGATATCTTTTTGTACATGATGGGGAATTGTATTAATAAGGAAGAGATCAGTTTCCAATAACTTTCAAGACTGGGAGCTCATTTCATATCCTTGTTCAAGTTTCTCATGGAATTCTTTAGCTTGATTTTAGCAAGACAGTGCAACAGGAACTGTAAAAGAACATGTTGCTGAAACATGTGACCCTTTTGCTCCACAAATTAATCCCCTTTTATATGAAAGGAAAAAAAGATTTAAAACTAGTTCTTTATATTGTAAGACAATAATATTTACAAGAATAAATTTAATGACTTTGCAGCCGTGTACCGTGTCACTCGACAATTAATTTTAGTATTTGATGTCTTGTGCACACAAGTTTGAATCACATCTTTGGGCTGTTTTCTTTTTCTTTTTAATAAATTGTTGAACTCCTGTTGCAGAGCTCTTTTGTGAAGCTGTTTTGGTGGGAGTTGCAGTGTATTGCCATTTACCCCTGACTGCCATACTGATTGCAGTGTGTTTGGGCGTTGTGGAGCCAGGGCTCTGGGATCCCAAAGCTGGGGAAGCATCTCCCTTGACTGAACCCATCTATGTAACAAATGATGAGGGACAGTTCCAGGGTGATGACACATAATTAACTGTCTTGAACTGAGTTTTCCAGGGGAACAACTCTTGGGTGGGTGTTGTGCTGTCCTTTCTGGATTTCAGATGTGACACAAATGAGTTACCCAGTTCTTGTCATTTGGATAGAGATGATTCTAAGCTTTTAAAGACAGATATTTTTTGTTCCCAGTTGCCCATGTCAGCAGCAGGGACAAATGTTTCAGAGCTCTATGACTGGCTGTTGCTTTGTCCTGCTGCTTTGGGTGTGTTTTGTTTAAATGTGGTGGTGGGGAAGCAGTCTGATATTAAATGTAATGGCAGTTTGTCTCAGTTATGTGGTATTTACTGTTGAACACTCAGTATAATGTAGCTGGAAAGAAAAAACTCCACAGTACTTTTGATTCATGAAGGGCTTTATTAGGCAACTCCAGTGACATCAAATCCAATAACATACCAGGGATATAACAATGGTCATCTCAGTGCTTGTAGCCAAAGGTACTGTACCAAACTCTGCTCCAAAAAAGACAGAAGGGGGATGATCCAGTTGAAATTTTATGTCAGTGTAACAAGTAAATTTTAGAATAGGTGTTCTTAAATTGCTTGATGTCTGTTTTGTTTTCAGTGCTGTTCCCTTGGGTTATGTATCATGTTAACTTTGGGACTTTACAGATGCTTTGTAACCTGTGTAGATACCAGATACAGAACATGAACTTTGCTGCTCTGTGCATCTTTAGAAATACAATTCTTTTAAACATTCTAATCTTGATTTAATCTTCTAATATGTTGATATATCTGGCAGCAGGGGTTTCTGCAGTAATCTTCTTTGTTTTGTTATGCCAAATCAATGTTGTTTTTTTTTGTTGTTTTTTTTTGGGGCTGTAGTTATGTGCTGAATTTAATTTCATTCCATTAAGTACTATACAGCTGCATATTTTCTTACAAAGTAATTACAAAAAACCAGCAGGCATTGATCAACACAGATTATCCAAGGAAATACTTTGACTGAAACTAAATGTTCCTTATGATATTCATTAACAGGAGAATAATTTCTATGCATATAATACAAAAGGATCTTGGATGTTGCTTTATCCATAATAAATTACTGAAATATGCATTAAAGAATCACAGAATGGTTTGGGTTGGAGGGATCTGAAAGCTCATCCCATTCCTTCCCCTGCCATGGCAGGGACACCTTCCACTATCCCAGGCTGCTCCAAGCCCTGTCCAAGCTGGCCTTGGGCACCTGCAGGGATTCAGGGACAGCCACAGCTCCTCTGGGTGTGAAACATTGGTTAGGAGGTAAAACTTCACGGTGTATTGTAATGTGTAGGAAAAATCTATTCTATTTATTCCATTTTCAACAGCTCTTACAACCAGGTACTCTGGAAAGAGAGTGCATGCAATTAAGATTTCACCATTTCTTTACTGTGTGTGGAGCTTTTTTCACGAGTGTGTTGTGAGCCACTGTGGACTGATGTGATGAGCTCTGTGCACGTGCCTATCATGGAGACATGAGCCAAAAAGCACCTGGGACTGGTGGCTGTTGATATTTTGTTGTTATATTCCACAAATAATCCCCCAAACAGGATTGTTGTGAGTGTGATGTGGAGCCCTGTGTGACCGAGCAAAGCAATTTGAAATCATTCTCATCTACTCAGGGGAAGATTAAGTGGAACACTGTATTTGGGAAGTGAAAAAGATGAATCCTTTTGGAGACTCTGGGCTGTGGAGCAGTGTTGATCTGCTGTTTCCAAAACATGCACAGACCAGAGCAGCAGACCCTTAGCGAGTTTAGAATTACTGGGGACCCCAGCTCTGTTGTAAAAGAGCAAATTTCCAGCTCTTTGATGTATGTTTGCCTTAAAGGTAATGTTTGTTTGAGACCATGCCTTTAAAAGGTGGCAATTAATTGAAAGTTGTTCAGTCCCAACCATCAGAAGATGCCCTTGCAGCATTTCCAGCAGAACATTAATATTGCACTGAAGGGAATCCCTGTACTTGTAAAAAAGAAAGTCAAGGATGAAGATTTTAATGTGTAATTAAAGACTGCAAATACTAGTTTAACTGCTTGTTTCTGTGTCAAAAAAAAGTTAAAAAGAACACAAACTATGTGTGATTGAAACTAATTAAGACAGTGAAGAACAAGCTTGATAAGAGAGGAAATTTGTGCAAACCTAATAATGATATCAAAGCTTTTGCCAAAGCTGTGATTTTATAATAAGATTCCTTTTTTTTTTTTTTTTAAGCTTTGCTGTTTGGGAAGTGGAGATTCGAGGCTGCTTTACTGCAGCAGACAATCAATCTGAAAAGAATAAATTAAAACTACCTCTTGCCAAATTCAAAAATGTATTACAGCAAGTGTTTCCATCTGCATTGGTTGTATATTCCCTTGTCAGAGATGAGGAGCAGGAAGAGCAGAGCTGGAATAATGTGGAATAATAAGGTCTTTATATTTTGGTGTCTTAGCCAGACCAGTTTCGTTGTACAGGTGTATTGTGTAATGTGGTATAAGCCCACTGTGAATGTATTAATTAATGACTTTATTTCTGTATCTCTACAAAGTAACCTGAGAGGAAAACTAAACAGCTACACTGGGAGGGGGGGTAAAAGTGCTTTCAAATGGGAACCCTGTACCCTTGAGGAAATGGAAGCTTTAGGTCTGTATCACAGTAAAATACTCAAAAATGCAAATCATACCTGGAAATAAAGACAGTTAAAGCCCCCTGTAGTTTCAGCAGTAACTCTACAAAGGGTGAAGTTTTCCCAGCTGATGAACTGCACCATGGAGGTGTCCTGGGAGCTCAGGGGGCTGTTGTGGGGACCCTGCTGGTGCCAGGCTCTGGCTGTGCTCCTGACCAAATGCAGGGTCTGAGAGGATGCCTGACTGTCCTTTCTAACTACAGAGGAGAACTGCTTTGCTCTGCTTTCTTTACCTGCTGTTAAAAATAACTGTTATTACTTTTTAATTTCACTTTAGGGCATTCTCTGGGTATTTGTGTGTTTACAAGGAACCCTATGGATGGGCTAAATGAAAAAAGCTTGGGGTTGCAAATTCCAGCTGATGACTTCATAGTTGTCTCTTCTAAGTATAATCTTCACTTATGATGATTTGAAGTATTTTGGTACACTTACTTTCTAGTCCCATTTTCCCAATACACAGTGGGAAAAAAATAAATAAAATGGAACCATTAGAAGTTTTACTGGGTGAAATGACTCAGTTTTCATCTCTTTATAGATGCTGCTCTATTATTATTTCCATTCTTGCTGGGTTCATTTTGGAAGGCACTTGTTTTGTGTTGTGTAGGTTTTACCTACACAGGAGTAACACCATCCTTTCAATTTCATTGATATTATGCAGCAGTATGTGTATGTTATTGTGAAAATAAGTGTATTAATAGTGTGATGCACATTGCTAATTGACATAAATACATTCACCTCATTATTTGTGTATTTACCTGATTCATACCTTTGCATGGCTAACACAGGGAGTAAAAACTGGACAGGGAAGACCTTGTTAACACTGGAGACTTGGGTTTGGCATTTTTCCGTGGCTGCACACTGTGTCTTTATTGTCTGTGAGTCATGGCCAGGGGAATCCTGTAGTAAGCCCTCTAATTTTAGCAACCAAAAGCACCTCCATGCAGCAAGTTTTGCATTGAAACTAAATTTATGCTTTAGTGTTGCTCAAGATTCTTCTTTGAAACGCAGTCTTGGGAACAAAAGTAAGAGTTTGGCACAGAATTTGTGGTAGTGAATCACTTATTTAACATTTGCTGAGCTTACCTGGAATGGAATGAAATGAAATAAAGATTGTATTCTGTGTATGATCATTATCCTCCACTGTTGCCTGTAATGCTTTGACTCCATCCCTCACAAAACATGATTGTGGAATAGTGTTCAGCCTTTTCATTCTGTGCCACGTGTGTTTGAAAGCACATAAAGATACAGAGACTCTTAAACAAGTTCTTGCAGAGCACATTACTGTTTTGTTGAGTTGTTCCGTGCCTCAGTTTCCCCATGGGAATGGTGAGAATTTTACCATCTGGAAGCTGTGCAGGAATGCTGGGAGTGGATGGAGCAAGAAGGTATTAAACACAAAGCAGATGCCTTCATCCAGGGAAAGAGTCTGGACTTTTTCCTTTTCTTTTTGGTTGTTCAGCACCAGGTAAGATTTTTAAAAATCCAGAGTCTGGGAATGACACGTTGTGAGGAATGAAGCAATGACCAGGTAATTCCTACTTACAAGGCCTGATGGGAAGCTCTCAGTATCCACTGCCAGCATTCGTTGTGATAAATGAGTGGTGATGTATTATCCTGTATCCTTTGTGTTCTTGCCTTTAGGTGCTCATTTCAGTGATGGAAGACAAAGTGCCAACACATGAAATAATTCCACACAAGCCTGGCTGGAGCCTGTCAGTCTATGTCAAGCTGCTTAAACTTCTGTGGCCTCTAAATTGTTGAACTCTTTTGCTGATTGTTGTATTCAGTGCTTGGCATTAAAATCAAATGTGCTCTAGGAGTGGCAAAAAAACACCCTAAGGTTTTGATGTGTTTTAAGTCAGAATATAATATCTGTGTCCAAAATAGCCCTGTAAAGCTGAGCTCCCCTGAAGCCAAAACCCAGGCTTTTCCACTTCCCTATTTTACATGCAGAACCTTCTTTCATTTTAGCTTTTGCATTTTGACAGTTGCTCAGCAAAGATGATGCCTTTGCTCATGACAGATTTGTGTGTGCCGTGTAGACAGGTCTTGAAAAGAGCTGAAAGCCCAATTCTTGTGAACTCTTGAGAGGGATGGTTTGAGGGCGGTGGCTGATGGAAGGAGAAAACAGATATTTTTGAAGCAACTACATGAAGTAATAATGTAGATTATAGTAGCCTGCTTAAAAATCCCACAGTGAGAAGCTGAGTTAATTGAAAGGAGTGCTACAAGGAGGAGTGCTTGGCATTTAAAGTAATAGTTGCGTGATTTTTTTCAAAATCTGAAATTTGGCTTAAAAACAGTTTCTATGTTGATACTTCCATGATCTTTTCTAGTCTGAAAGTTGTTCTTCAATTAGACAAAAGGTTCCTCCTTCAACAAGCTGATTTTACAGCATAGTAGATGATAAGCAAATTTAATACTTTCTAATCTTAGGTATTCCTAAGGAAGTGAAATGGATTTTTTGACATGACAGAGCAATGGTGGCTCTTGTATCCCTCTTGTAAAATGAGCTTGTGGACAGAAAATGCCAGGTAGAACTATTTTAACATGTGATTATGCTTTTAAAATGAAAATTTATTTTCAGAGCAAAGATAACAACTTTAACACCACAGACAGAAAATCAATTATAATTTTTGCTAGTACAACTAAAATATTATCTGTTGCTGCTAATTTCTTTTTGTTGTTCCACAATTGCTGTCTTCCCTCAGTTTTTTATTAAGTCATCGATAGGGATAAGGATTCTGATATTGAAGCCTGAGTGTTGTAATATCCTTCTTTCTGTCCTGCTCTTTTGCATCTTCCAGCAGTGCCATGATTGAATGATCTGTTTCTGTTCTGGTATGTATTAAAGCCAGTTAATTTTTAGTGTCTTAAGCATCACCCTCTACCAAAAAGCTCTTCATGCCAGTGAATAATTTGCTTTGGCATTAATTGCTTTGGTAAAGTGTCAGTAAATAAATACTGGATCTTAAAGTTCTGCATTTTGCAAACCACTCAAATACCTTCTGCTGAAATTCTCAAGATATCTTAAAATGCTGATGGGAAGAAAGTACATGGAGAACTTGGTTATTGGATGGTCCTTAGATTTCAGGTTGTTTCAAATATTTCCTTATCTCTTAACCTGCTCTGATTTGTTTTGGAGAGTTTCAAGGATGAAGTTTGTTTTCTCTCCTGTAAGGTCTCTCCACAGTTGACTCCTATTGTTTTCAGATCCTAAATAAATAGTTCATTCCCATCTCCTGAGTGTGGAGGAGAGGATGTACTGAGAGGAGTTCAGCTCTGAGTGAGCAGAGCCTTTCCAGGTGAGCAGTAACTGCTGTAATACTGGGTAATGTTTGTACACACATGTACTTTGGGTTTCTTTTTTAAACCCTTGAAAAGAATAAAATGAGAGATTTTTTTTTGTTGTTTCTCATGTTTGTTTTGTTTTGGGTCTTTTTTGTGGTAGCTGACTTCTCACCACTTGACTCAGCAGGTGGGATGGGATGTAGGACAGCAGTCAGAGCAGGGAAGTTCTCAGTGGTGGATGGAATTTAATTTGTTTTGTTCTCAGTTAAGCTTTCTCTTCCAGTTTTCCCATCATCCTTTTCAGAGTTGTTTGCAATGTTTGTCTCATTGTGTCTTTTGCCAGATTGCCAAAGGAGACAAATATTTTGTCTCCCTTTTAAAAATGTCAATGAAGTGCTCTTAAGAATGGGTGCCATTAGATGAGTGCCAGTGCAGTTTATGTTTTGAATCTAGGAATCAAATTTATGTTTTGAATCAAGGAAACCTGATGATTGCAATTAGGCAAAAAAAATGAAAATAATTAAATGGTGGAAGAAAAATCAAATACAGAAATGCATGTCTGTGCACTGAGTAGTGAATGCAAAGTGAGCATGGATGAGGAGCTCCCTTAAAACTTTATCTACAAATTCACTGATGTTTGGGAGTGTAACTGCAGGAAGATCTTTGGAGCCAATAACTACCAGTGTAATATTTTATCTCTTTCTTTAGGGCATCAGTTTCTGCTGGTTGACTCACAGTAGCTATGTGGGAGCTAATTAATCATATAATTTTCTGTCATGTTACTGGGTGAACCTGTATCCTGGTAGCAGCATGAATTTGAGATAATGGTTTCCTAATGACTGAGGCAGCCCTAATAGCTCTGGCCCTCATGCTTGACTTCAATGTTCCTTTGGTGGCTTTTAGCAAAATCTTTGATATGAGGTTACCCTTAATGAACATTCTGTCTGCTAATACAGGTCATTTGCAGCTGTGTGGATCAGTACAGCCAAACCCCTTTCTCTTATCCAGTATATTTTTAATTAAAACAGCATATTAATAATAATGTGTTGATATATAATGTACATGTATTTGAATATTTCTGTAGGTTTTACTCTGTGATGAAGAAAATTTGGGTTGTTTTGTTGGGTTTTTCTAATTTTTAATTGGGTATGGGTTTTCAGACCTTTTCCTAGGAAATGATAGAGCCCTGTATTGGGTGGAATACTTCAGCAGGTTTCCCAGAGAGTTTTTAATCAGAAAATTATTGAACTCTTTCACAAGAAACCTTTAAGCTTGGACACTGTAACTGTGTAATGTAAACAACTGTTTCAAGAAAAGGAAAAACAGAAATGGGGAATTTAAAACAAAAAGAAAACAAAAGTAACCTTGCCTTAAAAGACATTGTCATTTATCTCCATATTTAAAATTTTGTGTGTGTGCAGAGAATGTCTTTAGTCAGTGTAAAAATCTAATTAAATCTTCTCATGGCACTGATTCAGAGCTGACCCTCTCTTCATTGGAGCATCTTATTAGAATAATAAACCACTCCCTGCTGAGAGCCCCTGGCATTGACAGACAGGCCAGACCCTGGGGCTGCTGATCAAAAAGGGTTCAGCAGGCTCCTGTTGTCTGCAGGGTCTGCAGGAAATGTTTTCTTGGCCCTTCTCTAGCAGCACTTTAGAGATGTTTGGCAGAGTACAGACCCTGACTTTTGACCAAGTACAGACCCAGGTTCAGGTGGATTATTTCATACCACTCAGTCACATTACAGTGGACAGGCTTTATTTTTAATTTCCTTGCTTTTAAATAAAGGATTGTGAATGCATAGACGGTCCTTTTTTTTTTTTTTTTCCTTTTTTATTCTGTATCTATTTACTACTAGAAATTCCCTGACAAGTTGGAATTTCTTTACTTTGAATAACCAACTTGACATGCCTTAAAGGAATTTGCTCTTCAAAATTTTGAGCTCAATATTCGTGAAGAGGATCGAGAAACAAATTTAGGAACTAAGCTAGGCAGTGTTGATGATAATATTTGTGCTTACCTTGGGAGAGCTTTCTTTGGATTTCACTTGGGCACTTTCCTCTCTTAATCTGCCTACATAAACAGAATCATATTAATTTTTATTAGGCTGAGCTTTTCTCCCAGATTGCACCAGACATGGTAGTTTTGCAGGGCTTAATCTACTTTAGATATATTTGGCATTAATGCTAGATTAGGTTTTATTTTTTAGGGAAGCTCTGCAGGTGATGTCAGGTGATTCAGGTACAGGACTACACTTTTGGATTTCTGTATTTCTTACTCTGATACTTGGCTCCAGCTCTCAGCCCCATGAAAGACTTTCAACTCCAGCTCAGAGGCTCCAACATTTCAAAAACCACAGTGAACTTAAAACCTGTGTGATCACTGCTGATCACTTCAACGTTCCTTTGGTGGCTTTTAGAAAAATCTTTGATATGAGGTTACCCTTAATGAACATTCTGTCTGCAGAATGAAGTTGTTTTCTCTCACATAAGGTCTCTCCACAGTTTACTCCTATTGTTTTCAGATCCTAAATAAATAGTTCATTCCCATCTTCTGAGTGTGGAGGAGAGGATGTACTGCACTTGGAAATAACAAATGAGAGGAAATCTGATTACAAGAATGGGGAAATGGCCAGAAAGGTGCAGTAAATTTCTGCTGTCACTTTGCTGCCATGTCTGCTCTGTGTTTACCAAGCCCAGGAGTTACTGCCATGATGAGCCCTTTAACCAACTTTCTTCTTCAAGGAGAGTTTTTCTCAGAGAACTTCCTCAAGGGAGTTCGCCCTCCTCCCCCACATTGACTTCCAACGGAAGCCACGCAATTAATTTCCATAAGCCCTATAAAAAAATCTCAACCTAAGGAACAGCTTGTCATGCTGGAGGAAGAAGTGATGAAAGCATATTTTTTATAAAATAGTGTTTGGAAGGGCTTCTCTCTCCTAAATGTTTGTACTGGGAGAGTCTTGAGTTTATAAATGCTTAATTGTACTTGTTATCTCCAGTTTTTCTACTGAAGTGTGAATATGACCTTGAAGGAGTCTTTTGATAAACCTCTGAGTTGTAAGATAGATTTTTATCTCTGTAGTATCACAGGCAGATCGAAGTACTTGGTCAGAGCATAATTCTGAAGAGCTAAAAACCAGGACTAATTAGAAATTCCCTCAAGAAGACTTAAAGTAAGTGATCATAGAAGTTGAAATGGGTAAAAGCTTGTGTAATAAATTGCAGTGGGCTGTACAACATTTATATCTCATCTTTTTGCTTTTTTTCTTCACCTTTGCTTCCCTCTTAATTACAGAAGAACAAATTGATCTTTAGGATCCTCAAAGGCTGATATCAAGTATCCTAAGTACCCTTAGAACTAGTGATAGTAAGACTTGCCTGTTCCTACCACAATTTATAATTTGAACAAAGCTCTAGACCTTGAAGTGGGTGATTTTTTTTGGAGTGGCTGTTTGAAGTCTATTGATGAGGCTTAAAATTTGAGTCTTCACTCGCTAATTCTGTGTATTTTTAGTCCCGTGTATGAAATGGTCTGCTCTGCTCTCCAGAGGGTTAGATCCCTAATCCTCCCTTCCTCCCTGCCTCTGGAATTTGTGATGGCTTCACTAAGTTCTGGGAGTTGATGTGCCTAAGAGGAGTGATCACTAAGATCTCTTCCTGCCAGCAGTGCCTGTCACGGTCAAGCCCAGTTTATGAAAAGGTCTGGACTGGGCACAGCATCCTGTGTTTTCTGTCCTGTGTTCCTCTTCATCAGTCACTGCACCCTAAGGAAAAATCTTGCTGCTTCCCTTAAATATAGAATAAATAATGGGTATCATGCATCATCTGTTTCTGTTCATAAAAGGAGGTAAGTACTGTAATTTTTGCTCTGTTGAGGGAGAAATAAAGCACAAAGAAAGAGAGTGAGAAGGCTTTGCTGTTGCAGTAAATCTTCAATAGCAAAGCTGAAAATAACCCATTATAAAATACTGGATTGTAGCTTGAGAAGGCTGAACTCGAGTTCAGTGCCAGTGTGGAGTAATTCATGGTGTCAGAGTCCCATCAGGTGGTCAGTGCACACAGTGGGGCCTTTCCCAGATTGGAGACAGCCCTGCTCACTTCCCTTGGCTGGGCAAGGAACCATCCCCAGCCCATCGCATTTCCTCGAGGCAGGACTGAACTCCATGCCTTCCTTTGAGGCTTTGTCAAAGCACTGTCTGGTGTTTACTGGGATCAGCTTATCCCTGTCCCTCGCTCTGGGAGCCCAGGAGAGGGGATTTCACCTCACAGCACTGACCCAGCAACCCCAGGTGAACCCTCAGAGGGTGGGGGGCGTTATCCAGCTTTGGAACACCATGGGGGACAGCTCTGTGTGTGTGCAAACACTGCTTTTCCTTTTTAAAGGACTCTGGCTTGAGTTTCTCCTGAGTTCTGACACTGCTCTGCTGTATGGAAATGTTGTGTGCACGTGCAAATTTAGGCTGATGTGTGGGGCACAAATTGCTTGGAAAGCCAGGAATAATTCAAGAACCATCTTGGTAGATAAACACTAATGTAATAATTCTGATTCTTACCCAGGCCCCTGAAAATGACTCCTGTTAGCATTTATTGTTAATAATAACAATATTATTATTGTTGTGGTGCAACATTGTGTTTCATGAAGTGGAAATATACTTGGTTCTGAAATTATTTCACCACTGATGCTGAATGGTTAAGGGAGGGCTGGTTTTCCTCTCAAGGTGTGTATAAAGGAGTTAATGCTTTTCTTTTTCATAAAGCACAGACCAGTGCAGGCTCAGGCAGGATCCTGGTGATGACTGTAAAGTAGATGCATGCTTGTTTTATTAACTAGTTTTCACACATTCTAATATCCATATTCCTCTCATGATTACTGCTGTGAATTAAAGGCAATTCGAAGAGCATTCCACATAAGTACAAAGAAAGCTATTTCAATACTAGAATAAAATATCCCTGGGAATTGGACTGCAAGGTCTCTATTTGTAACTTAAAGTTTTCCTTATTAAAGTTACACTTTTTAAGGTGATGCACTGAAATTCAGCGTTGTGAACAGATGCCTTTTTGCTCGGTCTTAAAAAACAAAGTATACATTGATAACGTTTGCAGAGTGTGTTACAGAGCTGTTTGTTCATATTTAATGTAAATGTGCAGATGTCCAGAGACTGGATCTGGATTCAGCAGCAGGTTTGCATTCCAGAAGCTTTCAGCAGGAGAACCTGTGTTCATTTGTGCCATCACTGTCAGCTCAGACCTTTGAGGACATTCCAGGCAGGTCTGCACCACATCACTTAGCAGTGGACTCACGGTGGCACTGAAGAATTCTGAATTGTGTTTGCTGTATAAACAACACTGCTTAAGTAACAACATTTTACCATAAACCAATATTTTATAGTTGTAATAGAATGACCTCAGTGTGTGGCATTCCTGGCCCATGATGTGTAGTGCCAGCAGGAATTGTACTGGCATGCTGTGTGTGCAGCCACACAGGGAGTTGAATCATGAAACTGGTTTAGATTTAAACTAATACTTCTTTTTTTTTTTTTCCAAGCCAGCTCAGCTGTGAGCTCCAGCTCCTCCAGCACAGCACAGCTGAGGGGGCTGAATGCTGTGCAGGAGGGGATGTGTCAGTGCCTTATGTCACTATTGCTGCTGAAGCCTGAAAATTGTTGAATCACAGCCTCAGGTTTCTAAATGTCTTTGTAAATCCAACCCTTAAACACTCTGTCTCGGCTTCTAGAGAACAGTCCAAACGATTCCACATGTGTCCTTAAGTGCTGTACCAGGTTTGGCCTTTTATGAGTGAGAAGTGCAGATGGTGAGTGTTTGATACAGCTCTGTGTGCATATGCTTTTGCAGCAGACCACCCTGTGTTTATATGTAAACACTGCTAGACTATTTAGGCACATAACTTAATCTTTTGCATCCATTTAGTAATAAAGCATAATTCCTCTATGACCAAAATAACATCTGTAGCAAAGTTGAAAACAAGTGGATTTATAAGACTCAATGGAAGTCTGCCTTCTCTCAGGTTTGGATCTTTCAGTGCTTCCACTCCTCTGAAGGTGGAGCGGAGTTGGGCAAAAATTTTAGCAGATTTGTTCCTTAGGACCTTTGTTCAAGATGTCTTAGCAAATCAGTTCCTTGCAGCCCACACATCCTGACTTCTTCCCACACCTGTAGATTCACACTGCCAAGACTCTCCTGTGCTGAAACTCCCTCCTGCTCATTCTGTGGTTTAGCCCCAAGACTGAAGAGCTGTGCACAACTCAGATTTGCTCCTTCTGCCCTCACCTCACCTCCTGGCTAGTTAGAAGTCAGTTATTTGGAAGAACATTCTCCCTTATTCATGAATAAATCTACAGAGGCATTGCAGGAGTAGCAGAGACCAAGTCAATGTGCAGATGAGAAGGGAAGAGAAGGATGAGCCAGGAGGATCCTGGCTGGAATCTTCCACCACAAGAAACTTGGAAATTGGGTGAGAAGAGAGAGGAAACTGCTGAAGCAGTTTGTTCAGAAAGGACAAGAGGATGATGTTAACAGCTGTATAAGAAAGCAGCCTGGCTAGGAAACTCATGGCTGGAGGAGAAGTTGCTCAAAACAAGAGAGTTTAGTACTGGAGCCAGGAAACGGTGAGGATTTTATAGAGGTTCTGCAGAAGCGAAAAGCAACAACCTGTGTTAACAATAATAAAAAAACCAAAACCAACAGAAACTGTGGAATCTGGGAGAGGAGGCAGAGACTTCCAGGATTGTTGTACAGATGTCAGGGCTGGTGTCAGCTGTCTAATTTAGTCTTGAGATGTGAAGTCGCTTTCTCAGCGTGAGTGGTGTTGGATTTGTTTTCACACTCTTCATTGCCTAGCCAAGCAGGAAGTGTCATCTCACCAAAGCTGGCAGAGGTCACTGTTTTAAAAACTATTGTTAATTGTTGCTTCTGAAAAGCCTTCTACCAACTTGAATTTGCTACCTGCAGAGACTTGCCTAGCAGGTAGCTGAATCAAATTAAAACTTAAATTCCATGATAAATAAATCACACTAGAACTGTGGTTACCATGTATGTGTTAAAATATACTATTTCTCTAATCAGGCTGCCTGAAAAAACTATTAAATCTCTTTCTAAATCTATAATATTGTAAATTCTGCTGCTGCTAAAATCTTTAGCAGTCTTGGTTCTGCCAAAAATAGCTGTTCATAGGTCTTGGAATAAGTGCAGGCAAACGCTGTCCCCTGATGCCTCCATCAACCAACCCAACATGTGCAGCAGGGCCAGCTCATGCTTCTGAAATATCACACATGTGAAAAGAAATTATTAACTGGCTTGAAAATATGAACTGAAAGCCAAAAAATAAAATAAAAAAAAAACAAATTAAGATCTGTGAGCAAGTAAATACTGTGCTAGTGAGAGGATGTGTGGAGAGTTTCCCCTGTTGCTCTCCAGAGTATCATGAATCCAGATTGGACAGAATTGTAGAGTTTATTTTCATCTTATGTGTGGTGTTTTCTGCTAAGTGTATAGGAAAGATTAACTTCTTTCATGTTACAAATATGTATTTTTATCCCTTTTCTCTTTCTCTCCATCCTCCCAAGATCACTTAGCAAAATTTTCTTTCTTCCAAAAGAAAATTGTTATTAATACCTATATTTCTAATTTTTAAATTGTTGTATTGGGTGTAAAAAATGAACAGCATGCAAGTGAAACACTGTGTGGGATAAATGCTATTTAAGTCTTGTCTAAGCTGTTAAACATCACACTAACACTGGATTGCTGGATCTAATCCAGTAAAAATAAAAAGAAAAAATTAAAAGGTCACATTAGAGAGCAAAGCCATCTGTCCAGTGTGGAATTGAAAAGCATTTATAATGAATTCCTTTCCTGTATTGCTGTCTTTTGGGGATCGTTTCTGTGAATCAAAGGGATGGTACAAGACCATTTATCTACAAAAATGATTCCTGAATTATTTCTACATTGTCAGCCTGATATTTTAGCATGAAACTTCTCCGTGAGAGTTTTGCATAGATAATTATGCCTTTTTTAAAAAGTATTTTCCAGCTGGCTTCAGAGGTGTTTTCTGCATGTCCCAGGCATTGTTTCTCTAATAGGGACTAAAGGATTTATGTGTACACTTACTGGCAAAATGCCAGATATTTTTAAACTAATATCTCTATTACTTTATTCTAGTGTTGGTTTTTCTGTGTTCATAACAAGGCTTCATTTAAAGTGTAATATTTTGAATTAATTTTAGTCATTGCTGATGTTCATGAAGTAGATTTGTTTTGACTTTTGTAGCATTAATCTGGCATGTTTGTGGAAAAAATAACTCTTCTACGTTAAAATAAAAATACTGATTTATAGTGTTGACAGCCTTTGAGAGCTTATGATGGACTGGCTGGCTCTGCACATTCAGATGCAAACCCCTGAATGATAATATTAGCATTTTTTAAAGTAAAGATTTTATATCTAAAATACAATTTTAATACCTCCTGGAAAATCATCAACCTGTGTCCTGAAGGAAAGAAGAAGAAAATATAGGAGAAGGAGGTTGCTATTGAAGATGTTTAAAAAATTTTCCCCCAGACCAGTAAAATTACATTGGGGAAATTGTTTTATTACTTGATAAGGTTTAATGAGGTGAAAACCTGTTGGTTGAGTGTGTTGTTCTTTTCTGAGTAGGATGTTCAGGGATCTGGATTAGGATGCAGGTGTTGATGAAGTTACTTAAAGCCTCTTTAAATAGAACGGGACTAACTCAGGATGTTGCAGTGAGAAGTTGTTAAGTGTTTTTTGAGACCTAGGATAGTTCATAAAACGAAATTCTGTCTACAAAGAGTTAAAATTCTGTGCTGTAAAATGGGGATTATTGGGTACAATCTTTTGCAGTCTGGCTTCAGACCTCTTTGAAAAACCTTTGCATCCTGGAGAAGCGATGGGGATTTTGTCTAGATGCTCTCTTCAGCCCTTCTCAGGTAGAACAATGCCTGTTGTAGGACATGAAATTTCAGCTTGTGTTTAATTCAGAGAATTCCATTAATTGCTTTTCCATAAGATGAACGTAGGCCAAAGGTCTGAACAAATCTATTGGCATTTGGTTTTCCCCACTTTGCGTTATTTCGTCTGGGTTTGTAAATGCTCGTTCCAGCCATCATCTTTGGTATGTAGGAGAAAACTGAGATGTGCAAAGGACATCAGGAGTTAGAAGTGCTTGTTGGCAAAGTAAAATTAGACTTTTCTTCATCCTCAAGTGCTTTACTTCTCTGAGATTGGGCAAGAGGTTCTGTAACATAAATAGGAACTATCATATTTTTGAGCTAAAACTGGACAGAGACGTGTAAATTTTGTAAGTATTGCTTATTTTGGCAGTAAATTTATGTGTTTCAGTTCTACAAAATAAGTTCCAGCTTTTTCCTCTTACCCTTCTTCCAGACAGCCTCAGGAGTGCACTTTCTCTCTTTATCATGTGTTCCTCAGTTTTCTCTGAAGTCATCATCAGTTACACTTTTACATTACTTTGCTGGATCTGATTTCTCATCTCCATCACTTCACAAGATGTTTTAATGGATGTTCTCTCAGAAGGGCAAATCTGTAGAAGAATTTTGCCTTAGATAAAGTTGTTTGTCATTTTGTATTTGAGACCACAATCCAGTCAGGCTAATTGAGTAACTATATTTGTATTTTTGAAGAATCTTTGTTCTGGTGAGTGCTCAGGAAATCCTGATGACTATTTGAAAGAAGGCATAGGGGCACAAAATAATGCTGCATCCATCAATGCTGTTTTCTCCTGATGCTCTGGGATCTTCTCTGACATCCCATTGGTTGAGAGGAGAAGGAAAAGGTTCCCTGTGTGATGGTCCTGATAGAGCTGCCAAAGTAAAACATCACATTTCCTGGAGATGTGGTTTTCATTTTCCTTCTTCTTTCAATTGATGTATGGAAAGTGGTGCAAAATTAACAGCCATCTAAGCCCAAAAAGTCATAGTAACTCACCTTCTAGTGCTTTCAGAAGGTGGTTAATACAGATTAGAAGATTTCTGGTTTGCTGTATGTGTGATTTCATTTAAAGGGAAGATTTCACAGCCCTGTGAATTCTCTCTTCTGCCTTACACTGCTCATGTGGCACAAGGTGACTCCTGGGTTTTAGTCGTATTTTAAGCCTTGTGGTCAAGACAGGTTTTGCACGTAATAATAATCATATCTAAGAAGGACTTTGAAGAATTGATTATCTCCAACCAGCCTGGATCCCATTTTCAAAGAATGAGCGTACATGTCCACTGGGATTTTCAGAAGGACATAAGCAGATTAAGTGTTCACATCCAACTGTTGTTCACATGATTTAAAATCACTTGAATTTTCCTCCCTTAATGCATTGACTATGTGAGTGTCTTGTTTTCTGGAACTTCTTATTTTGTTTATTTTAACTCCTTACTGCCTAAAGTTTGGCAAACTGGAAAGTTAAGCTATGGAAAAATCTGCATTAAGACATGTTCATAACTTCAGAATCTCTCCTTGCCTGTACCACAGGCAGCCATCCCTGGTCCCCCAAGCAAGAGATTAATTTATTTGCATTACCTGGAGTAATGGCATTTATGAAGCACTTTAAACTCTCCTGCTGTATGAAATCAGTCTGGGATTCAGCAGTGTTTGAAATGAGTTGGATTTGTGCTGTCCACGTGTAGTTTATTCCTCCTGGAGCAGTGTCTGATGTGCCTCCTCTTCCCCAGTGCTGAGGAAGTTCTTGGCTTCTGGATGTTTTTGGCTTTGCTTATCAGCACCAAGTGTTAATGAGTCACTGCAGTGAATGGAGGAACTTTGTTCTGCACAATGACAAGTGTGGATTAAGGTTTTTGTGCAAAATTGTCATAACTTATTTCATTCTTTGGTTACTTTTAAAAGCTGACTTTACCAGCTGAGGAGGTGTAGCTTTCCTGATTTGGTTGTATTTTTTCTGATTGTTTTAATCCTTTGCAAAGTAACAATTGGAGCATAGCACCTCATTGTTGTCCAGGAGGTTTTAGCACAAACATTAGAACTGAATTGCTTTGAATTGCCTTTTTTTTTGCCTTTTTCTAAGCAGATTAAAGGGAAATAATTAGCTTTGGGTGTTTTGAGTTTTACTGTTAATCTAACTTAGGCAACCAATTTTCCCAAAGTCTTTTTATTCAGAGTACATTTGTGGATTAGCATGAAAACAGTTTTATTTACAAATTCATTCATGGATCTGCTTGAGTTGCAGAGTTTGTAAATGGGGACAGATTGGTGCACAGACAATACAGACTGTCCTGGAAACTCTGCTAAAGCAAATATTTGGATTTTAATGTGTCCAGAGGAGTGGCTGAAGTGGCATGTCCATGGCTGGGGGCAGGTGTGCTGGGAAACAAGGTCTCTGTAAGGCCATTTTCAGTGTTAATGGAGGTTCTTAATTTGATCCCAGGGAACAGGACTGCTGTGTGCCAGCTCACCTTAGCCTGCAGAAACAGGGATTACACCCAGCAGAAAGGATGTTGTTTTACCTTTGTGTTTGATTGCTCCAGAGAAACCTCTGGAATTTACCAGCCAATTTCAGAGTCAGCAGTGCATGAAATAAATTGGAAAGACTCAGGGAAGAAAAACCACCCCTAAGAATTGTACAAAGACTTTGATAAAACCTTTATCTGTTAAGTTTATCAAAGAGAGAGTAAAGACATGACAGCCTGTGAATTCCTGCACTGGAAAAGTAATTTTAATTATGTGTCCTTCAACCCTCCTAAGGAGAAAGTATAGAAATACAATGGTAGATGTTTGAGGCAGACTGATTTGGACAAAAATTTAAGTGAGTGCATGTTTTTAAGAGTAGAGTAATTGATTTTCAAAACTAAATTGCAGAGG
The DNA here is from genome assembly GCF_001522545.3 of Parus major. NCBI lineage: Eukaryota > Metazoa > Chordata > Aves > Passeriformes > Paridae > Parus > Parus major. The sequence goes on from NC_031785.1 coordinate 4,396,929, forward strand.
TCTTTGGTTTGTTTCCTCTTATCAATAATTTCTGAATTATTTTGATTCAGGAGAGTCCCATGAACAGGGTTAAAAGGGATAATTTTTTAAAGGATAATTTCTAAAAAGGATAAATGTTTTTAAAAACATAGTTTTTATCATCTGAGTGTGTGAGAGAGAGCCCCAGTGTTAATGCTGCTGTTTGGTTTGTTGGTAGATACGTTGATGATGTGATCAGTCGGATTGACAGGATGTTCCCTGAAATGTCCATTCAGCTCTCCCGGCCAAATGGAAACTCTGCAATGCTTCTGGTAAGTTGGGTCATTTAATCCCTTGAGTTGATTTTCTTCACAGGTTGAATTAGTGTCCCAAAAATGCAAGTTATTAAAGATTTTTTTTTCACAGAAACATATCATTCATCATCTGCCAAAGCAATGCAGCATCTTTCTTGTTCTTAGGCAAATAAGTGATAAAAATAATTTCCCCTCTAAACAGCAGATCTATTGCTTTATTGTTAGATTTGTAGAAATATGAGCACAAACTCAAATATTCACTGTGGTTTTCTGCAGACTTGGCAATGAGTGAATCTTAATCATGATAATTAAGAAGGAAGAGAATGTTGTGAAGAAGAAAAGAAGAAGGAAACCAATATGATTTAGATTTGTTCACATTGCTCTTGGGTCAGTGGATTTCTGTTATATGATGAAGTTAAGAATTTGCCATTGAAGTAAATGAGCAGTAAAGGCTGGATTTGAGATAAACAAGTCCAATACATTCGACTTACTTCTGCCTGACCAAGCAAGATTTCATTGCAGAGGAACCTATTGTTCACATCCATTTTTACAGGCAGCTGTTGTGCTTACAGCAAAAGAAGTCTTCAAAGCTCTAAGACTACAGAGTGGAAGAGGAGTCCATGCTGTGGCAGCTGATTTCCTTCTAAGGAAAGGCAGAAGTCACCTATTTTGCCAAATTTTAAATAAAACCAGAAAATGCACCACATACACAGAGGAAGAACTGAGGCCAGTTCAGCGTTTTCCATCTCACATTTCTCATGGAAATTTCCCTATAGTAGCTATTTCTGTGATTATTTTTAATTTTTAAGTATTTTAATTGCATTTAGTTTTAATTAATCAACTAACATCTCATTATTAACTTTCTTTGAAGAGCCACAAATTCACAAGAGATTAACTGAGTCAGAGGTTAAAATAAACAGCTGGCATTAAAACATTTAATCTGCAATTGTTGGATTCACCAAGTGGAACAATATATTCCAGAAAAGAATGGAATTCATCAGTGCAGTCTTAAGAAGTTTTAAGTCTTAGAAGATTTTGCATTTCCTCTTAAGCTGACTTTGTGTTTTATCTGTTTTGCTGTAGAAAAATGTCTGGTTTTGCTTCCTTACTTTGAAACATTTTCCATTCTCTTGGAGCCCTACTTTGCATACTGAAGTACCTTCCACTTTTGGTGGCTTTTTGAGGTGGTCAGGAAATAGATGATGTTTTTCAGGACTCAGTCACAATTAGGAAATAAGGTAAATTATCTTGGATGGAAGAGTCAAGGTTGGGAGGTACCTGAAGGAAACACCTTTCACAAACAGCAGGAACAGAGTGAATTCCATGTGGCAGTTGCTCTATAAATCAAGGACATTTTTGTTTCTACAAGATCCCAGCCCCATGCTGAACCAGTGGTGTGCATATTTCCCTTGGATCAGAGATCAAAAAGATTGTTTTTAAAGTATTTTTGTGTGTGATTGTGGGATGGGTTTATAATTTTTTCTTTTAGCCAGGTTTTCCCTCTTCCCCATCTGTCTCAGTTGATGTTGCCAATATGGCACTTTCCATCTGGCCCTGACTGCTACAAAAGCTTTTGCTGTTTTCAGCCACAGATCCTTCAGTGGAAAAGGTGCTGTGGGATGGGCAGTGTGAAGAGCACCTCCCCCAGAAGGAGGGAGGATTCTTCAGCACTTGTGATTTCTCACTCTGAACTTGGCCCAAGTTACATGTGGAGCTGCTCCCCTGCAGCAGTCTGGTTTACCTCAGTGCCAAAGGCTCCAGATAATGCTCGTTTGATTTCAGAATATTTCACAGCCATACTATTTGCCCAGACTTAATTAACTAACTTTACAATCTCAACCTTGCTCGTCCTTGGACTGTTCATAGCACACCTAACATCTTGTGAAGGTTCTTGATGCGAAGGTCCAGTTTTTATAACATCTTTAAACACAATCATTCCATCTACCAGAGAAAACCCATGCATTCATCTTCAAAGGCACTGGTAAGCACTATCCATATCTTAAAAATGTGTAAATGATTGGAGGGAGATGAGGAAGAAGGGGAAAGGCGGCCTGGAAGACTCTTTGAAACTCAAGAAACGTTGGAGCCTTTGCCAAACAAATTATCTTAGGAGAAAGATCCAAGAGAGAAACTTTCAGCCCCAGACTCTACAACTTTATGTGCACGTGAAAATCTGTTTATGTCCTTAGCTGTAGAGGTGGGACTTGCACCACTAAGATTCATCTGGTGGTTCAAGAAGATGTCTTTCTCTTCAAGAAGAGCAAGGAGCTGCTGGAGAGGGTCCTGCGGAGGCCACAGGGAGGATCTGGGGGCTGCAGCACCTCTCTGATGAGGAGACACTGCGGGAGCTGGGCCGGGTATGTCTGGAGAAGGGGAGGCTGAGGGGGGATCTCAGCAATCCATGGAAATATCTCCAGGAGGTGTCAAGTCAGTGCCAGACTCTCTTCAGTGGTGCCCAGTGGCAGGAGAAGGAATAACTGCCATAAACTAAAAGAAAACACAAAAAATTTCACTTCAGTGTGAGGAGGAACCCTGAGATGAGCTCCCTTGGTTCGGGCATGGTGCCCGTAATTCCAGGGTTGTGGGTTTGATCTCTTCATGGGCCATTCATGTAAGAGTTGGACCCTGTGATCCTTGTGGGTCCCTTCCAACTCAGAATATTCTGTGACAAACTTCTTTCCATGGACAGTGTTAGAGCTCTGGAAGAGGAACCCAGGGAGCATGTGGACTGGAGACATTCCAAACCCACCTGGAAATGTTCCTGTGTCATCTGCCCCAGCTGACCCTGCCTTGGGCAGGAGGTTGAATGGGATCATCTCAAGAAATCCCTTCCAACCTCAGCAATTCTGGAATTCTGTAATAATAATTAGGAGCTGTGTGAGCCCGCTGGTCAAACTCTGCTGGCAAGTAACCCTCATGCTCAGCTGGGCTCTCCCTGACCAGAAGCTGCAAACTTCTGTGAGAAAAATGAACTGCTGCCTCCAGACAATGAGGAGGTTTTTTTATGTTTTAGATTTATACACAGCAATTGTACCTCATTAGTCTGGATTTATGCTACACAGGCCAAACACATAAATAATTGAAACCTTTCAGGGCTGTGTGAGATCCTCGTCCGATTTTAAAAGCAGTTTATTGTGGCATTTCAAGGTGCTGTTTAATCCCAGTCTTCACCAGTGATTTTTCAATTAATCTTTTAATAGCACTGTGTATAAAATAGATTAAACATAGGATATATCAGCTCTAATAACTGTGTTATGCAAAATTAATTTCCAGCAGCAGCACAGGGGAACTGTGGACTCCTTAAGGTTTTTGTGAGATTTTGCCAGGAATTGTAAATAGGTAAACCTTACCTATTAAGAAAACATTCACTAGTTTTTAATGAATGAAAATAATTAGATTTTTTCCTTGAATAATTAGTTGTATTCCTAGATACACTCTTTTTCCTACTATAATAATCAAATTATTTTGTGATTGTTTCACATACCTTGTTTCTGTTACCAGTATTCAGAATATTTTTTGTGTGAAACAAATCTTGTGTACAATTTATTCATTAAAAACAGAAAGATTTTAGAAGACAGTAAACTTAAGCCTTACTTTTCCAGCTGAAAAATATGAATTCCTTAGCATTGTTTACCTATCCAGTCCTACTTGGGGAAGAAGCTCATTTTCTTTTCTGTGTCTGGGAACTAATTTGTCTTAATTCCTTTTTATCCCAAATTTTCTAAAGAACTACTACAGAAATTACAAGCACTGGGTAAATATTTTTGCAGATAATGGAGCTGTTTTCTGTAATTTCTTTTGCTAAAGCACAATGATATGTATAAGTAACTTGCAACCCAAAAAACTGAATTATTTCTGCCAAACTCGGGTCAGAAATCACGGTCGTGATTTTTTCTTTACAGGTTATCTTACAAATATTTGCTTTTAAATGAATTTTTATAAATTTATCTGCTGCCTGGATTTTTAATATATCTGTCATAGAAAAATATGAAGCAGGTTTTAACACAGTTTTATTCATTCTTCTTCAAACCAGACACATTTGCATTTGAACTTTCAGATCTTGTTCCCGGCATTTGCAGCAGTCTGATTGTGTGGCAGTGGGTTGTATTAATTGCAAATAGGCCAGACATCTGTTCCCTGAAACTGAATAATTCCTTGTGTCTCACTGTTGTTTGTTAGTGTTTTACATAAAACCATTATTATTTTTGTGGGGAAAATGGATGCTGAATTTTATTCTTTGCCCATTAAGAAAGGCACCAGACTGATTTTTGTGCATGAGACCCTGATGTTGGAGAACTGAGAGGAGTGAGGAGGAATTTGCAAAGTGATTTGAAATTGGTATCGATGTTGTATTGATTGGAAACAATTCAGTGCCGTTATTTCCAAAACAATTCCATATTTCCAAAGTGCTCTGCTGTGTAAGCCTTCCTTCTTCCCTGTCAGGTGTTTTATCAGGAAAGCAGTGCTCAGCAGGCCCAGGATAAAAGCACACAGGTTCACAGGAGGGCTGCAGCTCTGGTGGTCACGTTTGGTGGCTTGGGCACCTGATTTTTAGGCCTGTAGGATGAATATTCATGTAAGGATTTACTGCCTTGGAGACAACAGCTTGGTTTTGGTGTTTGAGGGAATTCTTGGGATGTTTCAGGATCTGCTTGAGCTGGAGGAACCACTCCTGAGCTCACAGTGGGACTTGTGACTGCAGTGGCTTCACAGTTTGTGCCTTAAGATGGAGAACCAGCATTTAAAAAGCATTAAAATCAGCATTTAAAGGGTGTTAAGTCAGTGGTTGAGGTGACATGGGCAGAAGAAAAATGTCTTGAATTAACAAAGTGCTTGAGCAGGGGTTGGCAAATAAATTATTCTCTGCTTGTCTAATGAAGAACAAGGAAGATAAGGAAGAGCCTTTTCCATCTTGAAAAAGGAACAAGAGTAGAAAATAGTAGAGAAAGTCTTGTGAGAAATGTCCTCAGCTTTGCTCTGTCCACAGGGTTACTGTGCCCAAAGCTCTCAGATGTGTATTGATATTCCCATACATTTATATTGTGGAAGATCAGGCATCATTTTCATCCTTGTAAAATTCCTGGTTGTGCTCTAATTTAGAAAGAAAAAAAGAGACAAAATCCATTTCATCTTATGTAGCAATGCTGGACTGGTGTGACCCTTCCCTAAGTGTGACTGGCCACTGGCAAAATCTGTCCTTGAACCTTTGAACATTATTCCTGTGACAGTTTTTTTGCCTTATTAAGAGAGTAGGGAATGGTACCAAGGGAGAAGAGCCAGCTCATCCTTAATATAATGGAAGCATTTAAAGTCCTTCATTTATGTTGACTTTTTATCAGGCGCTATTGCAATTAGTTTAGACTAATGAAAGGTAAATTCCAGCCCTTGCATAAAAAAAGAAGTCCCTGTAAAGAACCTAATTAGTATGTTTGTTTATTTAGACTCTAATGGCTTAATTGCATCTTATCTTGCTATTTACAAATAGGCATCATTAAAGAATAACGAGCATGTGAGGGAAAAAGCAGCCATACCAGCAGCAGATGAGACACAAAAAATGAGGAGAAAAAAAATCTAGTTGAAAGTCTGTGTGTTGTTTTGTTTTTGTTGGTTTTTTTAAACTTTATTTTTAATGCAAAACCTTTTTTTTTTTTTTTTTCCCCAGTATATATAAATACAATTTCCATGCATTGTACTGATTAGTAAGAAGGATCTGCAAGTGGGAGGCTGAGCTTATGGCTGGTTCCATGGCAATGAGCAGGTGTCTGGCCTTTTGCTGGAAATCTGTAGCTTGGTTACATCTCTGGTTGGATGCTGCCTTATTTCTGAGGTGAATAAAAACCACACTCATACTTGTGCTCCTTTTTATAGAAGCAGGGAGGTGCCCATGTTAACTGAAAATAATGTTTTCTTTCTTTTAGCTCTGCATTGCAGAGCAGCTGCAGCTCAAATCAGCAGCAAATTCCCTGGAATCCTGAGGGGAAATCTGCAGCTTTGGGAATTTTTCATTTCAGAAAGTGTGGGAGCTTGATGTTGTCAGCATACGTTTTCCTGGTATCAAACTTAAATAAATTTTAAGACAGAACATTTGTTAATGTGTTGTTAAAATGGTTCATAAAAGAGCTTTTCACTTTATAGTAGTTTCAGTGAGGAGGCAAAATTAAAGGTGGGGGGGATTTCAAACTGTTTCCTCCAGGCAGAGTTCTGGCATGGCAAATTAGTTTTAGTCCTTTTCATTTTGTAAACTCGTGTGGACCGTGGTTCTGACTTACTTGAAAAGGTACTTACTTCTTTTCCAATTATAATTGGTGTTAAATAGGAAATTTTTTTTTAGCAGTCTTAGAAGAAATTATCTAAGTCATCCTCCCTGATTATTCTGTTTCCCCCTCTCCCTTTCTTGGCATACTGTGTCTGTCAGATGCTCCTTGAGATTTATCTTGGTGATAGACAAAATATTTTTAAAACTGGGATATTTCAAGAAGATTTTTATTTTATATGTCTTTGTCAGAAAAGCTGCATAATATTGCTGATTTCAATCAGCTGCCTGTCCTACCTTCTTCTGGGGCTTGCCATTTTAGGAAGCAGGGGATTTATGAATAACTTAACTGTCTGAATTTAGTATACTTTAGTTAAAAGGAAGTTAGAAGTACATTGTTATTACACAGCCCAAAACAGAAGCTACAGAAGTATTTAACTTGCAACTGTTCCATTTTCAGCTCACAGAACTGTGGGGCATATTTTTTCATTCATATTAATTGAATTTTAAAGTGACCTTGTACATGTATTGATTTGAATTAAAATTTTCTACATCAAGGACGAGTTGGCATATATCCTTCAGGCAAAATATTAAAAAGCCAAGTGCTGTCTTAACAGGATATCGACAGGAGAAGTTGAAATTTAATAGGAAAACTTGGCTTAGAAAGGAAATTGTTGCCTTTTTGTCACAACTGAAAGGTATCTTTTCTGAACAAGGAAAGAAATTTCACTTGGTACCTGTGGAAATGCAAGGATATTTCAGTGCCCATTAAATAGGGACCATCTGGGTGGGTCTGGACCTCCAGAAGAGACCTGCACTCTTGGAGCTTGGAGTAAAACTATTCAATTACTGGTTTACCAAAGCCATTAGTGTTTTATTACCTTCTTTCAGGTGATCTGCAGGGACACAGTTATATGACTGTAAGTGTAAATTATGTTCCATACATAGATCTGTTCTGAACACAGCCTCCAAGTAGCCAGGTTGAGCAGGGATTGGAATAAAATGGTCTGCTGAAAAAGATGATTTGTAAAACACGGTGGAGTTGAACAACAGCATTAAGCCCTGGAAATAGTTACAAATCTTGATTACTGGAGGAAAAAATAAAGGGTATTCATTTGCTGTGTTCAATATGGAATGTGCTTCACCCTGAAAATAGCTGTGGAGCACAGTTCTGGCTTCCACATCTCACAGCATCTTCCAGTCTGGTGACAGGCTGCTGTTCATTCTTTGTACTACTACCCTCATTCTTTCAGTGCTGTTAAAACGATGAACTGCAATTTTTCTGAGCTGCTCTTTTACAAAATTCCTGCTTCTGTCAGACTTAACTAATGATACAATCCTACAGAAATTATTTTGAAGTCTCGATCTCTCTTCCAGCTAGAGTAAAATCTAGAGGAATCCCTTGTCAAAACAAGAGTGATAAAAAAGAGGAAAGTTTTTTGTTCCAGTACCAGAGCACTGTATGTGCTAATTCAGACAACCCAGCACCAACCCAGCCAAAGTTTGGATTTCCAGGGTACCTGGGTGCTCCCTGTAAAGGGGGAGTGCAGCAGTAGGACCTGTCTCAGGGAGCTCACTGAGGTTCCCAGCTAGGGATGGGTTCCCACAGCTCCTCTCACGTGTGGGAGACAGGAATTTTGAATTTCAGCAGTCAGGCAAGTGGGTGATCCAGGTACTGTCCTGGACATGGTGCAGGATGTGACATTTCTGTGCTGTGATGGATTCTGGAAGTGGGGAGTGAACCACTGAAAGGGTGTGAAGTCAGATCCCCTGGAAAAGGGAAGGGAGCTAATGCAGGAGCATTTGTGCAGGTAAATCGTGGGGAGGAGGTTGGAGGCCAGCAGTAAGTTTATTCCAGCAAGCCAGACTGCCACACACAGGATTTTTCACTGTTCAGCTGTTCACTCTGAGGATTTTCAGGAACATCCCACACAAGCTTCAGATCAACCTCAGATTTATTTCTACCTGGCAGCAGTGGGAAATGCTGTGAGTGCACAATGTAAAGAGGAAAGAAGGGAGCATCAGCTAAGGTGTGTGAAGGCAATGTGGATAGGAAATATTATACAGAAATCTGGGTCTGGGTGTTTGTAGGGCAGCCTTATCCTTCTTTCATTAAGATTTCTTTTTCTTTGAAATGTCTTCTTTTCCTCCTTTTGATTTTATTATGTATGGTTGATGCCTAGTGTGAAGTTATAAATAAGAGTCTGTTCTCTCAGCAGACTAATATCCCACTGAAGTGCCAGTTTTAATAAGGCAGAAAAATAAATTGAAAACTGTTAACTCTTAATGTGCTGGCAACTTTCCTCAAAGTTTATTAATTTCCTCCTCTTAGCAATTATGACAAAACTCTGTGATTCCAGTGGCTGATCAGCATCATAGCTTAGGCACATCTGGGTCATGACTTTGCATTTTTTTACTTAATTAATACAGTGTCAGGTGCTGAAACAGCTCTGCCAATTTTCTGTATTTAAGGACCAACTAGATCTTGTTTAAGATTACCCTGGCAAGGTACTCTTGCATTTAAACCAAAATTCACAGCACCTGATAGCACAACATGGTGTTTGCATGCATGTTCAGGGTTCCTGGTGTGTGCACGACTCAGGCCCTCATACAAGTTCATGTCCTTCAGCCTTTCACTTTTCTTTCTTCAGAAATTATCCATTCTTCTGACCCACTTTTTATGTTCTTGCAGCATTATGTGTGGCAGCCTGTCTGCTTGATGGCTGTCATTGCCTTCCCTTCTTGTTCTCCTGTCTTTTCTCTTGCTGTGAACTTGTCCTGCCCTGTTGTTCAGAATCTTTCCTGCTGGAGTTCTGTGCCAAAGGCTTGGCATCAGTTCTCTCCAGAGTTTGTGGCTCTGTCCTGCTCTGTTCTGATTAAATCAGCTCAGTTTGGAGCTGCTGGTGTTGGAACAAGGTGATGGGCAGGAGTCATTAACAGAAGTTACAAAGGAATAACATCCAACAGATCAATAAAGGTGCATATTGACTGATTTCTTTAGGTGTGGATTTGTCTGCTGAGGTCAGCAGTAAAAACACATTTGTTTTAGTGGGTGTTAATCTATACAGGATGAAATGTTGGAATACTGGCAGAAAATGAGCCACTGCTGGTTGGGAAATATTAAAATGAATTAATTGTTTCTTTTTTACCTCGGTTTTATGCTTTTGTGGGTGAGGAAAAACTCTCTAATAATATCTGCATAACAAAACACAAAGATGAGATTCTTGTTAGACACACTTCTTAACTGTATTGAAGTACAACTTCATCTTTGAAATATAAATTGATTTTTAGATTCAAATGCCTTCATTATTGCATTTTTGTCAATAATATAATTTAGGCTTATTTCTGTTGTTATACTCTGACTGACCCTCTATATTTTTTCCATTATACTAGTTTTATTCTTTGCACTTTAACACTTTCACAGAAGGAAATGAAGCCTTTGAAAATGTAACATTTTTACTTTAAAGCTGTACTTTCCTTTGAAATAATTTTACATTTTTATTGGACAGAAAATGTTTTCCATTAAACTCATGGCATACTTTTAACAAGCCAGCATTACGAGAGTCCAATGCTTCTTTGAAATTGTTTTTCTCTAAGTGGACTTATATTGGAGAATATCAAATCCATTGCAAATAATCACGTTTGCCCATTGTTTTTGACAAGTTATTGAGTTGTGGTGTTAATAAAATGGAGAGAATTGCTTGGCAGTGTCATGTCTGCACAAGGGAATTCTGTGAACTCATACATTTTCAGTTGCAAATGAATGTTTGTTTGTTCTGCACTTTATAGTCTCTCTCCTCCTCATAATACACCCTGCTTTTAGATCTTTTATTTTGGTCTCTTTATAAAATACTGAAAACTGAAATTGCATCAACTTTAGCTGTTAACTCGATGGTCTTATGAACTGAGACACCATGGAGTCACCCTCAGCTCGTTTGTGTCCTTGTCCTGTTCTTCACAGGTTACCTTAGGAAAAGTGTTAAAAGTGATCGTGGTGATGCGGAGCCTCTTCATTGACAGGACAATTGTCAAAGGCTACAACGAGAACGTCTACACTGAGGATGGCAAGGTGGGTTATGGCCTCTGCAGCAACCTGCATTTCATTTGTGTCTGTTTACATGGCAGAAAACTGCGTGGATCCCACTGCAAGTACACTAGGAGCATAAAACTGGTGAAAGACGAATGTCTGCAGAATGTTCCAGTTTTAATTTGTCTGCCTTCACTTGGGTTTTGCATCCCCAGATCTCTGAGTTCTTTCTGAGCTCTGAAGCCTTCGCTTGAATTTCTGATTTATCACCTTAGACCCCAGTTGCTGTGTTTGTAGTGTCTGCTGAGAAAACATTTTTGCAGTGTACCAGCACATCAACAGTCCAAGGTTCAGCTTTTTCTCTTCTGAGAACCATTGAGAAATCCTGGGCTGATTTTTTTTTTGGCTTGATAAACACAACAGTGAGGATCACTGGTAGCTGCTCCTCAAGAATTTGCTTGCCAGCAGCAGCACATCTTGAACAGCAGCTACTACAGCAAGTGTTACCTGTTTCCACAAGTGATTTGTTTTGTGAACAGTTCACCCTGCTTGAACCCTGAGATTTCCTGTGCCTGCACACACTCCAGATGGTTCTCCTCAGCACATCAGGAGATGTTAACAGGACCTGATGGCCTTAGCTCAGCTCAGGTCTCTTTCCAGGGTGGACTGGACTCTGTTCCCGAGACATCCACCAGGACTCTCTGTTGCCAGTAACAGCATTAAATACCTCCATGTTTCACATTGTCTCTCTGGAGCTTTCTTTTCTGATTATGAAACCTATTAAAATAAAAAGTTCATTATTTTAAGATGAGTATTTGGCACCCATAGGCCATGTTATAATGAGGTGAGACTTTTCCTTTCAAAAGTGATAACTGTGTTTCAGCACACAGGAGCACGTTGTGTGCTGACCCAGAGTTCAGCAGCTCTGAGTCTGAAGCTCTGTTCTCTGGGAAAGGCCAGGAGCTGAGCTGCTGAAGGAAACAATGCAGCTCTATTTCCCAGGTGAGACATTCTCCCTCAAAGGGCAGGGGATTGGCCTAAGAAGTAGTAAAGTAAAAATTGCTTAATTTTGATTTGCCTTTCTCAGATAGGCAGGTTTAAATACCAGTTTGCTGCAGAAGCAGCTGCTCTCTACTCCCTGTATATTTGCATATAAATACAGAGCTCCAGCACCAGCCCCTCTTCACCCTGGGCTCTGCATGGAAGTGAAATGATGGTCTGCTGAGAGAGCACTGACAGTGTGTGATGGATTCCCATGTCACACTTCATTTGGGTGTGCTCGTTTTCTCTGATGAATCCAGTTTCCTTTGAAGCTCCCTTGAAATACAATAATGCTATATATGCTGAAAAGCTAAGTAAGGAGTTCCTTTCTGAAACTCAGCATCTGGCATTGGGATTCTGTTCAGCTCAAGGTGAACTCTCCTGGGAGCTGCACATTGTTCCTCTGCCATCATTTGCTGTCAGGGGACAGCAGGACTTGCCAAGGCCAGCTCTGGGCATGGAGCACTAACCTTTGCCTGCAGTTCTGCTCCTCCAGAGCATTGCTGTTAACACCTGGCTTATTTCTTGCTCTAAGCCAGTCTGCAGGGGAGTCTGTTCTCTCCCATTGAGCTTTCTGTCCAAACCTGGGCTGTGTGACTGCTCCTTTAAGGCTGCACCAACCTGTGACCTTTATGTGGCACTTTGCTATTCCAGTGGGCATCCCAGAGATTATGCAAACTTGAAGGTCTCTGCTTTAGGTGTAAATAGGAACATTTTCTTTGACTGAAGTAGAATTGGAGTTGGAGCCACTTAAATCATGAGCAAATTTGGCTTGGAAGATTAAATAAATGCATAGTTTGCTAGTTTTACCAACTGGAGCACATATTGACAAACAGTGAGCTCCTTTTTTTTTTGTTTTTTTTCTGTCACTAATTAACTACTCTGGTAATTGGAGAATAAGAATTAAGATTGTGCACTCACAATGATTTGCTTTCTTTATTGTGCCTGCTGGGAATGAGCGATTGCAGTCAGTTATGAGCAGAGTCCATTGCAATTCCTTCCCTGTCACAACAGATGCTGTTGGGAAGGTGCTTCAGTGAGGTTTCTACACAATTCTGGCTTCTCAGTTGCTAGCCTGATAGCATGAAAAATGCACCAGCATTAAGGAGAAACACACAGAAAAAGTAAGAAAATTATCAGTGAGTATCATCCTTATTAAGTAACAGAAATATGGAGTACCCTCAGGAACACAGTAGGAGGTGATAATTTTTCCAGGGAGCAATTTACACAGTCATTGTTGATTTGGGATTTAGCTTATTTATTCCTAGGAAGCATTTAATATTTGTAAACAACAGGGAGATGAGGAATTAGGTGCTAACTTGCAATATGGCAATGCTGAAGTGCCTCTTTTCTGTAAGGCACCTTGAAGAAGGGACACTGGATAAGTTTTTGTATTTCTTTGCACTTAAATAACTGGATGAGAGTCTGAGTCACCCTCCGAACTTCACACATTGGAAAGGCCTTTAAGTACAAAAAGTGAAATTCAGTGGGAGACCTTTTACAAGCAGAGAGGGGTTTGGGCAACCAGATGTGTTCAGTGGTATTTAAAAAAGGAGAACTGGCCATCAGTGGGAGACTGGTCACACAGATAGGAAGTGAGAAATGGACTGCACACAGAAGAGGCCAAAGGTTTCCCCTCTGATCAGAGTACTCATCATTTATTACTGAAAATGCACTGTTTTTTAGCAAATTCTGCATAGCTGGGAAGAAAAACGGAATAGACAAGTACAAACAGCAGAGCTGTTGAGACTCTTGTGGTCCTTCAGTCAGACAAATCTGGCAAAAAAACCCCAGATCTGGGTGTTTCTCCTGGTAGTGGAGCTGCACAGTGACACACCAGCAGTTACCCAGGAAAGCTGACATTGCATTTCCAGCTTGCATTCTCTTGCTGTGTGCTCACACATCGTGCTCTGCAGGTTGACAGGTGCTTACATGACAGCCTCACGTGGTCTCTGCTGAAGCCTCCCTAAACTGGGTCCTCCTCCTTACACATTTAAATACTTTCAAAATTAAGGTGAAAAAACAAAAGTTTTAACCTTGCAGTGAGTAAAACAAGACCAGCCATTCTGGGGTTTTATTTTCAAGCTTTGCTTATACAGACAGAATCACTGCATTTCTTAAGTGCCTCGTGTACCTCTCTCGTGAATTATTCACACACCCTGCAGAATATGTCTTTGCCAAGCTGCCAGCTGCATAACTTGGACATTTTTGGTGCCACTTTGCAAAAACAGTATGTGAGATCTGGCAGGCTCTGACACGTCCTGGGTGCTGGACCTGCTCACAGTTGCTCTTGCTCACCATCCTAACCCTTCATGTCCACCACAGACTGGTGCATTTTAATTACCTTCATGGTTTTAGTGGTGGCACAGTGCCACCCTTAATTTCAGGCTGTGACATTCTTGTCACATTGAAATTTAACCATGGATAGTAATTAATTACTAGTGTTTTCTTGATTCCTGACTAAAGGAAGCTATGCAACTCATCTTCACAGGGCATCTGAGCCATTGGTTTGCCAACAAAAAAATCATTTTGGGATTTTTTGGCATGATAAACCCTGCTTTTCTTTGCATGCAGAGACCAAGAACCACCTGGACAGGGCATGTGGGCACTTCATACCAGTGGCTAGCCAAATTCCTGTTTTGCATCCCTTAGACTTAACTAAAGAAACATTAGTGTCTCTGTTGAATTCTCATGTTCAGGAACTTGGGTTATGTTAATGCTATGGCTTCATTAATTACCCCATATCAATAAGAAAAGGCAGCTTTTAGCCTCCTAGCATAAGAGGGGAGAAGAAATAGTAGTATCAAAGGAAAGCTTCAAAGACAGGCAGAGCTGTCTCTCGGGTAATTTCTGATCCCTGCATTCTCACCACTTCAAAGCTGACTGTGTGTGTGTGTTTGGGTGAAGGGGGGGTTGAATCTGATTTCTCTAATAAGTGTTGGCACCGGACCTGTTTGATATGGGATGCAGGGAACATTCTGCTTCGTTATCGCCTTTGAAATCGCTCCTGCGACCTTCAGGAAACGGCCTCTTGTTACAGCTGCTGGGGGTGGGTGGGGAGAGGGGCACTGGGGAAAGAAAGCCCCAGGTTAATTCACATGCAGAGGATGCCCTGAAATTGTGCTTTCAGCAGTTTTTTAGTTACAAATGTGTGTCTTGATTGAAAGTGAAAAGTTGAAGAATAATAGACCTATAACGATGCATTCTTTAATCTGCCTCTGCCTTAATCCTCACTTTCAGGAGGGAAAGGTGGGCTCTCATTTAGGATGTGTGCATGGAGCAGGGGCTACTGGGTTTTTCTTACTTTTTTTTTTCCTTTTTCCTTTTTTTAACATGGATAACATCATGTCTGTAAGACAGGCATTCATTACTTTTTCAGCTTACCCATCTCCCTGCCAGCTAATGAACATTCAGAACCTGTTGGACTCATCTTAAAGCACCATCTGAAGTGGACTTTTTTTGAGCCTAACTGGAGAGGATCACATACTTGGTTTGATCACTGGAGATTAGCAAACTATCTATACATTCTAATTACAGCAACTCTGCAGTCAAAAAAAACCTGTAAATTAAATTTATTTATTTTTTTAATATATACATTATTTTTTTTTATTTTCAAATTTTATTTTATTTTAAAATTTTATTTTATTTTAAAATTTTATTTTTTTTTCAAATGTAGGCTTTTCCAATCTGGAAGTGCTGGCTGTGCTGCCTTCCCAGCAGGCATAGGTGGGATAATACCCTGTAAATCAAGCCTGGGTCCAAGTCTGAGCTGCACCCTGAGTGTTGGTGTTCACACAGGTTCTTGATCTCACCCCAAGAACCAGGAAATGTTAAAAGGTTTGTAGGGAGGTGCCTCAGGGTACTCATGTCTCCATCCAGCCTGGAAAAGGCACTGAGACATCAGCTGTCTTTTGTCTCACGGCAAGGTCAGCAGTGCTGAGCCATGAAACATCGATCCTGGAGTGAGTTTTGAAGTTTTAACATCACATCCTGTCCACACTGAGCACTGGGGACTCAGGAGTCACTGCTGTGCAGGATTTGGACATGGGCCACTTCACACTGCTACTCCTAAAAGAATGAGAGCTTTCAGTGTTCTGACCATTTTTAGCATAGTGAATTAATCACTCAGCATCCTTCCCCCTCGCTTCTCTCACCTCCCTCTAATGTGTTTTACTCACTTCATATGACTTCCTTCGTTTCAGACTCTTTTTGTGCCTTTGAAGAGTCTTGTACTGTCAGTTGGAATGCATCAGCACCTAAGGCAGAAGTAAAATAATCAGTTTAATAATCAGAAAAAGAGAAAACCCCCCTTGTGAGAACACGTGTGTCCAACCATGGTATCAGGCACCAGAGGAGCTACCCCTGCTTCATAAATTCACTCAGAAGTTCTTCTGTCTAGACTCCTGAGATTAATGCTTTATCAAACACCTTTCCCGTGACAAGTTCTGTGCATACAGAATCGTTGAGTACACTGGGATCTGTTGAAAAAAAAGTGATTTGCAAGTCTGAGATTGATGGAAGCTCCTTTTGTTTTTCCCTGCTGCTTTTCCTTGACAGTCCAAGATGTTCCACAGGGCTGGGCTAAGAGAGCATTAACGTGTCAGTAGGAATTGTTAAACACCAGAGCCACTGGGCTGTTCAGCAAGGACAGCCTTACCTTCCAGTTTGAGGGCTAATAAACCTTAAATTTCAACTTTGTTCTTTTAGTTTGTGTGTAGCTGAGCACACATTTAAGTCATGGGTGTGTGCAGTTATCTACAACCTTAAATTTGTCTTAGTGTGATTTTTGTCTGCAAATGTAAATGCAGTTTCCTGAGGGATGTTTTATTTAGTCCCAGTAGACCCAAAGCTTTGGCTTAATTCAGCTAAACGTTCTTTGTGTTGTTTGTAACTGAATCAGTTATTCAATACAAGACAAGCATAAACTTAATAAAATGCCCTCATTTTAGAAACACACTCAAGCTGATGAATATTTGCATAGCTCAGCCACAACCCCATACAAATGAAGATTTTTGCTTTTTTAAAGAGAACTCATTAATTCAACAGGTCTTGTATGTATAATTTTTTTATTGAAACTGTGCTGAACTATGTTCATTTTTCATTGCAATACAAAGGAAACCTTACATTATTAATTCCCTTTCTTGGATTGCAACAAGTGAGGGCAGGGGGTCAAAAGAGTGAACTCAGAGGTACATCTTTGTTGATCCATTTTCTCTCCAAAGCTGCTGCTTTATCTGTAGTAATATATAACTTTTTTTTTTCCTATTCTAGCTTGACATATGGTCTAAATCCAACTATCAAGTTTTTCAGAAGGTAAGTCTCATTTCTCTCTACCTAAGGCACATATGTGGAATTGATTTTAAGTATCTGGGCCTTTATGTTAAATAATTCTGAATTTATTCTTTGTCATCACAACTTGCAAATAGCAAACAATAATCTGTAATGATGGAAAACACTGAGTAGAAAAGAAGATCACTTCTGCTGTTATTTAATTTGGATTTATTTCCCATCACAGTTCCAGTCCATGGTTTGGAACAGGAAGTTGGAGCTTACACTACACTAGTCTTAAAATTTCATGAAGAATCTCTGAGCATTTTTCCTTCAGTTTAAATCTTTTGGGGGAGAAAAGAGTGTTTCAGGTTCATTTGGATTTTGTTGTTTTCATTGGGGTTGGTTGCCTCACATTCCTGAGTACTTGAGTTTAATGAATCAGTGGAACTCCATTTCCAAAATGAGTTTGGGAATAATTTCCATGACACTATTTTTACCTGTTCTTCTTCCCATGATGGTGTAAGCAGGAGGAGGGACTTACTGGAATGAATGTTGTGCCATGAAGAAGAGAAGACCGATGAGAGAATGGCAGCAATAAAAATAAAAATGCTAAGAAGGTTAAAGTGTATTTTAGAACGATCTATATCTTGCTATTTTCAAGGAAGGGAAGATTTCTCTTTGAAGGCCTCTTGTCAGAACGCTGTAAGTTCAGATTGATCTGAGTTTAAATTCCAGTTTCCCTACCCTCAAGCCCCAGCTCAAGGAGCTGCAGTCTCCAGCTGCTGCAGTGGCTCCTTTCATCTGCATTTGTAGTTCATGAAACAAATGGGGGTCAGGGACTCCAAAGGGCTTAAGAACAGGGGTCAGAATTGTGGCATCTTGGCTGTGTTTGTGCAGCTCCCTTCCAAGATTTCAGAGGCAGTCAAGAGGGGAGATGTTTGACCCAGGATATTACCCTGCTGGAGATCAAAGGACAGCTTTTGGGGAGCTCAGTTGCTCTCCCTTCTCTGCCTGGCATTAAAGGGAATTTTTGCTGCAGTTGATTCTTTATCCTGGAGATTAGTGGTTTAAATATTCTATTAGTATCAAGTAGGGTAGTAGAGCAGGAAGTAAAACAGCATTTGCTTATCAGCCTGCTTTAAAGTGATTTTTGCAGTGGAATAAATATAAGGTCCAGGAATGACCTGCATCATCTCAATTTCCTGATGTGTGTATTTGGTTGTATACTCATTTGGGCATAAGATTGTCCTCCTGGCTCTTTTGGTTTAGAAAGGGTAAATTCATATTTCTGAAATCTGTGTTAAATGATAATAAATAATCAGGTTTTGATGATATAATTGTCTATAGCAAGATAACAGACTACAGTAAATGTCTAGTTTGCTTAGATGTCCACATTAAGGACTCAGGGTGCATAAATAAGTGGAATAAATTTCCCTTCATGTCCAGGTGATGCTTTCAGAGCAGAAGCTGGAAGAGATGAGTGAGAACACAAAATTCTTGCTGCCTCTGTGGCTGCAGTATGGATAAATGAGAATCTTTGTTCTCTTCGTAAGTTCCTGTTGTCCAGTTTTCTCTTGATAAATACCAAATTATTAATATTTACCAAAAAATAAAAACCAACCCAGAAAGACTTCAGGGAAAGGGTGTCCTGTAACCAGCTGAACAAATGTCTGTGTGGGGGTTTTATGGTATTTTAATAGATTTTGTTGCTGACTCTGTCACTGTTACCTTGGACACCTTCACCTCTCTTTGGCTGAGTTTCTCACCCCTAAGGTTGGGGTAATATTTGCTGACTTCACAAGAGCTCTCACTGAATTGGTTGCAAAGAGCTCTCAGATTCTTGCCTGAGAAATGTGATAAAAATGCAAGGTGATGGCACCTTCTAATCAATAGGTGGTGTAGATTGAGCTGATAGTTGAAGAAGTTGAGTCTGGGACCTACATCAAGTTTTCAAACAGGTGATAGAAGGTGCTGTGGTTCAGCATAGTAAATTCTCTGTGGTGCAGTGCTTGGTTTGATTTCCTCTTTATTCTCTAAAGCTGCACTTGTGTATATTTGTAATGCCCAGGAGTAGTGATTTAGCAGCAGCAAAGTGATGGAAGTAGATAAAATAGTGTTACAGAAACTATTATACTCTGTTACCAGGGTAGGATCTGTACTGCAGGATTTTCTGAACAAATGTTTTCATGCCACTAAAAAATCATGAGTAAATGTGTCAGCACATCTGAATGTTCTTGAAATGTGTTTCTCATGGCAGTCACCAGTATGGCAATGTGGAAGAAGGAAAAATAGGGATGAGTAACTGCTCCTCCGATGGAGGAGGCTGGGCTGCCCTTTCTCTGCTGCCTTTAAATGTAAAATCCATCGCCCCTCTGAAGGACAGAGCTGTTCTTCTTTAAAACCTGACTGAAATCCCAAACTTTGTCTTCAGAGATAACACAGCAGCATCTGGAGCTCCCCAGATCCCTGCCTGGGGGAGCTGCAGGCCTGTCAAATTCTCCCAGGGTTTCAGCACAACTTTCTAGATTAAGGACCAGAGACCTCTGATCTTCAATCCAACCCTGTCAAACGAATCTAAATTTGTCCTGACTTTTTGTTTGCAAACATTGGCTGTGTCAGCAAGGCTTTTCTCTTTCCTCCTTATTAGGCAGGATACCCGAGTGTGTGTGATTTGATGGGGGCCAGCTCCTGGAGGGCCCATTACTGTTCAAGTGTACAGTCATTTTCCTGATTTCCTGGAGACTTCCTTAACCTGGTCCTGGGGTGAACAAACCTTATAGGTGCTCAATGCCCCAGCAGGGATAGATCCAGAGAATGGAGCTGGGAAATAAGAGAGGGGAATGCTGAAAGGGCAGAGGCACAAGGAGCAAACAAAAGGTTTTTCAGGCTTCCATGTTGGTGTGCCATTTAAACTCTGCAGGAGCAGCAAATGTTTTCATCTTAAACCTCCTTATTTTAACACTTCGTGCCTCTTGATCCACTAATGCAAGAAGAGGAATAAAACAGGAAATAAGGAAAGATTTTGGGGCTTAAATCCTGGTATACATGAAGGCTGCATAATTCTAGTCATTGTGCAAAGGGTTCAAAATTCTAACTGTAAGGAATGGTGCAATGTTCATAACTTTGCATTCAAAAAGGAGGGAAGAACATAGAATTTTGGAGCTGCTGTGAGTGAATCAAACTGGGCTATGGTGTCAAACAGCTGCCCAGTTTAAAGCAGCATAGCTGGTATTGCTGGGTACTGTGATGAGGTTGGCTGTTTAAATCATATGCAAAGGCTTTATTTAAACCCATATATTTCTTTCTGATCTCAGAGCCCCATCCTTATTTTCACCTAAACAGTCTCCCCAGTTTTAACAATGCCACAAACTGGTTGTTTTTGCTTGATCTGCTTCTCCCCAGGGCCCATTTTAAGCAGAACTTTGAGAAGCTGTTTGTGAGGCGTGTGATCCCAAAGTGACGGCATTTTCAGCACCACAAGGGCACATAAGTATTGTAATGTATGAAGATGTATTCTTGTCAATAATCTCCGAGTGAGATCACATGCAGGATGAATGCATGCATGAGACAAACCGTGGGCTGTGCTGCTGCTGCTCAAGGAGAGGAGCTGGGCTGTTCCAGGGTCACCTGCACAGCTGCTCCTGGGCAGGCTCAGTCCCTGGCTCTCTTCAAAGACCTCCTTGAGTGAAATAAAACCTCTGTGACCCAGTCCAAATAAGCAGAACAAGCAAAATAATAACTAAACACTTTGTGAGCTCTGAAAGCAGCTGATAAATCCCGTCTTTCAGAGAAGTGTGGTGGTGTTTTCCTGCACTGAGTGGGGAAGGGTGTGTAAAGATTTGTGTGAGTTCATCAGTGCCTGTTCCATCCATCATCCTTCCCAGCACCTCCTGGGCAACACATTCTGTGCTCCACATTCCCTCCAGAGAGACTCAGATGCGTTCCTGGAGAGAAGATTGAGTAATGGGAATCCTTGGAAATGAACAAAGGCATTCATGCAATTTTCCATGCTATAAAAGATCTAAACACTAATGAAATAACTTCCTTTTTTTACTTTCCCTTAGTGCTGTGATCAGCCTCCACAGCTCATTGCTACAGGCCACTGTTAAGGCCATGAACTTACAAGGGTTTGGGAAAAAAAAATTAAAAACCTTCCAGGGGATTTAAAGAATCCCTTTATATTAGATGGAGTTGTCAGTGCTGTGCTTGAGGGAATAAACCAGCAGGGAAAGTTGTGGCTCTTAAAGGAAGTTCTGCACCTACTTTTGAGAAGGATATTTCCTGGCAGTGGGCTAAAATATATGGGGAGAGGGAAAGGTTTTTTAATTCAGTCATGTGATGGTTTTTATTAGGCCAGGTGTAGCTTCATTCACCTGATCTGCAGTGGAGCAAAGCTATCCTTTAGGTCTTTGCTTTTGTGCTGCTTATCCCAGTTACAGGAAGGACTTGCTCAGCCTTCTCCACCTGTACATTGTATAATTTAATTTTTGTAATTGGATTTTCCAGCTTTAGGAATGCTGTGTAACCAGTGTCATCAAAGCCCAATAAAGCCATTTCTGGATGTGTCATCTTTGGAAAACTCAGTACTGTTCCAATGCATTACAACTCTTCCTGTTAAAAATTGAGTTTCTTTGCCAAATTTGTTTTTCCCATGTCACTGAAGCCTATTTGCCTCAGTCTCCAAGTACTTAGTTAAACAATGACTATTTTATTTAGCAGAATTTTGCTGCATGAGATTGCCTTGCTATTCCTTTTTTTAGACAAGAAACACGAGTGCTTTTCAATAGATGAATTGTGAAATATTGAACTTTTCTGCAAGATCTCTTGAAAATCCATTTCAAGGTCCAGAGCAGAGCTGTCCCAATCGATGTGTGCTCCCCTGAATGTGTTTCCCTATAAAAAGAAAACAGAGAAATGAGAAAGTGACTGATAACTTAGATAGCAGTAGGTAAAACACAATGATAAAAGTGGAGTTAATAAAATAAAACCCTGAGATGTACAAAATACCATCCTACACCCAGAATAAATTAGTTTCTGATTCCAGCTTGGCTGGAAGAAAAAGTGTGTCCCTTAAGTGAGCTGGCACATACGCAGTTTGTTTTGCTTTGCTTTGGTGTGAAATTGTATTGCCATTAGAAAAGCTGGGTATTGATCTTTTGGGATTTGTTCTTTTGCCCCCTCCTCTTTTTTTGGTTTTACCTCTTCCCTGTTAATCTTGGTCACTTTGTGTTTTCTCTCATGTTTCCTGGGGGGTAACCAGCATGGAGCTCTCCCTCACTCCATGCCCTGGGCAGTTCATTCATGGCCCAGCTCTTTTCTGTTCCTTGCTGGGTTGGGAAGGGGAGGGGAGTCATTCTTTTACTCTTCTTCCTCAAATTTGACACCCACTTTGATCTTTTTTAGCTATCAGCTCTTGTTTAGGGTAGAAATCGCCTTCTTTTCATGCAGAAGGCATTATTAGTGTTCCAGCAATGCTGGGATGGCTTTTATCTCCCCAAGGAATCTCATTATCTTTACATTACAATAGCAACAGCATATGGGCAACTTTGCCAAAGTAGCCAGTCAATTTAAATTTGTTAATAGCAGTATTTTTTAAGCAACTTCCTTGGTGCCAAGAGAAAACAACTTTGTAGTTCAGGAGGAAAAAAAAAACCCAAAACAAACCACAGTTTGTTAGAAGTAGAAATACAGCAGAAGGAGAACGGCTGCTCATAAATATCTTCAGAACTTCCAATTCTTTGACTTGTCTGCTACTATCCTATAAAAGCACTATCTCAAAAAAAAAAAAAATCAGATAGCTGGTGGGGCTTGGGTTGGCTTCTGAGCACTACATGATTTGTGTTTAAAATAAATGGCTGGTTTGAGTTATGCTGTGCTATTAATGCACAGTTCATCACATTATTTCTCATATTTATTTTTACTTGGTAACACAGAAATGGCTAAAACAGGCCGAGGTCCATTTTGTGAATATTTTTGCAAACTCACCAGAATGTGCAAAGTCCTGAAAGTTTTCCCTTCCAAATGTCAGAATCACATGTGAGTCCCTCTCATGCTGAAGGGAGCTGGGTGTGTGAGAATGATGGGGAGCAGATCCTGTGTCTAAAATAGCAGGAAAACTCAGAACTGGATTCAGACAGACTGATGTGATGGAGTGCTCTGTGGAGGAAGTTTGTATGGTGTGAATGAGAGCCTGGCTATACATGGATTTATTCAGGAATATATCTTTGGCAAAACCACCTCCCTGAATAGCTTCAAGCACGAGTCTTTTCTTCAGTGAAACTTGGAGTGCTCCAGCTCCCGTTGCTGAATTGGACTTGCAGTTGAACTGCAAATGAGGAACTGGAGTTAGCTGGGAATAGCCATGGGAATTGCAGTTCTCACTTTCTCTTACTCAAAGTTTGCTGTTGTCTGTAGACTGACCCTGAGAAGAGCTTCACTCCTCCGTGTCAGAACTACAAAATACAATTTAATCACTCCCTAAAAAGTCATGTATTTTGTTGGAAGCTTTGACATTACTGATGAGGACCACTGAGATTCATGAGTTGAAATCTGTGGAAAAGCTCCTGTGGTTATGTTGTTGTTTTGAGCTCTTTCTTGTCCAGCCTAAAGAGTTTTTCCAATAATATCTTGCATTCAGCCTGGAATTTCTAAGAAGCAGTAAGCTGTTGACTGTGCTGGTAACATTTCACAGGCTGAATACTGCTAGAACATTGTATCATAACTGTCAGAAACTGCCCCTTCCAGAATAATTTAATAAATTGTAGTTATTTTTTTAAAAAAATCTGTCAGCATTGGTTAATTTTCCTGATTTTTCTTTAATTATTCTTGTTATTATAAATACATATTTTATATGTATTGTGTCCATGTACAATTCCCAGATGTATGATCTTGTTATGGCTCTATTTGGGGAAATTAAAAAGCTCTTTATCAGAAATCTTTTAGTAATGCAAGTATTTATAAACCTTAATTGTATTAATTGATTCCTGATGTCAGAGGAAATGAAACTGAGTAATCCTTGTACTCCCTGGTCTGCTGCCCCCCCAAGGAATTCATAGTTTTCCTGTAGGTTAACACTGCTTTGTCTAAAATGGGGAATGAATAAAGGTATTTCCTTTCTCTTTTGGTCTGCTGCAGGTGACAGATCATGCGACCACTGCCCTGCTGCACTACCAGCTGCCCCAGATGCCAGATGTGGTGGTCAGGTCCTTCATGGTAAGGGTGTTGGAAAACACATTTTTCCAGCCAGCTCTGAGTGTGTTTGCAGTGATTGACATCAGGCAGTTCTGATGCAGTTGTAATTTCCCCAGTTCAAAGGAGCTGGTGACTGTGATTCTTTGTGTCTCCTACCTGGACAGGGATGAAGAGCTCATTCCTGTTTCCCTGGGAAAACTGAGCTGGGAATGGCTCTTCTGTGCCAGGTCTCAATATTGATGATTTTTGTCTGCAGAGGTCTGGGTTATCTGGGTCTGGGTCATGACAAGAGGAAAAACTCCCTCAACCACACTCTGTCCCATGGCCCAGACCTTTGACTGTTCCTACTCTGCAAGTTCAGGATGTACAAAATCTGCTCTACTGGAAGTTCCCTGTAAGAGGAAATTGAAATTCCCAGTCTGTGTATTCCAGCTGAGGCAGCTTGCCCAGTATGGGAAGTGATGGGCATTATTTACATTATTACCTTATTTACAGAAGATTCCATTTTGCTGTATCCAAACTTTGTTCCTGTAGAATTGTGTGTGCTCACCCAGCTCAGCAGCAGGTGTTTGGAGAAGCAAGGAAATACTGGAGTATTCAGATCTTTTCTTACTGAATAAAATTAATCCAGTACTATTCTACCTTGATATACAGATTTAAGTTTATCCCCTTTAATTCTCTTTGTATTTAGAATCACATTTGTGAAATAAACTTGCATAAGAAGCAGCCCTGTTAATCAGAGGGTGAGAACAAGGAATTAAGATACAGAATTCCTTCTACCAAGAATTTTGGCAGTTTTTGGAGGCTCTTGCTGTTCTCTCTGCTACAGTCTCCCAATGGAAGATCTTGGGAGAGATTTTCTTTACAATTCAGGCTTTTTCCTCCATTTCCTTCCCTTATGTTACCCCTTCACCTGAGCAATGCAGCTGAGACTTTGGGAATCAAAAACCTCATTTTGCTGTTCACTATCTTTAGGAATGTTCAGCACTTCTTTCACATCCTTAATTTCCAGTGTGTAATTTCAGAACAGTCAGGCTCTGCTCTCTGCTGTGCTGGATTGGTTATTTAACAAAAAGGCCACTAAGATGAGAGATTTGCAGAGTACATCTCAAAATAATAGGTTTTGAAAAGTGAAAGCAGCCATTACTGGTCAGATCCATGTTCAACATGGTCCTGAAAATGAATGTTTAATAGAACAAGTGGTTTGTGTGAGCCTAAGCCCTGCTGTATTGATCAGAGAAAACACCAAAACTCCCAACAAAGCAAAACCAGCACAAGTGTCAGTATGTTAGGCCTTTGACCTGTCACTTGTGCAATCCACATGACAGGATCTTCTGAAGCCCCAATTTTCCAATGGAAACAAGGAACCCATTCCTTTCTTTTCTGTCAACACACATCTCAAGTGCACAATTTAACTTCATTTACCTGTTTTTGTATCATGGCTCAGAAAATCCGATTTCTCAATAGTGCAAGCAAAGCCCATCCAAGCTGAAGTAAATAACAGCAATTTACTTTTAGAGTTGTGTTGCCCTTGTCCTCATATTTACTGCTCAACCCAGACAAGATCTGGTTCTTCTGGAGGAGAGTTATTGACAGCCCAAGGTTTGGTTGCTATAGAGAAGACTCTGATGAAGATGGAAGGATTTGTTTCAATAAACTCAGCTGACCTCTTCTTCAGAGAGCAATTTTCTCTTATCGATGTAATTCAATAGGATTTTAAATGACAAGATTCATGTGCATCCTTCACAGTATAAATCTGCTGGTTTAGGGTTTTTTGAGTTGTGTATCTCCTTGAGTGGGGAATTGGGTTATGCAATGCTCATTGCTGCGTGTGACAATGGGAACAACCCATTTCAGACAGGAACGTTGTGAAGGAACATCTGAACTTACCCTCTGTTGTTCAGCACTACTGGCCTTTTATTTGTGTGTGTGTATATATATATATATATGTAGTCATCAGTGTAATCAGGTTTAAAATGGCTCAGTATTTTTATGATCAGTGAGTATTGATCCTAAAATCACATTAGAGAGGAAGTTCATTAGCTGGATGTGGGAGTCTTTCTGTCTTTGGCTCTGGAGAGCCCAGGCTGCAGTGGGAGTGCAGCAGGGGGTGATAGATGGTTGTGGCAGGAGACAAACCAGTGCTCAGCTGGAGAAGGCACCATCAGGAACAATTATATCCCAGGAAAAGTAAAAGGTGTTGCAGCACTCGCCTCCCCTCGCAGTTCTGGAGCTGTGAATGCCTCCTGCACACAGGGCAGGAATTTCTATTAACAAATTTCTATTAACAAATTTCTATTAACAAATTTCTATTAACAAATTTCTATTAACAAATTAAGTGACTAAAAAAGCAAGAGATTATTAATAAATTATTAATAAAGTGGGAATTCAGATCTACAGTGACCTTGTAATCTTCAGTGTGCTTGTGTTTATAAAATCACCCTGCACCTCACTGGGGCCTGGCCAAAGCACATATCTGTCCTTGCAGCTCCTGTTTGACAAGAATAATGACAAAGAGGAACATCTAGATCCAGTTTTCTTTAATTTCTCTCCCTTTTTCCTTTTAGACCTGGCTGAGGAGTTACATAAAGCTGTTCCAGGCTCCGTGCCAGCGCTGTGGGAAGTTCCTGCAGGATGGCCTGCCACCCACATGGAGGGACTTCCGAACACTCGAGGCTTTCCACGACACCTGCAGGCAGTAGGAGCCCAGAGCCTTCCACCAGCAGCAGTCAGCACTCAGGGGGTTGGGACAGCACTGGTGGCTCCACTTCTGAACCTCCCTGTCCTAAGCAATGAGGTTGCTCTGAAACATTTGACTCTGGAACAGCCATCTGCGAGGCACATGTGAGGCTGATACATCTTGGAGAAGATGGGAAGAAGCTGTGTGTGATCTGAAATGATCTGCCTGGGAAGATCTGGCAGTAATTATCATTACTCTAAACTTTAATGAAAATATCCATTGTACAGTTTGCGTTTTGTGACAGAATTTGCAATGCTGAGGACTTTTATAAGCTTGAAATAAATTTTGTATTCTCAAAATTTGTGCTGTTTGTTTCGTTGTTTGGTCAGCAAAACCTTTTGAGTTTGGTGTGGGTTTTTAGTGCTGCTCTTTTCTTTAGGAAAACTGGAAACATTGAAACATGCTGAAATGTTGGGGGGGGAATTGTTGCAAGGCTGCTGATCTGAGTGCTGGGGTTTTTAGTGGAAGAGGAGATTATGGCATTGATTAAACACAGAATTTCAAAGGCATGTGTCAGCTTGGAAGATGCAGTGTAACTTTCTAAGGCAGGGGGAAACAGATGTTTTCCTTTACTAAAATTGTAATGAGAAATGTTAACAAAATCTGCATGTATGAAGTAGTTAGGAAATGTATGATGAGCAGTGACAGTGGTGTTCTACAACTGAAACAGTGTTTCTGCAGAGCAGGGATCCAGTGTGTTCCCTAAATGTCCACAGAACATGCTGGAGAAGAGCAGGATCCCTCCCAGCAATCCCTGAGCTCCAAAGGGATGGGAGAGTTCCATCCTGAGAGCCTTGGCTGGTTTTCCTTCCCCCAGACACAGGGAAAGGTCCCTGCTCCTGTCCCAGCCTGGGGGTGTAGTGGGTGAAATGTCTCTTGTGGTATTTTCCTGAATCCTCATCTCCTGTGTCAATTTGATTAATTCCACTCTCATTCCCACCTTTTGCTTCTACAAACCACAGAGGCTTTCGGAATGAGCTGATTTGGGAGCTGGGAGGGGGAGCTCTGGAGGATCCTTGTCACTCCATTAATTTTCAAATAAATTGACAGTGCTGCAGAGTAAGTTTTGAGGTTCCTTCTGCCTTTGGACAAGCTTCTTTTGCAGGACTGGCTCATATGAAAATGCATGTTTAGGACTGGAGGCACAACATTGTGTGTGAAGGATGGCAGTGTGTGTGTTTCAGGATGTTAATAATGAGATCTAATTTTTTATCCATATTAGTTGTAATATTCCCAGTTGCCAAACAGAAGAATTACCAAGCATTTACCAGCAGGATAATGGCCATTTCAGCCAGCTGCAGTTGAATTACCTAATGAAAACTTTTTGTGCTGTTACTTGACCCAAGCAGCCTTCTCAGTCCAAAGATCAGCCAAGACAGAACGATGTTTGCATCTTGGATGAGCCCAAGCCTTGGAAACAATCAGCCCCACTCTCCATCCCCTTCCTGTGCTAATTAGAAGGCCTGGCTTTCTGATAGCATAAGCATTTTTTTTTTGTTAATATAAAGGTCATAATATGATATCCAACCTGCTTTAGGCAGTGCTGGCTGCTCTCTTCTGTTGATGCTTAAATAATGGTGTAGAAAGCAAATCCTGAGGTTCACAAAAGTACCGAGTGTGGAATCGTGTCTTGGCATTTGGAGATAATTAGTTTCAGAAAACAGCATCATTCAAGTCTGTTAATTGAGCCTGAAATTTTAAACCTGTAACTAGGGAGTCTGATGGAGAGTCACACAATTCGCTGTAGGTGCCACAGTACAAAAATAATTTGTCTTACTGACGTGCAGCACAAACCCCTTTGTCACGTTCCTTCCCCCTGATCTGTCTCACAGGGATCAGGAACTTCTCTCACCAGGGCCCTGGGAGGAGCAGGGAGTTCTGTCCCTGCAAACCTTGAAGGGAAACAGGTTGGAATATTTTCATTAGGGGGAGTGAAACTCAACTCAGGAGTTCCAGCAGTTTGGATTCAGTCTGTGCCTGTCCCTGCTCGTTGTCCTGGCAGTCCACATGCCTGGTGGCAGTGCCTGGTTATCCCTGGAATGTGGATTTCCAGGGAAGGCAGAGGTTGCTCTGAGTGTGAGGGCTGGAAACTGGGAGGTCACTCCTAAGTACAGAGCCATTCTCACACAGAATTTCTGTGTTTATTCTCAGCTTTGGATGCTGGGCATTATAATTATTTTTGTCACCCTTAGAAAGGAAGAGTGACCAAAAGCAATTTAACTGAAGAATGAGTGGTTTTGCTTTTTACCTCTGTAGTTTGTTGCAGTTTTTGATGCAGTCCCAGTTTCTAAGGCAAACACCAAGGATGTGATCCATAAGGAGTGGTTGGCTCTCCCTTCTTCCAGAGCATCTTCCAGGCCTGCACTTCTCATCCTCATTTCTGCAAGGCCAGCACTGCTGCAGAATCAGGAGTGGCCAAATTGAACCGAGAAAGAGAAGGAAAGTGATGCACAGGCAGAAACAAGAGCTGCTGTAGTGGCTCTGGCTGTGGCAGAGCTGAATCATCCCGGTGTGATTGTTTCATCCTTGCAGCTCCCCTCCTGCTGCAGGGCAGCTGCAGCCCCTCACCCTGGGCACTGGCCCTTGGGGTCATCCACCCTGAGTCCAGCCTGCTCCTCTGGGCAGAAATCCTCTCCTGTTTTCCCCTGTGCAAACCCCTCCTGCTGTGCTCCTGGTGCTGGGGAGTGCTAAAGGTTACAAAATCCATCTTTTTGCTAAGAAAGCAACTTAATTAATGTCAAAGTTTCTCTGGTGAAGGGAACCCACAGCAGATTCGCAGCTGCTCCCCTTTCCCTCCCTGCACCCCTCACCAAACAGCTTTAATTTCTCTGCCAATATTGGACAAATGTAACAGGCTGACTTTTTAATTTTCTGCTCCCAGGTCTCCCTTGTCCCCTCATGCATTTTTCATCACTGCTCATGGCTCCCTCCCTGCCTGCCCTGTGAACAATATTGATCGACTGATTAAGCCATCAAGCCATGGCAAACAACTTTAATTTTCTAACCAAAGCCTTTTAGTTCTCTTCCCTTTCTTGTGTATTTGTTGCTTTTTCCCAAAGTTTTTAAGGTCTGCTCAGAAACAAATGCATTTTTTGAATTAGGCCGTGGGTTAATTGTGCTGTGCACCAGCCAGAGGAATCCTCAGGGAAGCATTTGCACAGGAATGCAGTAACAGAGTGAGTGCTGTTGGTGTGGTCCAATTTCAAAGCTAAACCTTTTGGAGAAGAGCTGGAAGAGCACATGGGAAAGGTTTCCCTTTTCTCTTTGGCTTCTCCCAACAGCTTTAAACTTCACAGGGTGGAATCCCATCACACCATCACACCTTGGCCACACCAACAGCTCTTGGGCTCTGGGAACCTGACAGGGCTCCTGCAGGTTCTTCAACCCCAAATTGACATCCTTGGCTGAACCCCCTGAAGGCTCACAGGTTTCACCCATCCCACTGCTGCTGCACGCTCCAAAAGCTGCTGGGATTCTGAAAATGTGAGAGCTGGGTTGCCTTGTAGAGCACTTTTAAGCCCTGATGATGATGAATCCCAGGGCTGGCAGGAGGGTAAAAGCATCTTTCTTGCAAACTCAGAACGTGATTTCAGTGAGGCTCTTCAGAATCGCTCTGTGGGTTTGCAAATTGCTTTTCAAGGTAGAAATGAGGATATTTGTCTCTCACTGGCAGCCTCTGGGCTCCGTGCTGTGCTGTGGTGCTGCAGTCCTGTCTTGGGTGAGCAGGAATGGTCTGCAGCTTGTTCTGGTGTCTCCAGAGCTGTGAATTCAAAAGATGTAACAAAACCTTCCGAAAGTCCCCTGTGCATGGAGGCTTTTCATGAGGGCAGTGCCAGGACTGGGCTCCTTCACGCCCCTGTGGCTGAGCTCTGCACCAGCTGGATTTACCAGGGGATCCATCACCCCTTGCTCTGTGCCAGGACACCCAGAGCCGAGCCCTGGAGGTGGGAGATGCTGGCAGGGAGGGGGTGAGGGAGAGGGCTCAGGATCCCATTCCAGCTCTCATCCAAATCTGCAGGGAAAGCTCAAATGTTCCTCCTGCCACCCTCACCTCCACTGGTGTGACCCCAGCACGGATCTGTGCATGGATTTAGTTCACATCCGTGCAAGAGGGGGCAGATCAGCCTCAAGCTGGCTCTTAACACAGATTTCATCAGAGTTTGGTCCTTTGGGCCATGTCCTGGTGCTCTTCCCCCAGCACTGAGCAGGAGCTGTCTCAAGGGGGCTGAATCCCACACCCAAGGTGGGGTCTCTGATGGTTCATCACGAGTGCTCCACTGCAAGTCAGGGCCTCTGTTCTAAACAAGCCTGGTGTCCTTCAGAAGGGGAGATTTGCTGCAGGTAAACACAGGAAGGGGTGGCTTCACCTGGGTTTCTTCACATCAGCCCCCAGCTGGTTTTTCCCATGGTTGTTCCCTGGTTGGAAGCAGCAGGGTAAGGAGGGAATTGGTTCTTCTGTGAGCAGCAGCCCCAAAACAAAGCTGGCTTCAAGTCACTGGGGTTTGTGTCTCCTCTCTTGCTTTGAGGGACAGTGATTGCAATATCAGATAATTAGTTCCTATAAAGACATGTGTGTGTCATGAACTTGTTAGTATTTGTGAGGCTCTTTCTTCTTCCCTTTTAAAAGCAAATGATCAAAACAAGAGACATTTCCAGACAGGCTCCTTGTTAAAAATGGACCCTCTGGAAGGGCAGGGGTGTGTCCCTGCAGCAACCAGGGTTTTTTATCAGCTGGCATTTTATCCTCTGTAAAGTTCAACAGCAGCACTAATACCTGATTACCAGGTTTGTGTCATAAAAATGAAAGGGGGATTAAAAAAATTAAGTATGGCATAGGAATACAAATGGACCTTTATTTTCTTTTGAGTTGGGAGAACCCAGGTTCAGCTTAGCATTTCTCATTTTCTTTACTTTTTTATGTTAATAAGGAAGCTAATTTAAAATGGGAGTCCTTGGAGTTGGTAATAGTCAGGGTTGCACTGATAAAAAGTTTCTCTGAAAACCAGAGGGCCAGGATCAAGGACAGAGAAGTTTTGTCACTCCGGTGCTGAGGCTGCATATTTTGGGTTTAAAGGTGCCCCACTCTCTGGTCTTCAACATCTCCAACAGTTCCTGCAGATCAGCTCAGGAGTATTGCCAGAAAACAACAAATATGTGAAAAATATTAATGGTGAGATAATTTTGAATTCATGAGAACAAATATTTGCATCGAGAACGTGATTCTGAGAGTGGAGCTCGGGACAATAATGCAGGCTGAGATTTATGTACTCAATTACAATTAACCAGTGCTATCAACATCTCAGCTATTGAGTTTCACAACAAGCTGCTCATTCTGCATCTGCAGGTGAAGAATTATGAGCAGGAAATTCCAGTGTAGCCTTGGTGTAGAAATAAAAGAAATAAAGCTGATGGAGGGGAGCAGCCTGTGCCTGTGCAGCTCTCCCTGCCCTTGTCTCTCACCATCTGCACTTCCTCCCTGCATTTGGGGTTTATTAAGGTATTTTTAGCCCTTTTTCTTTCCTTACAGCCTCACTACTGTTGACAGTCCCTCTTTAAAATGCTGAAAAGAAAGCAGGAGAGATTTTTAAGTGTCACCAGCCGGAGCTCGGGGGTGACAATGGGCTGTGGGTTCCCCTCGGTCAGGAACAATCGGCAGAGCAGCCACAGGCAGAGGTGACCCGTGGCCACTGCTCATTTTCTGCTGGATAAAAACTCTGCCAGCCCTCGGTTCCTGGAGCTGGAGAGGCTGGAACCTGCTGGGGGACCTGAGGGGAAGGGAAATGTCAGATGAGATTGGGAGGTTGGGAGGGGGGAATAAAGCTGGTCCCAGAGGGGCACAGAGCATCCCAGCCCAGGGCAGGGCGAGCCAAAGCTAGGTGATGTCCTGAGATGCTGAATTTGAGCAAAAATTGCTAAACCAAGACCTTAACAGGAGGCTTAATTAGATTTTGTTTTCTTTTTCTGAGGTTTTACCCAGCTCTCCTATAAATCCTGCTCTCATGATGAATTCCTCCTGAGCCAGGAGGTGACTCTGATGAAATGCTCGCTCACACTTCCAAAACCCTTCTTCCCGAGCTTCCCAAACCTCAGTTTTCTGACAGAAATGTGATCCCAGCTGCAGGGAGGGAGAGAATCCATGCTGATCCTTCACATCAATGTCTGCTGAGCTTTTGGGTGTTTTTTCTCCCCTGGATCTGTGGATGAAGCACCTGATGCTGCTGCAGGATGCGCTCCTGCCCTCAGCTCAGGTGCCACCTAGGTCTGAGGCCGTGGAAGGTTATAGCCAAAGGAGATTCATTGAATTAAGTACTTTTCTCCTGAAGAAAAACATGAGGAAATTAATCCCAAAGTATTCAACAAAACACACCAAGAGGCAAAGCTGCCAAGCTCTCCTGGTTTGTTTTTTGTTTTACCCAGCCCCTCACTATAATTACAAACATCCATGGAATTAAAACTGGAAATTGCTGAGGCAGGAGAGTGGAAAGGCCAGGCTGGAAAATTTAAATTGCTCTGACAGGACATTCTTCCATCCTTAAAGCAGAGGTGGGGGATTAGGAAGGAAGTCCTGCCAAACTCACCTGACAACCACGTTAATTGTGCTGGGAAAATCCAGGTGAGTGCTCCAATATCATCACACTTGGTCACTGGAGAGTTTGCAGGTGTTCAGGGGCTGCTTCTCTCTGCAAGGCAGAAATTCCCAAACTTGCCCAAGAAGCTTTTAAAACCATGCATTTCCTCACAAATTTAGCTCTCATCTTTGGGTATAGTCCCACATTTGACACCTCAGTTTCTCATTAAATCAGTTAATCTGGTTTATTTGCTTCTGTTAAAAAATCCTTTCAGTTGTTTTGCTGCTAATGGGCTGTTCCGAAACTCAGCAGAAAGGCTGGCATTTAGTTTTCCTCTGTGAATATTTTTAAGGATTTTCTTGGGGTAGAAAGGGTGGTTCACCACTGCTTAAAAAACAGTCAAACATGGGCAGGCTCTGAACTAGAAAAAAAGCTGAGTTATCTCTTTTTTAATACAAGCCACCTTATAGCAAGAAGTGGAGAAATCAATACACCCTCACCCTGGTTATCAGAAGCACTGAAAATATTCAACATTAAATAGTAGTGATATAAAAAAAACCCTAACACCTTCAGCCCTTGAGATTAAAAGTGGATTTACTTTATTTTTCCCAAGTCTGGTGCCACCAGGGCTCTGCAGCAGCAGTGTGAGAATTGCTGGATAGAGAAAGCAAAGCTTTTGAAGAGCATTCAGAAGGCAAAGTAATTAATTTAAAAAAAAAAAAAAATGAAACAAAACAGAAACAAAAAACCCACCTTGAAGTCACTGGGTTTTAAGCTGCACTTTAAATTGGTGCTGCCAGCCAGAACTTTTCTCCTGTAAGGCTCCTAGCACAGAATAATGTGCTTTTGGTCTGCTTGGATGCCATTTGAGTTGTGCTGTTTTATCACCTTTAGACAAAACTGGTCCTTTTAAAGCTCCAATTTCAAAGAAATAACTTTGGGATACCTGGCATTTTGTCCTCTTTTCCTGTTATTTCAAGGAAGCTGCAAAAAATAAGAGTTTCTTGGGTTTTTTTTATTGCAAAGGCCACTGGGGATGAAGAGTTTCCTGGCTTGAAGCATCCTTCAGCCTGAGTTTGAGGTGCTTTTGGCACATGTGCTCCTCTCTGTCCTGCAGGTTTGTACTTGGATTTCAGCAGCTTTCCTCCTGTGCCCAGTGTCTCCTGAAATCAGGAGAAAGATCTCCTGAGTTTCACCCCAACAAGCAATGTTGGCTTTTTACTGATCATGGAAAACTGCATTTCTTTAAAATGTAAATTTTGACAAAGAGTTCTATTTACATCTTTCATCCCTCAGGTATCAGGGGCTTTACAGCCACTGTTTAACCATGGATTGATTGATGCCAACAGGAGTTTCCCACTGGTTTCCACAGATCTTGGACAGGTCCCAGGGTGCAGCAATGCAATGGGGGATGCAGCAGCTGTTAAACCTCACGGGGTGATGCTGTAGAACAAGTGGAGGTGCTTTGTCAGCCTGAATAAAACACACAAAGCTCCTGGGCTGGATCTGACCCCTGGAGCAGCAGGAGGTCAGAGATGGGTCTGGGCAAAGAGCCTGGATTTCAGTGCTGATTTAATGACCTCTCCAAGAGTGGCCCTGCAGCCTCTGGCTGAGCTTGGGACGTTGTGAAGACAGAGGGGACCTGGAGGGTGGCCCAGGGACACGAGTGTGCTCCATGGGGCCTGGGATTAGGGGTGCTGGCTGAGAAGGGAGGTGCTGTTTGATGCTCATCTCAGTCCTTGTGTGGGAAGGGGAGAGAGAGAAGGGTGATGCTAGACTGATGCCCTGGTTTTAACTTTTGTATTTTTCAGATCAGTACTGCTTTAGTGTATAATTCTAAAACTCCACAGCCTGTTCTCCCATTTCACTCAGACTGAACAATTTCTCTCTAGGCCTAAAAGGACACCTTACTGTCTCAGGCCCCAAAAAATGTGAACAACAGTGAAGTAGGGGGACAAACTGGGGAAATGGGACTCCATTACCTGTAGCTGTAAATTGGACAATTAACATCTGATATATGTTACTGTAGGACACAGAATGATTCACACAGACACAGTTCAATGTATGATAGGGAAAAAAGAAAGCTTTTATTTTTGTGGCTCCAATATTTATAGATTCTTGACAATGACCAGGGATTGGATAGTTAGGTTACCACCATCCCAATCACACTGGTTGTGAGAAACATCCCTCAAAAGACATTTCTTTGAAAGAATGTATAAACATCTATGTTTATAGTCACTTTACTGAGAAAGTGGCTAGAACTATGAAAACAAGATCAGAAGGTTTAATTTTCAGGGCGACAGATATGCAAATAAACCAAACTTAGATCTGTCAGAAAAGCCCTTGACCATTGTCCATCTTGGGTGTAGCTTCTGTGAGACTCCTGCACTACCCAAGGTGTCCCCTTTGAGTACATATAAATACATATTTATATATGGATAATAAGTGCTGGCCTGCCCTCTTCTCCAGCCACTGTTTGTAGGAAGCTGTTTCTCCCACCAGGATGTGATTACAGCCCCTGAAATGTCACACTACGTGGGGGGCACGTGCTGTATAAATATCCATATGTGTGGTGTAATATGGACATAAATCACATCTCTTTTTTGTAAGAGACTTGATCAATCTGTGCTGCAGATCCCCCCATCCATAATGATCTGTCTGTCTGCGGCACAAGATTAATAGCAGCCCGTTGAAGAACATTAAGATGACATTATCTGGAAAGAGAGCAAACACCATCTGAAATTAGGATTGGAGTGGGATTGACAGTCCCAGTTTCTGTGGGAAAAGGTGAGTGACTGTTCCCATCAAAAAGTCCCCAGTGCACAGGTTGGCAGCAAAGTGTGGGCAAGGTTTTGCTCAGGGTGGCTCAGCCTGAGGGCCAGGATGGGGTTGAAGGAGCCACCAGTGGCACAGCTCCATGAAATGCTGGAGATTATCCAGAGCATCACCCAAGAGTTTCTGAACACCAGGATTTCACACACATGGGACTAACAGGTTCCTTCTCACACACAGCCCTGCATGAAGAACTAATGCATTCTCTTTCAGAGATCTAAAATCCAAAGGGTGAGGCCCCAAGAGAGGCTTCAAAACCACCTCTCTCCTATCACACAGAAGTTCCTGTGCAAGTGCAAGCAGCAGATGGAATTGTCACAACTTTCCCCCCTCTCCTCTGCTCCCTCTCCATTCCCAGTTGTGCTCCATGACCTGTGCACACAGGTAACTCCTCCATGTCCTCTACTTGTCCTGCTCTGAACTGTTCAGTTGCAGCTTTTTCTTCTGAGCTCGGCACTAAAAATACTTTAAAGGTAAACCCTGGGGTGGCTCCTTGCACCAATTCATTCTGCTCCTGCCTCCTCCTTCCCCAGCAATCTCCCCACAGCCGAGCTGGCCCTTTTAACTCAGTGGAAACGTGGTATTGATCTCACCACTTTACAAAGGGAGGGGAAGCACGGCCCCTTTCATCCTCTCCTTGCACAGACTGATCTCCTCGTCCGCTTTGCGTCTGATGATGGGAGGGTTTGAATCCAGAAGGATTGGAAACCTTTGCCTTATCAAAGAATCAGATGGGGGCTGCAGCTGCAGAGAGCAGGTGGGGAAATAGGGTAACAAAAGGGATGCCAGGCTTAGGAACCAGCCCCAGGTGTTTGTGGGGATGGGACTGCAAACCCAGCCTGGCCGAGCATGGTGTGGCAGAAACCCCCGTGCAGGATGGCACCAGCTCCAG
Source organism: Parus major (assembly GCF_001522545.3). Taxonomy (NCBI): domain Eukaryota; kingdom Metazoa; phylum Chordata; class Aves; order Passeriformes; family Paridae; genus Parus; species Parus major. Next base: position 4,434,017 of record NC_031785.1, read on the forward strand.
GTGAAACCCAAACTCTGTCTTTGTGTAATTCCCCCCCTTCCCTCCCAATTTGTCATTAACTCAGTTGTTTTTAAGCATGAACACTGGGGCTGTAAATCTGGGGCCATTTCGCAGGTTAGGTGAACTGTGAAAAGCAGATTTGCACAATTTGCAGATTGCTTGTTGAGGTGAGAGCTAATGCTGCTGACTCACGAGCTGAGCTGATGCTCTTGGCAATCCTTCCCCACTCTCCAGCTATTTCTATGCAGCCCTTCACCCCTCTTGGGTTTTGGCAGCATCCAAAGTTTACTCCAAGAACAGAAGTTTTCTGAATCCAGCAAAAACCACCTGTTCTTCCCCCAAATGATGCAAATGCACCGCAGTCTCTTCCAGACCCTGGCCCTAAACATACTTTTGAGCAGTCTCAGTTCAGACCAGCAATTAGCATTCAGGCAGGAGAGCCCTGGGAGCGGCAGGAATGCCTCATCTCCATCTTTATTCATAATCCAAAGGCATGTTTGCTCTCTGGGCTGGGGGTGCTGCGGTGCTGGAGCAGCCAGCTCCGCCTGAACCCCACAGCACCTCTCAGGTGCTCCGAGGCTCTGTTGGTTTTTAGCATTTCTGGATCATTTCTGAGCTCTCACCCAGCCTGAGACGAGCAGAAACTCAGGATTGGGGGAGCTCACAGAGGGAGAAATGCTGGGGCTGGAGGGGGAGCAGCACCTCCCACCGTGTGTGCTTGGTTTTCTGTGCCCATCACACCCACCTCCTGCTCCTCCTCATCTCTGCACGCTGCCTCCAGGTACACTGGGTTTCCACTGATCACTTGGAATTCTGCAGCAGGGCAGGGGAGAAAGGTTTTCCTGCCCTGAACATCGCTCCCACTGACCCTGTAGCTCCAGGGCCTCCAAGACTGGGGAAAAACACTTCCAGGGCTTTTAAACTGGCATCTGTACAGAAATGGGGATTTCTTTAATCTTGGCTTCTTGCTGTGGTTTATATCCTCCACCCAGTGGATAACGAGCTCTGGAAGTTTAGCTCCATCTCCCAGCCCCTGCTGTAGCCCTGGACTGGGATTTTCTAGGAGGAAAGGGTGAGGAGATTAGAAGCTTTTGAGGAGCAAGTTTTGATGTCTCTGGCTGGGCCAGCACGGTGTCCTGAGCTGCCACAGAACAGCTGCCACAAGACAAACACCTCACAAGCCCTGTCCTCACACTGCCCAGGGAGAGGCAGTGATAGATTAATCTGAACAAAGACTGATCAATAATTTATGCTGGTGTTTTCACTCACCTGGGGCTTTGACAGACTTTGATATGATTTGATGGGGTCGGACCCACCCTGCTTTAATTAAACATGATGCTGAAAATTAAAAGGAAAACCTATTGGCTACTGGAACTGAAATCAATCTGTGATCAGTAACAAGAGACTGATTAAAGAGGTGATGCCCAGGAAGGAACAGGCAGGTTCAGCAGACGCTTCCTGAAGGCGAGATTAGCGGGACATATTGAATATAAATACAGCTATTGGCATTTTGTCACGGCGTGGCCTTTAGCAGCCGAGCTGTTTGTGTGCCTTGATGAATGGCTTTGCACCAGGGAAGGTCTGCGGGAATTCAGGGCTGCAGGAGCCTCTCCCTGAGCATCACGGGGGGGTTGGATGGGGACAGCCTGGAGTGCGGGGAGCAGCAGAGCTGAGCCCCCTGTGCCCACCACCCACCACCCGGGGGTACAGGGATTTGCCCACCTTTGCCTGTGCAAAGACAAAGCCTTGCAGGACCCCAGGCACGGCAGGGATCGGGATCTGGGTGTCCTGAGCCGGGCTTGGGCTGAGCAGCAGAAGCAGCTCCAGCCTGGAAACAGCCCGTGGGTTAATAATGATGGAGCCAGCACAGGCACTGATTAACCCTTGCATGCACACAGGGAAATGGAGATGCTCCAGGAGGAGCGGTGATACAGGAACTGAAGCCGGAGCTGGCAGCACAAAACTCGAGGTGTGGAAAAAAGAGAGACCAAACCCGGTGAGAGACGCTCACCCTGGAATGGGGCAGAGTTTTGGGTGCCCCAGGGGCCACCCCTCCTGCAGGAGCTGCTGTCTCTCGGTGCTCTGACAGGGGAAGAGCCTGGCAGCACCCCCAGGCACAGCCCAAAACCTGCAGCATCCCCAGGCACAGCCCAAAACCTGCAGCATCCCCAGGCACAGCCCAAAACCTGCAGCACCCCCAGGCACAGCCCAAAACCTGCAGCATCCCCAGGTACAGCCCAAAACCTGCAGCATCCCCAGGCACAGCCCAAAGCCTGCAGCATCCCCAGGTGTTGGGCCAGCCTCTCCTTGCAGGGCTGCATTTTTCACCTGAGAAGAGGAAAAGAAGCTGTAACATTTCCTCTGTTTCCAACCCACCCTCTCTGCTGTTCCATACCAGGACAAGGAGTTTTTCCAGCTCCGTGTGTCCCTATACTTTGCTCCCCTCTTCATTTGCAGCTCCCTGACAGACCCTGGAGAGACGGGACAGGGACACGGGTGGTTCCTTCCCTCAGCTGCAGAAATTGCTCTTTTTTAACCTCCATGCCAGTTTACAGGAGGAAAGAGGCTGTGGGGGAGACATCCAGGATTTGAAGAGTTGCAGAGGGTGCAGGTGGAGTCCCCTGGGGAAGGCAGAGCTGGGGATGGAGCAGCTTTGAGCTGTGCAGTGAGGAATGGCTGGATTTGGGGGCGAGGGAGAGAAGCCCCCCTAAGAACAAGGTGACTTTTTTTGCCTTTGCCATGGGTTATTGCAGGATGGTGGAAGGAGCTCAGAAATTGGGGGTTTGTGTGTGATGGGCACCACGGGCACAGGGGGACAGGGATGAGGAGGGTGAGGGGCAGCAGGTGAGCTGAGGGACCTGCTGGTCACTCGGAGAGTTTGGAATCTGCTTCCTCACCTGCCTGCCTTGTTGGGGTTTGATTCCTCACTGACAGCGTGCTGAAGGATTGATCTGAGCGGGGATAAATAATTCATGAGCTTTTTTAGGTTTTTTTTGAGCAGCTGTGAATTCTGAGACGTGAGCTCTGCACAACAGACGCTGTTGGAACTAAAAGAACAGTTTGAGGATAAATCTGTATATTTTTGTTGTTGCTCCTGTTGTCTGTTGCCGTTTATAATTTTTAATCTCCTTTCTCTTTTTCTCCTTTATTTTTTGGTTTTGTTTTTTTGTTCATTGTTTTCTTCCCACACACACAAGGCTGGTTTGTTCCTGAGGCTCTCAGCAGGTGGATGTGGCAGAGGCAGCGTGAGGCCTCAGCAGCAGAAGGCACTGGGTGGATCTGGAACCTCTGCCTGCAGGGAGGGGCTGCCCGAGGGTGTTCCCTGCTCACAGTGCACCCCAGATCCACCTCTGTGGATCCATCTCTGGGCTGCTCCCAGCCCTGAAGTTCAGGAGGGTTGGACAACGCCTTGATCCCTGTCTCACCATCAGGGATCCCCCAGGAAAATGAGAGTGGGAGCAGAGCATGGAGGGGAGAGAGGCTGAAGAACTTTCTCTGGTTGACAAAACAGCATCTGCCCAGCCTGGGCTACCAAAACTGCCCCCAGCCCTGGACAACAGACAGGTGATTAAATGGTATTTGATGTTCCCCAGCTTATCTGGTAGCATTTGTTAGGTGAGAACCCTCCTAAATCTTTACCATCAGTTTAAAATCAAATGTGCAAAGATGCGAACATTGGAAGGAGAATTTCCAGCTTAACCCCCTGATTTCAATGAATACCCAAGGGCTGACTCCAGGAGATCCTAGAAAAGGAAAAAGAGGTTCAAAAGATTTCATGAGGCAAAATTAATGATAAAAATATTCTCTTGCAAGCCAGCCAGAAGTTTTATAGCTAGGTTCCCAGCAGAGGCCAGCAGTGTTGGAGGGGTCTCACCACATCACCTGACTCTCCCAGGATTTCATTTGTTTGCTGTAGCAAACAATGGACCTGAGGAAATCTTCAAGGATGTTGGGGTCACCATTCCCAGAGGTTCTACAGCTGCTGAACATCTCCCTGCTGAGAGGGGAGAGGATGCCACCCTGATGGGCACTTTGGGCCCAGTCTCATCAGCCACGAGCGGTTTCAGGCTGATGAAAATTATTCATGAACTTGTGCTGAATTAGATGAGGACTTGATAAATGGGGGGGGTTGGGTTTTGTGTCAAAATGTTTCTTCATAATCCTTAAAAGATGGAGTGTCTTTACTCTTTGTTTTGAAATGATGTGAAAATAACTAAATTTGGCCAACACTAATTTCATAAAGAAGGAGAACACCTACACAGTGTGAAGCATTAGGTTTGGTGGCAAAACATTCTCTGTATTTTTTTCCATTTGCTTATTTTGAAAAGGGAAGGAAAGAAGAAGCTGGAGGGGGGGATTTGGTTTGAGGTCTGTTTTTTTTCCTGAAGGCTACAGCAGTTTTTATATCCCTGCCTTTTGCCGGGTGGGTGGAGGTGCTCGGGAACAGTAAAGCAATATTTGTTATTTAATTCTTGGCCAGTTACAGAGAGGAGGAGGAAGATACTTCAGCAACAATAAGTTATCTCCAGCATGCCAGGCACACAGAGGCTGATTTCCTTGCTCTCTGCACCTCAGTGAGCCCATCTGCCACCCCAGCACCTTCCTGCAGAGCCAGGTTCCCTTCACTGGTGAGAAAAGCGACAGAGGAGCCCCTTGGGTTGGACACATAGATGGCTAATCTATTATTTATTTTTAATTATTTTATATTAATATTTTTAAAATATAATTTCCTATTTATTATATATTTCTATTACTTATATAATGTGTGTAATATATAAATATTCTATATTTCTATTTTTTATATTTATTATTATATAAATATAAGTAGAATATAAATAAAATATAATATAAAATATTTATTTAAATTTATTTTTAATTATTAATCAGTCTCTGTGATCCAGTTGCCAATGCAGTGTACTGGGTTTTGTTTCTCTTTGGTGGCTTGATGATGCTCACAACACCTTTTCCTTCGGGCCAGGAGATGGACCCACAGCAGAGAAAACTTGACATCAAGAGCTTGATCTGCCCATTCCCACCCGGCTGCCACGGGGGAGGCACAGCTGTGCCAGGCAGAGCAGATAAACACTTGAAACGTGGGATGAAGGAGGCTTCAAACATCTCTGCTGCCTGCAAAATAGCTTTGTGTTTCCAGCTCCCTCCCTGAAAGGCACAGAGATCACAGGGAGACGCCAGGAGCAGGTGGAGATCTGCAGTGAGACATTATTTAATCACGGTATAATGTGTAATCACCCTGTGAGGAGCCGGGGAGGGTCACTGTGGCTCGGGTGGATCCTGCTCACACTGTTCCAGGCTGGGCTGGTGGAACCCGGCACGGGGCGAGTGGGACATTCACATTTCTGTGAATGAAACCCAGCGAAAGCTCAGGAGGGGTTTTTCCCTGGCGAACACTGCTTGAATCGTGGTTGGTGTTGAAGAGCAGAGCAGACCCCAGTGCAGAGGGGTGAAGAGAGCGGCTGCTCCTGGAGCTGTGTCCTTGAGGGAGCTGCAGCATCACCCCCACACTCCCATCATTATACCATGATTAAATAATATCTCACTGCCTGTGACCGGGACACCTCAGAGAGGCTCAGCAGTCAAAAAGCAGGAGGGAGAAGGCTCCGTCCCACATTCCCAGGGTTCCTGTGGGAGCCGAGGGGCGCTGCAGGACGCACACGGTCCCTGGATGTTCTCCTGTCCCCATCTCCTGCTCAGGATGTCGCATCCATCCCGCTGCGATTCCCGTGCTCCGGCTCCTCCTCGGACAAGCTCTTCAGAACCTTCAGAAATTCTGTCTCTCCAGAAATGGTGGCACAAAAGTCCACGGGAAAGGAGGCCCGGTGTGGGAGGGGGAGCCAGTTCCGTGCATCCACAGGAGATCAAATGCTCCCGGCCGGGGCGCGCGGTGCAATTACGGTGATGAGATTCGCGGGTAGTTAGCACATCGCTGCTAATTAATTCGCTGTGTTACAGGATCTGGCAAAGGGCTGCCGGCGCCGAGTCTCCTGCAATAATTCACCCAAGAGAGAAAATGAACCGTAATGAGAGCTGATGGACAGCTTCAACAGGCAGGACTTCATCCCGTGTGGGAATAGCACCGCGCTCCTGAGGACTCCCACTGTGCCAGACACCGGAGTGCAAGGAAGGAAACCCCTTTCGTTTTAGCCAAATCTCTGCTGATTATTTGGGAAACCAGAATTTGTTTGCTGTTAGCACCTTTTATTTTAAAAATGCCTGATAAGCCTGAACAACACCCCCAGCACAGCTCTCAATCAGACACAGACACCTCCACCCTGCAGGAGGGAAGGAGGGCTGGTGGAGGTGGGATCCCCACATCCCACCACACAACAAGGACAGCAGCCTGTGGGGGACCCTGTGTCCTCTTGATGTTGTCCAGGTCGTTCTGGTTTGTGATGTGGTCAGCAGAGATGGGCACAGGGTGTCCAGGCCTGAATGTCACCTGTCCTGTGCAAGGTCACCTGTGCTGCACCCATGGCCCTCCAGCATCCTGGCTCCTCTCAGCTGTCACATCAGATATTTAAAACAAATAAAACAAACAGGAGGGAACTGATCCTGGATGCCTGAAGGATGTCTGGGAACAGACAAACTGCACTTGCCTGCCTGGCCATGACCTCTCTGGGACTCCTGTCCTGGCTGGGGCTGGGCTGGCTGCTGGCTCTGACTCCCCTGAATGGCTCAGGGCCTTGGACAAGTGCCCAGTCTGCTTCTGCCTGGAGCCAGAATCTCATTAGCTCACAGTCCTACCATGGGCTGGTGCTGCATGTCTGATTGCATTTGTAGTGCTGCTGCCCTCCCTGGGCCTGGGAATTGCTTCTCCACCCAAAAGCAGAGGATGCTCAGGGGCTCCTGTGTGAATCAGTCCAGAGAAAGGGACCTGGGTGCTTCCAGGGATAGGACTGGAGCCTGGTTTGGGGTGAATGTTTGGGGCGATGGGCAGCAGCTATCCCAGCTCTGCAGGAGAAGCTGCTCCTTCCACACACTCCCAGAGGCTCATCCTTGCTCCTTTGATCAGTTTGATCAAACTGTGAGAAACCTGTGTCCCTACATGTTGACAGCAGAGCTGTGACGTGCCATAGTCCAGGTGTTCAGGACAAACTCAGGTCACTCTGGGTGCTCCATCCCAGTGGGATACCAGCCTGGACCACACTCCCTGCTGCAGGCTGTCCCCTGACCTCAGCTAAAGTCACTCACAGGGTGGGTCCCAGAGAAATTCAGGCTGGACAGGGCCTCTGGAACAGCCCAGGCTCCTCTCCCCTTCTTTTGTATGCAAAACTGATACAGAAAAAAAAGAAACAAACCCCAACTATAACACCAAATCAAACCAAACCAGTTCTTCAGCTCCATTTGGATGGAGGCCCAAAGCACAGTCTGGCGAGGCCCTGCACGGCGCAGATGGAAAGCCTATCTGGGGCTACTGACTCATGGCACTAAAAAAAACCTGTTAGTCAATGTTCCAAAGGGCCAGAGCTCCTGAAGAAACCCTCCATGGTCCTCAGGGGGATGCTCCACTGGGACTGAGGTGGGCAGGGCACAGTTCCCTGGAGCTGTGTCCCCCTGGGATGTTCCAGGGTGCTGAGCACTGGAGGCCTCAGCAGGGTAATGATGTGGATGTTATCAACCAGGATCTTCACCTCCCCTTCTCCTGTGTACTGATTTCCCATCCTTCCCAAGTGCACCTTTTTAATCCATCCAGTTCATGGCCTGCTTGAGTGGGGCCAGCCATGGGGTCAGTACTAACGATATGCTAATGAGACTGGGGCAATCAATTCCCCCTAATCAGGCAATTGATCCCCACTGCAGGTGCATCTGATCTTGGGCTGTGCAGGAGCAGCATTCGATTTTATTATTGAAGGGTCCTTTCAAGCCATTTGTCACAGCAGAAACTGTCTTGGAAGAGACTTATAAGGCTTATAATAAAAAAAGAATTAAAAAAAATTAAAAAGAAGGTTTGGGGATTGGAGCATCCTTTTGAATCCAAGAACTGTTTTGCTGGAGGTGTCTGCTACAAAATAGTGGGATTTTAATGGGGTTTTGGTCTCCTGTCTGCTGTAGTAGCCACAACAGATGCCCAGGAGTGAGCAGGAACAGGATTTTTGATCCCCTGTAATATGCTTGAGCCCTCTAATAGATTTTAATGTCAACTATTTTTAGCTCAGGGAATTTCCGAGCCTGGTGTTTGCTCCATCTCATTGAGCTCCTCATTCACTCTCCCCTTCAGGTTTTTTCCACCCTTAAGATAAGAACTAATATCTTACTAAGATAAGAATTTCAGCAGCTCAGATGATATGGGGAAACCCATTTAACCACCTCTAGTCCTTGCACCAGGAAAGGGGAACTAAAATCCGCTGGTGTCACCTGAATGGTCACCTGTGCACCTGGAAAAGGAGGAGGTGCTGGGGAAGGTGACTCTGCAAAGCCTGCAGATGCTTCCCACTCCTTGGGTTTCAGTGTCTCATTGCAACTGGAAAGGTTGGAATTAAAGTTGCATGTGTATAATGTCACACAGTCGAAGTGTGGGAGTAGGGATGTGCTTCCACCCCAGGCCTCCAGCACGTGGATTTAATGGGAAATGCTCCCACTGAACCCACACAGCTCCTCCCTGGACCGGTGGTGATGTTCAGCTCCTGGCACAGCCCTGTTCAGCCAGGATGGCACCAGGGCTAGACCTGTTCCTTGGCCCCAGCAGAAGCTGCAGCTTTGCCACCCAGCAGGCTCACTGGGTTAATCAGAGGTATTGGGATTTATGCTTTTGCACGGGGCAAAACCCTCTCTCCAAAACAGCCCTGCCCTGAATTAAGCTAGGTGACACCCAGAGCTCTCCATGGGTGCACAAAGACACCTTCACCCGGGCTCAGGTGCTGTGTTCTCCCTCAGCCATGCCCAGTTACTCCCAGGGAAATGAAATAAAGAGCCAAACAGCAAGAAACGAACTTCAAAACTGACCAGTGCCTCTGAAGTGAGAGTACGTGGGAGCAGAAGGAACAAACCTATCCCTGGGAGGGAAAAATGCTGGCACCACCAAACAGAGCTTGGGAGGAGGGGATGGCCAGAGGTCCTGCAAAGATGATGGAGGAGCTGCTCACTTGAATAATGTGACAGAGATGGAGGCAGCTCTCAGGGTGCACTGGGAAGCCACAGGATGGGGCAGGGTGCCAGCGTGGGGTCACCAGCAGCGTTTGCCCTTTCTGGGGGAGGGTGGGCAGGGAGATACCTGTGTTATAGGGAGGTGAATCTTGTTGCACACATCTTCTGGTGGGTCAATTAATTCTGCACCTTTTTTCCTCTGATGAACCTGTCAGTTCCAATATTATCATTAATTAGAACACATGTCCAGAGTCAGCTGATGCAGTGTGAGCTGTGCCATCCTGGGCGGGTCCGGCTGCACACCCCGGTGGGGCACACTGCGGTGCTCTGGTCACCACGGGCTGCTCCCGATCCTGTCCGTGTGACACAGCAGCTGCTGCCAGCTCTGCTGAGTCAGCAGGATCCTCGCTCCAGCTGAGTCAGCAAAAGCTCCATCGGTGCCGGGCTGTGCCCTTGGGAAAGCAGGCGCTGCATCCGAGGGGCAACAGCCACAAACGAGCTCTGGGAAATGAGGCAGTGGGAGAGATGAGATGTTTCTATCAGTCCAATGTCATCTCTGGCCAGCACAGAGGGGACCAAACAAGAATTTGGCACTCAGTGGCAGGTGATGTTACAGGTGAGGTTACAGCAGTTTTGGTCCCACGATCACCCCAGGACTGGATTTACCGTGCTGGGTTCTGAGTTCTCCACCCACAGACTGAGTGGGTGCCACCCCAGCAGAAGCTGCAGGGCTCTTCAGGCCAAAGCCACCCCAAGGTGGGACACTGAGCTCCCCAGACATGGGGGTCACTGCAGCCACTGAGCTTTGCACAAAGCAGCCCCTGCCTTGGCCAGAAAGCAATGAGGTGTTTGGGATGCTGAGCTGGGCATCTCCACTCCAGAACTCCCTGTGCCAGCCCCTCCTCATGTCCATCCCCTCGTTCTTCCCTCCAGCATCCTCCTGGGACTGGCATGTCCCTGACCTCACTGCAGATTGTCATTGTCACCAGTTGCAGCCAGAGTTGGTATTACCCCTCTGAAGGTCGGGAGGAGCTTTGGGGTTATCTCTGTGCTCTCCCCAGGCTCCACTTTCCCACCAGCAGGCTCCCTTCATCAGCAAGGAAACTGTCTTTTCCTAACACTTATTAAGCCCTAATTTTCATCTTATTCATTACTACCAAGTCATTAAGCTTGCAAGGAATTAAATGAGGTGAAATGAAAAGAATTGAAAGAGACCGAAGAGTTTGGGGTGGTTGGGTTATTTTTTAAAGGAGACCAAAAAATAATCTCCCAGGATTAAGCAGGTGAGAGCAACTAACCCTGAGGAAGGGCATGTAAGACTCAGAGACGAGGTTTCTAATTAAAAAGAGGCATTGAAGAACCCCGGAGGGTATCTGTCTGCTCCTCCCTGCTCCACGAGGTGACAATGAGGACACCGGGCACGGTCGGCTCCTGGATGGTGAAAAAACTCCTTCTAAACTTCAGTAAAGCTCAAATAAAAGCTGCTGGAATGGGGAGTTCAGGGGACATTGTGAGGCTTCCAAAAGCAGCTTCTGTTAAAGCTTGTCAGTGCCAGACTACAGCCCTGAGCTTTTACATGTATATACACACACATATATATGGGGGGAACATTTAGGGATATTATTTAATATAATAATATTTCATATATATATATAAAATATGTAATTTAATATAATATATTATATTAATATTTATGTATTTTATTATATTAATATTTATGTATTTATATTATATAGAAATATATCTTTAAAATATATTTTATATAAATATATTTTTATATTTATATAAATATTTAATATAATAAGTTAGATATAAACATGTTAATATATTAATATGTAAAGATCTATTTAAATATATGTCTGTATGTATAAAGCTATTGCTTCCAGGAAACAATCTTCTACCTCCAGGGCTATCGACTGGCCCTTGCTGGGTGTTTGCTCCAGGGATGGCTCTGGAGTGTGCACGTGGCATTTATGGAATGTTTTGGAATCCAGTGTGGTAAGTGTCCATCTCTCTGTCCCTGCCTTCCTCTCCAAGCTTTGATCTCACGCTGCCTGTGTGTCCCAGGGCTCCTGGCACAGACCTGGATCACCCAGGGGGTGTTCACAGGCCAGCTCTGAGCAGAGCTGAGCCCCACGGGCCACCTGAGCATCCCCTCCCTCCCTGAGCTCATAACACCCCCATTCCCAAACCTGCCTCCCAGCCAGGCTCCACAGCCACTGGGCAAACCACAGCCATCAGCTGCTGCCTGGGCATGCCACGGCACTCTGTGGCTTTTTGCTGTTTCTATTGTTGTTTCCTCAGACTGAATTAAAATAACAGTTCTACAGAGCAATGTCAGAGCCAGAGGAATCCCATCTCTCTGGTGACTTCATTAGCACCAGTGCCTCCAGTCAGCAAAGTCACAGGGCTTTATTAGTGCATGGTGGGGTTTTTTCTCTTGCCCTCACATGCAGAACCCTCATTAGTGGGAAGATGGAGCACTAAAGAGTCCCGTTAAGTTTCCATCAGATTTGTTTCATCTCCTTCTTTCCTGACAACTCTGCCCAGCCACCTCCAGCTTCACCAGCAGCAGGAGCACATGCACATCTCTCATCAGCACACCTCTCTTCCAGCCCTGGACTGCTCTTACTGGGTTTAAACACACCTGGGCAGGAAGGTCAGAGTTCCTGGAGTTCTGATTCAGCCACTACCCAGCAGGCTGGGGTTGGTTTCTGACCTGCTGCCTCACATTCCACACAGCCCTGGGTGAATCGTCACCCTGCCTCTCTCTGGTTCATTTCTGATGCATTCAGGACTGTAAGAGGCTGTTATTTTATGATGGATTAATGACACTGTATTGGCTTTTAGTCTGTTTTATGGTGCCCCAATTGCTTTGGCTATAACTCTTCTGTTTATTTGTTTTATTATCCCAACATGGGATAATAAAACGTGGGATAAAGTGGAATAACACCCACTTTCCCCACTAGGGCTCCCTGAGAGAGGCTGGATGAGAGATCCCAGCCCAGGCAAGGCACAGATCACCTGTGTTGGGGGAATGTTGCTTTGGAGCTGAACTTGGGGGATCAGGTGTGCTGGTTGTGAAGCAGGGGCTGCCTGGGCAGGGAGGGAGGAAAAGAAGAAAGAAGGAAGAAAAGAGGAAGAAAAGAGAATGAAAAGAGAAGGGGATGCAGTAGCAATAGCTGCTTTAATTCTCGGTGCACCCACCCACCGTGTGGCTGGGCATGGGCAGTGGAGCAAGAGGAGCTGCAGCAAGGAGCCGGGGGCTGAGGGGAGGAAGAGAGGAGCTGTCCCTGCTGAAGGTCACATCCTCCTGCCGTCCCCACAGCTGGAGCCCTTCTCCAGTCTGGCCTGGGTGCAGCTGAGCTGCTGACACAGGCTGTGCAGCCAGGCAAGGTTTGAAAGGCAAACACAGGCTCGGGGTTCTTCCCATCTTTGGGGATGACCTTGGGGGTCATCCCATTGTCCCACCTCCCCTCCCTGGGCACCTCCCCACTACCTCCCCTGCTTTCCTCCCCTCCCCAGGGATGGGGACATTTACTATCCAAATAAATAACCCACATTAACACCTTGGGCTGGTGGATGTCAGCACCAAGGGCCAGACTGCATTTCAGCTGAAAGCCTGGAAATTTCCAGTAGCAATTTCTAGCAAAGTTCCCTCTAATTTCCAGGAGCAAAGATCAAGTGGGAGCTTCAGGGATTAGAGCAGTGGGTTGGAGGGGGAAATGAGAAATGAAAGAGGAAAATAAACATAAAAGTCATACAAAACAAATAGCTGGCAGTAATTCCATTAAATCAGATGTTTTTAAAAGGAAATATTAAAATATTAAATATGTAATTAAGTATTTATTAATTAGAAGAGAAGCCAAGCCGCATTAAGCTGAGCAAGGCCCAAATCATGTGCAAGTTCTTGTTTAGCTCAGCTGCCAACTCAATGAACCTCGATTGCATTTGCCAGGGCCTTGGGCTCAGGTGTGTGGAAGGGACAGGGAAGCAGATTCCTGGTGACCAAAATCCCCTCAGCATTTCCAGTTTCCTGCTCTCCCAAGGCTGCCCATGTTGGCTCCTTCTCTCAAATCCCCACCCTGTGGAGCTGGGCTGGCAGCGGGGTGAGAGCAGGGCGATGCTTTCCCTGCTTGTGCATTGCTACCATTCCTCCAGCTTTTTGGCAATCCCTCCTCTGGTGACATCCAGGAGTGCTGGGAGCCGTGTGCTGCTGTCCTGGAGCTGCTGAGCTGCAGGAGCTGGGTGTGGAGGAGAATCACAGACCGGGGTGTCTCAGCATCTGCTTTGGGAGAGACCTCGGTGTCCCCCTGCGAGGAGCTGGTGCCACCAGGCCTGTGACTTGTGTGGCTGGAGCTGGTGCCAGGGTCACTTTGAGCTCTCCCAGCCCAGTCCTGGGGAACACGAGCTGTCTGGTGCCTCTGACAAACTCATCTGTCACTGAGTGAGGGCCATGGGCTGCGAGACTCTGCACAAGACAGAGAATTAAAGACAGAGAGAGAAAGAGCAATCAATACATTATTTAGCAGCAGGAATGCAAATGACAAAAAATTAATGAGGCCTCTTTCCCCCCCACCCCCTGCACCCTTCCCCCAGCCCTCCTTTGCTGTAAGATTGCTGACAAATTCTCTGGAAAATATCAAAACAGCCGGAGGGTGTAACCTGCCAGAGTGATGCACCATTATCTATTATTGATGGAAACCTTGACAAGCTCCCTTTAAAAAAGGAGAGAGAAAGGGAGGGAGAGAGGGAAAAAAAAAATTGCACCTAATCTTTGTTTTAAAGCTACAGTTGCTCATTTTCTCTTCCCCGAGGGCGGCTGAGCAACAGAAGTTGTCACCGTGGTGTCACCGTGGTGTCACCGTGTCCTGATGCTCCCTGAGCCCCAGCGTGGGGCCTCGGGGCTGGGCTGGGCTGGCAGGGAATCCATGGGGTGCATATGAAGGAGGAATATTTGTTTCTTCCCCTGTAAAGAGTCTTTTAAGCCTCGTTTAAAGATGAAATAGGGCTGAGCTGGCAGAGCCGGCACTGGGGATTGTGTCTGGGGAGGAGTTGGGGGTTTGGGGTAAGAAGGAGGGAGAAGATGATCGAAGCAAAACATGTGGTAAATCTGGGAGGAGAGAGCAGCTGTGGGACAGGAGGAGGAGGAGAAGAAGGTAGAAAAAATGACTGGGAGGAAAAAATATCCAGCAAGTCCCTGAAGCATATCAAACCCTGTCCTGAGCAGCAGAGAGGCGAGAAGCCACGGCAGCCAGCACAGAGGTACTATCAAACAGGCTGGCAAGTGACACACTGCAGGGATTAATACTTAATAAATGTCACCGGCCTCCTGACAGCTCCTCTGCCTTTGGCCTCTTACAGCAAACCAGCAAAATCCTCCAAATAAGCCATGAGGAGCCGGTGACCTCAGCTGCTCCTGCTGTCCCATCACCCCGAGCCAGGGGTGACCTGTCCCTGCTCCTGCTGCTGCCATGCAGGGGCAGCTGGGCTGTGCTGGCTGCAGACCCCCCTGTCCCACCCAGCCCTGGGGATGCTGTCAGGGCAAGGGGACAAACCGACACAGCTGATGCTACAGGAGCCCCCCAGCATCCTTCCCTCCATCCCCCTGACCCTCCCTGAGCACCCACCTCGGCCTGAATTTATAACCTGCTGTGCCCTACTGACATCCCCATCCACACCAAGGAGATGTGCAGCTCTGGGGAGGAAGAGCTGCTGCAGTGTGGGCAGGAGCTGTGGGCTCCCAGCTGTGTCATCGTGCCTCAGTTTCTCCAGGCACAGGCTCTCACTTTGAGGTCCAAGATGAAGGACACCTTGTAGATGACAGTTACTATTCACTGTTGCTTTTTTATAGGGCCTCAAAAGAATTTCTCTCATCTCACAGGCCAGTCCCTCAAGGAGGCTTACGGGATCTATTCTGGGCAGATGCTGAAGTCCAGCTCCTGTTTCCCCATCAGTAGCTCTAGGCCTGTCCTCAGGCTATTTAACATGGAAGGTACAGGAATTACCACCAGAGGTTTATAACCCCACCCCACGGTCTTGTCTTCAGCAGAGTCCATGCCAGAGACCCCAGAGGTACAAAATCCTGGGCAAGGCAGTTTGTAGCTTATTAAATTTAACCCTGACAAACACCACTCCTGTTCCAGTTTATGCCCACTGGTGTTGTAGATCCTGCTGAACTGCACATTCCTGGGAATCTTCATGGCAGGGCACCCTGCAGCTCTGCCTGTTCTTGGTTTGAAAGATACCCTCCTCTAACTGCATTGAATGTCTCCTGTCTTGGTGCTGCAGGGGTAAATTTGTGCTCCCAGCCACCTCCTCTTCCTCAGACAGTGCTTTGTATGCCTCTGCCATGCCTTCCTTGTCTTCACCTCTATCCCATCCCCTCTTCTTCTAAAACTAAATAGCCCTAAGTCTTTTTAATCTCTTCTCATGGATTATTGATACTATTTGTTGCAATTCTTTGGATCTTTTCCATTTCTGCTCTATCCTGGCTGAGATGATGGGGTGATGAGCAGACTCTGCAGCTGCTCTGTCCAAACCCGCTCACCTTGGGAAGGGGCAGCTCCTGCCCATCACATTCCCTGTTCCTGGACCTCCCTGCATCAGTGCCAGGCTGCTTCCCTGTGGTTTTGTCCCTCAGGAAGATCCCCCACCCACCAGCAGAAGGATCCGTGGTTTTCTCCATGTGTTTTGTTGCAGTAGTTGAGATCCGCAGTCTCATTTCCCAGCCCCTGCTCCTTTTGGAGTTCTGACTGCTCAGCCCTTTTGGGACTCACAGAGCTGTTTTGAGCCCCTCCAGGCCTTGTTGCTGCACAGTCCAGAGCCCCTCTGCACCCCTCAGCCCCAGAGGTGATGCTGCTGCTCCCCATGGTCCCTTAGCAGCATCCCTGTGTAACGGGGAGCAGTTGTGTTCCCCTTCCTTGACTCGCTCCAGCTCTCTCCCAGCACATCCACAGCCTCAGCAACTCCTTCTGATTGCAAATCCAAACCTACCAGGGGTGATGCAGGCAGTGCACAGGCTCCCATTTAACTGGGGAGGTGGCCCAATTTATACAAAATTATTTGTGTCCTCAGGAGATCTTGTAATCCCAAGGGGGGGCAGGCAGGGCTCCCCACTGCCTTCTCTTTGTGTCTTGATCTTGAGGGTCTTGGGAGGAGAAAGCCCCTTTGCCAAAGGGTTCTCCCCATTCATCCAGCTCAAGATACTTATTAATCAAATATTGTTGGTTGAACCAGTTCATTTTTTTTGTTTTTATTGGAAGGCAACCAGGCTGATTGTCTGATGTTATCCCTTGGGTTTCCTTCAAGTTTGGCTTTTACTGCTTTTCCAGTTTGCTGAGGGGTTGTTTTACTCTTGTTTCAGCCACAAGGAAATGAGTCTTGATGTCCATCTGAAACGTGCTGCATGCAGGGTTTTCTGCCATCCTGACCACAGCAGTGTCAATTTTATCAGAAACTGAGCTAAACCCTGTCCACATTTAAACTGGGGAGAAAACAGGATTTGGTCCCATGCTAATTGTGCTGAAGGCTGAGTGACTTTTTTACTCTCTCCTTATTCCTTGGTTAAATCCAGCTGCCCCTCTAAGCATGCAGGAAACCTCCCCCAAACCCCACAGCCTGCAGGAAAGCACTGAAGGCCAAAACAAGGTAACAAAGCTGGTAAGCTCAGCTGGAGAGGAGATTGCAGAGATGGGGCTGCCAAAGAATGGAGAAGCTCCTGCAGTGGGACCTCCCCCTGGCCAGGTAGGCAGGCTCTCAGCTGACAAGGAAATCAACATTTCATGGAGCTGCAGGTCACCCTTGGGCCGGCTGTGGGGGGACAGAGAGCAGCCACCACGGTCACCGTGGTGCTGGAAATGTCACATCCAGCCAGAGCATTAGTTTTGCTTCCCTGTTGTCTGTTATGCTAAAGAAAGCTCTGTTGGCAAATGGACATTGTGGGAAGTTTACCTCCCTGCTGCTGACTTTGTGCAAAACAAAACAAAAAAAAAACGGAAAAAAGAAAGAAAGAAAGTAATAATAAAAAGAATCCAACAGAAATTCCCAGGAGGAATCGAGGTCAAGTTTAAAAATAAAATAAAATAAAGGAAGGAAGAAAAAAACTACACCAAAACACCCATCAGCACCAGCTTGATGATGAAGAGAAGTGCTGTGGGCTGAGGAATAATGGTTTGAGGTTTGCATCGTTATCAGAGGGACGTGCCCCACATTCAAAATGCTCTCTGAACAGTATCAGGGCTTGTGCAGGATAATGGGAGCAACGTGGGGGTCGGTCAGTCCCCCTTCAGGGCCAGGAGGGCCAAAATGAAGACTTGCATGAGACATTGCAGTTTGTCATGCTGCATGAGAGGGACCTTGGAGGGGCTGGGTGAGAATCCCTGGTTCATGTTCCTACCAGCTGCCAGGGTGGTTGCTGTGCTCGTTAATGAGGTCCAGAGGTGTCTGTGCCTTTCCTGTCTAATTGCAAAGGTGAAAGGGCCATTTTATAAAAGGGGAAACTGAGGCACAGAGAGGCCAGCCTGCCCCAAGTTACCTTTTTGCACTGAAAGCAAACGCGTTCCCTCTGCCTTGCACATCCTCTGCTGGTGCCACCTCTGCTCAGGGGCAGCACTGCCTTTCCCAAGCCTGGATCTCCTGCATCTGAATCTTCAGCATTCAGCACATCCCACTCCTGCCCTGCCACAGGCTCGTTTATTCTGTGCTGGGCTCCCCAGGTGGATTTACCAACACAGCTCACTCCTGCCCTGCAAGACCTCTGCTATTTCAGACCACTGCTGCCTGCAGCTCCCCCAGGTTTCTCTCCCCCATCCTTCCTGCAGCTGCTGTCAGCTGTACAGAACGTGTGGAGCTTCAGCAACATGGCCAGGTGACACTTTGGCTTGGGCACAAGGTCTCCCCACCTGGGGTTGGCAGGGAGGGGAAATCTAGGTTGTCACGTCCAATTACATTTTTCCCTGGGTGACCTTTGTTTCCAAAACACAATTTTTATTATTTGACTTTGTAATATTGATTTTGATTTCCTTTTTTTGATTCATTTTTGTTTCACTCTTTCCTGCAGGGAGTGACTTGGTTCACCTTCAGCATCTGCTTGCTCTGTGGTGTGAGGCAGGAAGGGTCACTTGTCCATGGAAAATGACCTGGAAGAAAAGCAGAGGTTTAAAGAGGGCTTGTGTATGAGCTGGGCTTGCTTCTGGTGCTCTAAACTGGGCCCCTCCATCGTGTCCTTCCTGAATACCCCTTGGCTTTATGGTGAGTTGTCTCCCTCATCCAGAGGTGGATGGGAACTGCATTGCAGTGAAGCAGGTCTGGATGTGGAGCTCCTCCAGTCTTTGCTGGCAGCAGGAGCAGCAGGAGCATCTTCTGATTGAAAGGGAGTTTGCCACAGAAATGTGTCCATCTCCTTGTGTTCCATTTTCATCTCCAATGATGCTTCAGAAGAAGGAAGAATTCATTAGCAGCAGGCAGAGTCCAAGGTACATTTCCCACAGTCCTGGTGTATCCAGCAGCCTGTGCCATGAGACAACAAACGTTCCTCTCCTGCTTGCTCAGTGCCCAGAGGCTGGCCAAGGTCTGTGATGCAGTGTGGCACCAGGGGATGTTCAAGCCATCCAAAGGGGATGGGCTTGGGACCATCTGTATCTCTGGGAAAACATCCACATTATCTGCAGGTGGAAAGGACTGTCCAAGCTATCCTGTTCCCTTCCTGTGAAAGGAAGAGGGTCTTCCCACCAATTCTGTCCTCAGCATCACAAAAAACAGAGCCAAAAGGGTCAGGGCAGGCTTCAGAGCTCAGAGCTGCTTTTACTCTTCAGGGACAGCACAGATGGACCATGCTGTGGTTAGCAAAGTCAGCAGCCAAGCTCCAGCCATGCACAGCAAAGATCTTTATTCAATTACCTGCCATGATCCCAATTAAACCCCCAGAGGATGAGCCATCAATGTGAACCTCCAGGTGTGGGGAGGTGAAAGGACAGCCAGACGTCTGACCACTGAGGAGGTGCTGACAGAAACACCTTGGAGTGCCAGACACCTCGTTAGCCACTATATATTGTGCTGGTGATTCACATGCTTATGTTTTCACTGCAAAATGTAGTCCCCAGTAGGAAAGATTTCCCCAGGGGAAAGATTAAACCAGAGAAAGAACCTTTACAGCCTTTTCTCCTTCACCTTCCTAATTATTTTAAAGGTACAAAGAGTTTGTCATGAGCTGTTTAATCTCTCTTTCAGTTTTTCTTTTTAGTAATCCCAGGGCCTGGGGTTCTTCTCAGCATCCCTCCTCAGATCCACCTCATCCTCCTGTGGCAGCGTGAGGCCAACAATTTTTTCCCCTATTTACTTCTTTTCACAAAAGGCTAGGAAAAAGACATCAAAAAGCTTTAACTTAAGCTGCCACTTTAACAGATATATGTGAAAGTGCAATTTATTTATTTTTTGATTAATCCCCTGGTCCCAGTGACCTGAGTCTCTGCCCTGCTGCCCACCTGGCTGTTGGTGTTTAGAGATAGGGAGCCCTGAAATATTAAATGATCCACCCCAACATCCAACGGGTTTGTTGGTCTTGGACCGGGAATTTGTCTGGGGAACAAAACAAAACAAAACAAAGGTCTGTGAGCGAGAAGGGAGGGGACCAAGGTGTTTCAAGGTTGGGATGTTGCAATAGGACAAAGGCTAATGGCTTTAAACTGAAAGAGGGTAAATTTAGATTACATATAAGGAAGGAATTCTTTACAATGAGGGTGGGCAGGCCCTGGCACAGGGTGCTCAGAGAAGCTGTGGCTGTCCCTGGATCCCTGGAAGTGTCCAAGGCCAGGTTGGAAGGGGCTTGGAGCAACCTGGGATAGTGGAAGATGTCCCTACCCACGGCAGGGGGTCTGGAACTAAATGACCTCTAAGGGTTTCTTCCAACCCCGACCATTCCATGATCCATCACTCCTTGTGCCACCTGCAGACACAGGACAGTGTGCACCTCTGGGGAGCATCCTCGCAGGATAACCACTGCCGAGATTCTCTCTTCTTCACAGGATAACCACTGCCGAGATTCTCTCTTCTTCACAGGATAACCACTGCCGGGATTCTCTCTTCTTCACAGGATAACCACTGCCGGGATTCTCTCTTCTTCACAGGATAACCACTGCCGGGATTCTCTCCTTCTCCTGCCGAGATTCTCTCCTCTTCCTCTCTGGATAACCACTGTCGGGTTTCTCTCCTCTTCCTCTCTGGATAACCACTGTCGGGATTCTCTCCTTCTCCTGCCGGGATTCCGCAGGGCGCGGGTCGGGGGAGCCGGCGGTGCCCCCCAGCCCCATGTGCCGGCATATGCTGCCCTCTAGAGCCGGCACCCAAATCTCGCCTTTTTTAAAGGAAAAAGCTGGGAGAAAGCAAGTCCTGACGATCAGGTGTCAGAATGAGAGAACCAGTGGAAACTCCCCCCGGGGCTCGGACCAGCCCTACGGCCACGGACGATGCACAGGGGAACCTGGACATTCTGCCCAGACCATCAGCTCGCCTAATAATAATAATTCGCCTAATAACTCTCCTAATAATAATAATTCGCCTAATAATAATAACTCGCTTAATAATAATAATAATAATAATAATAATAATAATAATAATAATAATAATAATAATAATAATAATAATAATAATAATAATAATAATAATAACCTGTCTCTCACTCCAGCACACGGAGCACGGGGGTCTGTCACACAGCTGGGACTTGGGACCACCAGCCAGGCATCATCAAAAACCTCAACACTGACCCTTCCTCGAGGAGGTTAAAGTGGGGATTTGCCCAAAATCAGTGTCTCCCATTTGCTTTTTTTTTTTGCTCATGTGAACTCTGATGCAGATTGCATCACAAATGTTCTCCAGGGGACTGACACAGAGTTCTGTCCTTTTCTGCATCACTCTTCTGAGTCTCAGCCAGAACGTGTCCCCCATAACTGTGCTGTCTTCTTCCCCTGACCATTCCTCTCCTCCACCACATACTGGCATCCCACTCCTATTCTTTCCACCTCTGAAGACCTCAGAGGAGTTGCAGCCATTAACAGGAGATAATAATCTTGCCCTTCAGCTTTTGCTGCTTCCAATAAATTTTTGTTTCCACCTCTTCCCAGTGGCAAAAGTTTCCGCCCCGTGGGCTGAGCAGGGGTGGGGTACATCGGGTCACTGTGATGTGTTTGTCACTTGGGGGTCCTCTGCACATTCCATAAGGTTTTTCAGTGAGCTTTCGGAGTCTTAATCAAACTACAACTATCCCGAGCAGTGATATTATCGATGCCAGTGCTGGTGCAGAAGGCATTGTGCAAG
This sequence comes from Parus major, assembly GCF_001522545.3. Lineage (NCBI taxonomy): Eukaryota > Metazoa > Chordata > Aves > Passeriformes > Paridae > Parus > Parus major. Next base: position 4,455,431 of record NC_031785.1, read on the forward strand.
AGGGCAGTTGGCTAAACTGCATTTCCCTAAATAATCCCAGTTATTCCCTGCTGCTAAAGCCCACTGGGACAGCTTTTTTGGGGTGAATGGGGTGAATCCTGCTGGGATTTCTGCAGGGACAGACACGGCAGGAGCTGAGCCCTGATCCCACAAGCTGTAGCGGGGAGCAGGGGAGCAGGGCTGGGATGGGAGCCGGGATTTGGGCTGAGCCCTCACTAGAGGGCAGGAGCGCTCTTTAACTGCGCCGCTCAAGTCTCCTTGGCATTTCTTGCACAATTTCCCCCGTTCAGTGGGTCAGTTGTACAGTTCAGTGACTCACTGCAGGAAATGACCCTGTGGGGCTGCTCTTGGTGTCTGCTGGCCTTCCCTGGGTGCTGCCAGCCCGTCTGGGGCAGCCTCCAGCCAGGGGTTCCACCATCTGCTGAGTGTTCCTGGCAGGTTCTGCTGCCAGGAAGCTTCTCCCAGCAAAGAAATATTTCTGGAAGGAGGCTCCAGATGTTGCTGCCACATCTGGCACGTCTCTGGCTTTAAGGTGAACTTTAGCAGTGTGCTCTCATCCGATAACAAAGCAGGTACCCAAAATATTCTTCATTCCTTCTTCCTGATGTAGCATCAGTGCCTGAAAAATTGGCTCATTGTAGGGTGTTCCAGCATTGCACCCTCTTGAAGGTAACCAGCTACTGCCATCCCTTTCCCTCTGTCCAAATGTGCTGCAAGAACCATCCCTGTGGGATCCCACACTGCTCTGTAACAGCCTGAAAAGTGACATCTCTCCTCACAGATCTCCTCCTGCTCTCCTGGCCACAGTTCTGCCCTTAACAACACACTCAAATGGACAAAATCAGCTCCGAGGTGTTTTACCCAAGCTGACTCCAGGGGATATTTAGAAACATTAGGTTTTCCCAGTGTTGTGAGTTACATCTTAATGCAGAAACCACAAGAGAAACTCCAGCATCCCCCGGAAGGCAACACATCCTGGGCAAAACGGGGCTTTTTATATCAGAGACTATGAAAAGACCTTCCAATTTAGTAGCTGTTCTGTTCATGTCTCACATTATTGCACACATTCTCCTTCTCCCCTTGCCCAAGTCTGAAAACGGGAGGGTGTAAGAATAGCAGCTTGTTACTTCATCTGTCTGCTTCCTGTGTGTACTCCCAGTCGGGTCTGCTCTCATTAGCATCACCCGCTGCAGCTCCTCGTTACTACTGCTCACTAATACGAGTGAGTCAGCACAGCTCAGCGTGGCTACAACAGCCACCATTTACATCTGTGTGAGCCAGAGGAAAACCTCTACCTAAATCCACCT
>NC_031785.1:4456832-4611494 GCF_001522545.3 Parus major
TTTTATTTTATTTTATTTTATTTTATTTTATTTTATTTTATTTTATTTTATTTTATTTTATTTTATTTTATTTTATTTTATTTTATTTTATTTTTGTTAGATTTATTAAGCAAATGTGCTCAGGAACTCTCCACAAGCCTCTCAACATAAAAATTATTGAAAGAAAAATGCATGCTCTGCCTCTTAGACATTTCCTCCTATACCTTCTGCCGAGCCCCGGGTGTGTGAGATGTTTAAACAGGCTCATGAAGTCACTTTCAAAGTTGTGTGGAAAGCTTACAGAAATAGCAACCTCGTGAATGATTTATTTGATAAGGGAAATAAACAGTCTCTGACAGCTCTCCAGGCTTCAGATTTATTGGCCTGTAGCACAGGGCTACCTCCAAGTCATTGTTGTGATATTTGTCCTGAATTAAATTGTAAAAATGAGTTAATTTTCAAATAGGACCATAATTATTTTATTATTGCCTGGAGCCCTCCCCCCGGGCTCTGCTGTCACTTCCCTGTGGATTGAAGCCACTTGTCCCCAGGGTGGTGCCAGTGCTCCCTGGGCTGAGATTAAAGCAGGTGTGCAGGTTGGGATGGCAGACACGGAGCTGAGGGTGTCAGGGAGCAGGAGCAGGATCACAGCGCTTGTCTGTGGCTGCTGTGGGGCTTCCAGCAGCCCTGCTGGGCAACCTGGGGTCACCACGCTGCCCTGAGCGTGGATTTGGGGTGTCTGTAGATGCTGTGAGGATGCTCTGAGGCAGCAGCACTGGTGTCCTGTTGTAGTCAGCTTTGCACAAATCCCAACTTTGCTCACTTTTCATAGAATCACAGAATCATTAAGGTTGGAGAAGACCTCCATTATCATCAAGTCCAACCTTCTAGTGAGTACCACCATGCCCACTAAAGCATTTCCATTCATTTTGTGAACACTTCCAGGGACAGTGACCCCATCACCGCCCTGAGCAGCCTGTTCCAATGCTTAACCATTCTTTCCATGAATAAATTTTTACTAATATCCAATCTGAACCTTCTGGCAGAACTTGAAGCTGTTTCCCTTTGTTCTGTTGCTGGTTGCTGGGAGAAGAGGCTGACCCCCACCTTGCCACAACCTTCTTTCAGACAGTTGTAGAGAGTAAGTTGTAATTGATTAAATGTTGCTGCTGACTTCTCCAAAAGAAATATTCTGCCATGGCAGTGAATTTGGAAAAAGGCAGAACCTGTGAGGCCTGAGGAGACTCTGAAGGGTCAGAAGCATCAGCAGGGCATCTCTGGGCAGCTCAGGATGGGGGGGTCCCTGCTCCTTCCAACCCCACATCCCGAGGATTGCACTTTAGGGGGGAAAACCACCTGGGTTCCTAGAAAAAGACTGAGGGACTTGGGGCTGTTCAGCCTGGAGAATAGACCGCATTAATGAGTATAAGTATTTGAAGGGGGATGCCAAGAAGATACAGCCAGGCTCTTCCTGGTGGTGCCAGCCATTCGGACACAAGGAAATGGGCAGAAACTGATGCACACCAAGTTCCACCTGGACACAAGGAAGAACTTATTTCCCATGCAATGACCACACACTGAAACAGAGGAAAAAAAGGGTGTGGAGTGTCCCTCAACAGAGATATTCCAGACCCATGGGTCCATCTCTCAGGAGGACTGAGATGACCCTCCTTGAGCAGGAGGTCGGAGCAGCTGACCCGCTGTGGTCCCTCCCATCCACACCTGGATCCTGATGCCCATCCCAGGATTCTGATCCTCATCCCTGGATCCCGATGCCCATGTCGCGATCTCCATGCCCATGTCTGAATCCCCATGCCCACCACGGGATCCCCATGTCCATCCCTGGATCCCCACGCCCATCCCTGGATCCCCATGTCCATCCCTGGATCCCTATGCCCATCCCTGGATCCCCACGCCCATCCCTGGATCCCCATGCCCATCCCTGGATCCCCACGCCCATCCCTGGATCCCCATGCCCATCCCTGGATCCCCATGTCCACCACGGGATCCCCGTGCCCATCCCGGGATCCCGATGCCCATCCCTGGATGCCCATGCCCATGTCGCGATCCCCCTGCCCATGTCGCGATCCCCCTGCCCATGTCGCGATCCCCATGCCCACTCCCGGATCCCGCTCCCGGGCCCGCGGGGGTTCCGTGCCCGCCCCGCCGCCAGCCCCGCCCCGCGGTTCCCTTTGTGGCCGGGAGGCGGCGCCGGGCGCTGGGCGTGCGCGGCGGGAGCCCCGGGCCGCCCCTTCCCGTCGCGGCCCCGCGGAGCGGGCAGGGGGCGGGCGCTGCTCCACGGCCGCCGCTGGAGCCGCTCCCGCATCGCGCCCGGCAGCAGCGGGAGCCCGGCAGCCCCTCGGCCGGCTCCGTGCGCCGCCGGGCCTGAGCGCCGAGCGCCGGCTACCGACATGTCCGGCAAGATCGAGAGAGCAGGTGAGCGCCGGGAGGCCCGCGGGCAGCGCGGGAGGGGACGCGCCGGGGCGGCCGCGCTCGCCGCCCGCCCCGGGGAGCCGCCGCGGGCCGCGGAGCCGCCGGAGGAGCCGGAGCCGCCGGGGCTGCGGGAGCTGCGGGAGGCGCCGGCGGTGCCGCGGGCCTGGCGCGGCCCGGCGGGGCGGGGTGAGCCGGGCCGGGCCCCCCGCGCCCGGCTCGCTCCCTGTGGGGGCTCCTGACAGCGCGGGCGGCGAGCGGGGCCCGGGCCGGGGCTGGGCCCGGGGGCCGCAGGAGATGCTCTGCCCGTCCCCCCGGGGGCCGGTCCTCCGCTGCCCTGGCGCTGCTTCACTCGGGCATTGTGTCTCCTCCGCCTTTTCCTTTTTCCTCGCTGTTTTCCTCTTTTTCCCTCCCGGTTCCTTTATTTTAATTTTTATTTTCTTGCACCCATTCCGTCCTTGCCGTGCAGGCGAGCATCAGCGCAGCCGGGCGCTGCAGCGCTTTGGGCCTACGCGCTATGATTAATTTCAACTTCTCTCAACTTTCCTCTCCTGGTGTTTGTGCAGGATGAGAAAAGATGAGCAAATGTCAGAGGGAACTTGCAGGTTTTTTCTTCCCTCTTCTCCTCTGCCCGGCGTGCTCATGAGAGCCAGAGCCAGGGGAGGCTGCTGACGTTCCTCCTGCTCTCACAAGGAAACGCTCAAGCACGGATCATATTGTCTGTCTGCGCTTCTGGAGTCGTGCCTGGTTCTCAGTTGTCACTTTAGATGGTTGAATGACCCTGTTTTTCTCTGTAGTGGGAGTAGTACGCTTAAAGATTCAATTAGTGTTGTGCAAATCAAGCAGCGAAGTTACGTAGTTTAATTATGATGCATTTAATTAGCAGAGAAAAATCAATGCTGTTTAGTATATTCCATTGTGGGGAATAGCTAGGCTGTCTCCTTCTGGGGAAGGCAGGGCAGCAGCTCGAGTGGGGCTGTGTGGAGCATCCAGGCTTCCCAGGACAGCAGCCAGGGATGCAGGAAGGATCCCTGATTCCAAGGAGTGAAGTCGGCAGCATCATGTTCTGGTTGTGGTCATCCCACCCTGGTGTTCTCCTCCGGTGCTGCGGGTTCTGTAGCGGCCCTGGGGCACGAGCAGCCTGCCAGCCAGCTTCTCCATGCAGCACCTCGGCGTGCTCCCAGCTCTTTGCCCTGAGTTACTGCCTAACAAGTGTGTGCTGCATCAGGGGACAAATGTTACTCCAGAAATATCACGGGTTAATCCGGTGCACCATCCCTTTCACATATCACAGCCTGGCTTTGCTCCTGCTCAGCTTTTCCGTGCTCATCCCTTACTCCAGCGGGCAAGGAGGGTGTTAGCGGAGTACACACACCTCGGGCCAGCTCTGGAATAATTGCCACTTGTTTATGCTGGAGGTGAATTTGGCTTGGGATTTAGTAACTGTAGACAGTAATTACAGACATATAAATAAGTGATCACGTTTTGTTTATTCGTGTGCTGTAAATAACCCTGGGAGAGTAGTAAATAGAGTTCCACACCAGAGAGGCAGTGCGAGGAGTTCAAGTACAAGAAGATGACTCTGGAGACACACACAAACTCAGCACAGCTCCATAAACAATACAACAGAGGCCAAGAAATACCATATAAATATAAATACCATATAATGTGCCATATAAAATACCATATAATGGCAATAAAATACCATATAAAAATCATCCCCTGCACAACCTAGAGACCAGCCACACTGAGCTCAAAGATCATGCAAGATCCATCCCCAGGTCGGTGCTGTGAGTGTGCAGCTCACAGATGCAGTGGGAGAAGCCCTGATGCAGAGACATTTGTTCTAGTGGAAATCTATCACAGTGGTGATTTGCTGAACAAGAGAAACTGTAAATCTGGGAATCTATCCTCTTTCAACTGCTTGTACTTTAATTTCTTTAGGAAGGATATTAAAAAAAAAAAATCAGAAAAAAATCCAGTCCAAATATAAATGGGAGGAGAAGGGGCAGGGAAGGAGGGCCAGGAGCCAGCTGTTCCAGAGCAGGACTGTCTCCATCGCTGTTTCTGAGTGTTTGAACTTCTGATTGACACAAGCAGTTTGGTTAGTAGCGTCACCGAATAAACACAGCCTGTAATACCACAGCCATTCGGGAGTAATGTTTGTCAAAACGTGCACAGTAGCAGAACAAAGGGTACAGACTCATGAAACAAATGCTCTGAGGTCCAAGATCTGTGCATTTGTGTATGTTTGAATGTATTTTTCTTATGGGGACAGAAATTCCTGCATTATGTTGTAAATAAAATTGATTATTGCCTGGTCACAAGCCATGGTGACAAACTTTGGTGTGGCCTTTGGTTTTACTTGTGTGTCTGTCTAGACAGGCTGCTGGAAAAAAATGTATTACCCCTTCCAGGGTTAGACCCCCAGAGACCCTCATACATCTGCTCCCTGGGTCCTTAACTGAAACACCTTATTGGCACTCAATAAAAAACAACAATAAATGATTAGAGATAACAGCTTCTGTCCTGTCCATGAAGGAAGAGCAGACAAGGCTCCCTCTGGAGCCACTCAGTGCTGCTATTTCATCAACAGAAGGGTCACTGTAGAACAATTCAGAGCTCTGCTTTGGAGTGAAGAGCAGCCATCTGGTAATGTAGAAGATGATGGTATATTTGGGGTTTGCTAGTGTTAGAGCCCCTACTTTGTTAGGCTTCCACCAAGAGACTTGCAGATACTTTTCCAAAGCAGAACCCTCCTTGGCTTGAAGAGAAGGAATGGTCATTGACTTCTCTTTACTCCAGAACTGTGACTTTATGTCTTCACTTTTAGAAAATATTTGCTCTCTCCCTTTTTTGATGTAAAATCCAAAATAGGAATGCCAAGAAAGAGCAGAGAAGGCCACAGATTCTGCTTGGGCTTCCTGTTACCATGGCGATGCACAAATTCCTGTTTTTATTTACCTGATGGTAATGCATCATTCAGGGAGAGTCAGGGAGGAATTAGACAACATCAGCTCTGAACCAAAAACTTGTTGTGAAACAAGTCCATTCAAAACTGCCTTTTTAGTAAAACCAAACAACATATGGGTGCCATATTTTGAAGGTTTTTCACTCTTAGTCTTGTTATTTCTTCCATGGTTTTCATTTCCCTTGTAAACTTTTCCAACAGCTGCCTGCTAAAGGTTGAGAGAGCTGTTTCAGGTGTTAGCTACCTGGAGTGCAGGCAGTCATCTCTAATCTGCCCAGGACTCAATGGGATGTGTTTATTCCCAGTAAACCAAAAATGCTGTTGGCTTTACCTTTTGCTCATAAGCACTTGCCTGATAAGCAAATTCACCTCGAATTCTCATCCTTGAGAATTGGTGGGATAAACATCTGGGGGTAATCCCAGGAGAACTCTGCTCTTAAGAAAATGTCAAAATTGAAGAAACAATTCAGGAGGTCACATTATTCCCATCTTTGTAGGAATTTAATGTTCTGTCTGGAGTCATTCATGCCAATTTATGTGATCCTGAGTTGTTTATTTGCGAATGTTTTTGTACTAACGTAAAGTTTCCTGAAGATTTTGTTTTTGCAGAGGGTATGTTTTGAACTGTCGTCATATCTTAGATCATTTTATGGAAATTAGCCTGCCTGTTTTATATACCTGTAGAGTTTTATGCAGTTTCTCTTTGTCATGCTTAGGTGGGTTACTAGGCAAGACTCTCTCAGTTCTGTTGAGCATTTACTGCTGTACCGTGTTCCTCATGTTCCTCAATATTAAGTGAGGGCTTTCAGGTTAGAAAATTTTGCAGTTCACCATCTTAAGTGCTTCACTGCTGGTGATTTTCAAGCAAAATAGGAGTTATCTGCAAATCTGAAAATTAGACCCCTCAAAAAACTTACCTCTCAACCCCAAAGGAAATTCAGTTCCAATTCTTCCTTAGTCAGGCTTTTAGCACCTGCTCTGCTCCCATAGTGACATCCCACATGTGTTTTACTGTAACTTGTTTAAACAGCATCAACCATTCAACCATTCAGGCTGGTTTTGTGTAGAGGTAAAATACAGGTACAAGACGATCCCTGATTTCTACAAAACAGCACAAGGAGCAGAATTTGGCATATTTTGTAAGCCACTGTAGGTTGACAGGTGGTGTGTAAGTGTGGGGTAACTGCTGCAGGATTGAGATGGTCTCAGCACTTGTAAGAAGGAAGTGGGCAAGGAGTGGAGAAAAAGACAGCTGAAGGCTACTGGAATGTGAAGCAGCTGGGTTGTGCCTTAGTCAGTGAAAATCAGAAACTGGAAACAATTGCTAAATTTATTTTCAGTGTAAGCAATCGTTTTCCTTGAACCACAGTGCCTAAATGTATCTCTTGGTTGTGATTTTTATGTGGTGGTGACTCGCTGGCTCTTGCTAACCTCCTGGCAGGCAGAGAGGGGAGTGAAGTTCACTGTCAGTCAAGATTGTAAAACAAATATCCCTCATTCAGATCTCTTGATTCCCTTTGTGGCTTTGCTTGCTGCAAAGTATTGCCTGAGTATTGCCTGGGTGTTTGTTTCTAGGGAAGGGAGTTGATCTGTAACTCCTCTTCCAGGTTTTCTTGGGGTTTTCTTCATGTTTTTTGGAAGTTTTGAATTGCAGCTGATGCTCTAATAACTCTACTGTAGGTGCAGATAGATTCTAATGCAAAGCTGTGATATTTTTTTAAAAAGAAATATACATTAAGACCTTATTTATTCCAAAGTGGAAAGCCTGAGAGTAGAATTGGCAAAATGAGCTTTGCTGTTGATTTACAAATCCTTTGGAAGGAGGGCATTCCATCCAGAATTTTAACAGCATTTGAACTACAAGTGGAGGAACATGAGGAGTTAACTTTCTAGACTTCATTTTAAAGAAGCTGGAGAGATGTACCTTCCTTGGCAGAGGCATTTGATGGCTAATCAGGTTTAATTCAATCACTCAATCATTTTATGTGTATTATGGGTAGCTCTCAGTTGAGCTAGTGGGAGCTGGAGTTGTTTGTTCAGTTTGGAAGATCCCTTCTAGCCCAGCAAAGGTAAGATGATAAAGAACATTTTCTGTCTTTGTGCCAGATAAAACACCCAAAACTATGTTTTATATTAAAAATAACAAATTACATGTCAGAACTACAGGTAAGGTGATTTAATAGCCTCCTTCCTCTCTCCCCCTCCTCACCACACCCATCATTTTGCATAGTTTGAATACATGTAGTGGATATAACTTGTTCAGTTTTCCTACACATATAGTCACAACATTTTTCTGTTGGAACTCAGAATTTGGGGACCTTTGCTAGTTTGGGATGCTTTGTCCTCTGTACTGTTGCTTAGTATTAAATGAATCCTTCAGCTTGTATTCTGCCTGTAGAAATGTTACATTATGTGGAGAAAAATCCTATGCATGGAGAGGGGTCCTTCAGCTTCTCAGATTTGTGACAGAATAGGCTTTTCTCTCTGAAAAGAATTGAAAATTTATTATGCTCTAAGTACCTGAATACTTGGAAAATTTTGCTTTTCCTTTTTATTTATCAGCATATGACTGTGGGGTTCAGCCAGTATCATGGAAAGAGTATTAAAATCATGTAGCTGTTGCAAGGATATTAGTTTTGTTGCTTGTAGGTTTTTTTTTCTAAATAACTAAAGTTTAACTGCAGTTGAGAAATATTGTAGAACATAATGGGATGAGAGGATGGTAAGGGAGAACAGTGTGTTACTGTCAGGGTTTGAAATCAGAGGAAAAGGGAGAACAGATTGAAGGAAAACTAGATTTATTTTCTTTGCAAATTGGAATTTGCAGCCCCAGGACTCCAAGGTGTATAAAAAGGTGGCCAGAGAAGGAAAAAGGGGTGTCACATGTTGATGGAATGGGTTGAAAGATCAGAAGATGAGGTGAGAGGATACCCAACCCTCCGTGATGGGGGAAGAGGGAGCGGGAGGCTGAGTTGTGTGTGAGGAGAGCAGAGAGGAGAGGACAAGACGGATGGCAAAGGGAAATCAGGCAAGGGGGATGTTCCCCATGGCTTTCATGGGAGTCTGTTCCAAGGCAAAGAGACAGAAGATGAATTTCAGCAATCCGGAAAAGCTGCAGGAATCCTGCAGGTTGGGACGTGCTGCCAAAGGAATGTTCTGCAGTTGTGCTGTTCACGTTTTACTTCAGCCTGACAAATTACAGCTTTATTCCCTGACCCACAGCATCCACTCTTAAAAATACATTTCCAGTCTCTTCTTAAGGTGTCTGGCATTGGCAGTGACAGAGCAGACAATTTCATCTGTGTGAGAGAGAAATGATGTCCTCACATGTTCTGTGAAGCAGCCTGAGAAGGCTGATGGATCACATTATTGATCTGCTTTTATTTGGGTTGCATATTTCAGTGAAAGCTCTCCAGCTTTGAAACAGTCACGTTAAATCTCTTTAGTGTTTGAGCTGCTAGCACAGCTCACCTTCTGTGGAGTTTGTAAGATAATGTTTCCTTGTAAGAGCAAGGGAGAAATGAATAGAAACACTATTAAAAGACAGGCTGTATCAGTGTTCACTTGGTGTTGTGGGAGGTACAATATTGAACAGTATTTGGGAGGACTGGTTCTCCTACACCTCCTTTCTATTGTATCATATTTAGGAAAGTATCTGAAAGATCTGAGAATTGAGAAGAGCTATATTCTAAATAACTGATTGGTTCCCATTTTATAACAGCTCTGAGGGTCAAATGAATATGGGTGGCACTGAAGAAGAGATTTCTTAATTATAGAAGGCTGAGAATTATAATAATAATTCTTAATTATAAATCACTGAGCTTTTTGAATTGAAAAAAAATAATTGAATTGAAAAAAAAAACCCATGTTTTGCATTATTTTACTTTACCTGGGTGACAGCGTCTGCTGCATTGGGTAGGGTTTTTCTGGTGCCATGAGAATCCTGTGCATTTTGTGATGTGAGTTAACATCTTGGCGTGGCCATCAGTGCCTCTGAGGAAATCCTAATCCATTATTCTGCCCAGGGAGAGAGGTTAAAGCTTGCTTGCACTCTCATGCTCTCATTCTTTCTCTCTGAAGGCTTCATGGGGGTATGCCCTTTGTTGAATACTTAACATATTCACTGAACCAGTCCCATTTATATTCTAAACAAGATCTTTAATTTCATCCCTGACGTGTACAAAATCTTGGGGTTTGAAAGAAAATTCAAGAGAACTTTTTTTTTTAGGCTTCTTGAAAGAAAGAAAAAGAAAAATCAGTGGAGGTTAAAATCAAGGAATAGTTACTCACAGCTGGTAAGATTGGAGGAAGCAGATACTGCAGCTTGGTTGATTAAACCTTGATGGAATTTTACTAGGAGACTGAATAAATAGTTCTGTATCTATTCAGCTGTAGTTTGCAGGCAGTCTTTAATAATTAAAATGGGAACCAAAACAAGTGTGTTCCAAATATATAGCACACATTGTTTTATCCCTTACCTTTTGATGGGTTTGTTTGGTTCCTGTGTACCAATCTGTCCTGTCTGTGCTGCCCAAGAGGTGCTAAAGTAGCCTCAGGAATTAATTCCATATTTAGAAAGTTTCCTTTACAAGCCAAACGTCACAAAGGGCACCCAGGGAGATCAATATTGCAGTTCTGGTTGTAGAGTACATTCCAATCAATTCTGGAGAGCAGAGCTCAGTGGATCCCTCTGACAATGGTGCAGTTAACAGGACAATACTGTTTAAACAGTTTTTCTTGGGTTTTTTATGATCCTTTCAGTTGTGCTCTAACTGTATTAACTTCATCAATTTCAGCATTTTGCCTTTTTTTTTTTAATGTTTAATGCAGCCTTGCATTTGACAGTGTAGAATGATGTGTGCTGCAGCTTTCATATGCAAGAAAATGAAATATCCCTCTTTGGATATATATTTTCCATCTTAATTTTTTTTAAGTCTACATTTTCTACGTTTTTAGGAGAATTATATATAAGAATAATACATGTGAGGAACTAGGGAATTCTGCCAAAACGTTTGGTTAGAACTCATCTATGAATTTACAGGGATTTGCAGAAAATGTAGAGCACTGGTTTGTGCAGGAGGTGGTTTATCTGTATAAATACCCTTGGAAGGTCACATGGAATCAGATGTTAAGGCTGATGCCAGATTTTGACAGAGCATGCTAACAGCAGTGCAGGGGTTGAGTTTAAGTTTTTCTGCTTGGAATTGCTTCTCCAGGGCTGCTGTGTGGGAAAAAAATTGCAGTACCCAGAAACATTGTGCATCGGAAAGTCACATGGCTTTAAAAAACCCCATAATCTTGTATCTTTATGAGCAATACCTAGAACATAACTGAAAAACTGAGGTGGGGAGTTTCTCTGTTTTTCAGCTTAGTTTTTCTGTTCTTTTTATGTGTGTAGCTGTTTGCTCTTTGTCACTGGAATGAGTGGCACTTCTGTCCCCTGCTCTATTCTGGCATGTTGTTTTACAGGAGAAACACTTTGGATCATTGTAGAACCACCCTGTGAAAATGATGGAGAGAATTTAAGGAATGGTGTTTAAAGTATGTGAGCTGGCACTCTCAACTCTGGCCAGTTTTGTGATATTCAGGTGCACAAAATCCCTTTAAAGAAGAACCAGCGAGTCTTCATGCATAACTTGGCACATCTCTAGGAGATAAGTTTGCTCCTTGTCTGCACCTCTCTTCCTTAATCTGTAACATCCTTACATAAGGCAGTGGTGATAGCTCATCCATCCTCTGTTACAGCTCTTGGACTTACCGGTCAATTTTTGTCAAATTTTGTGGAGGAATGGATATTAACATTTATTTAAATTTCTACACGTTTTCTGAAGAAGGCTGAGGAGATCAGAGAGGCTGCAAATAGGGCTTTCATTATAGCAAATTGAAAATGTAGCTGTCCCCTCTTTGTAGCCATTTGGCAAATATGACTTGTGAGCGGCCTGGAGTGGGGAATGCCAAGGAAAAGCAAAATCTTTGGGGAAAAAAGCAAATATGTCTATTTTGGAGACATTTCAGAGAAGCCAGCTGAGGGCAGTGAAGGGTGGGTGGCCAATAAAAGCCTATTAACAATTGCAGGGCAAAGAAACATTTAAAAACCATGCCAAGAAAGAATTTGGTTCTTATTACTCTCTGTAATCTCTATTTCCAGGTAGGCTTTAAACAGAGATGTTTTTGTTCCTGTATGTCTGGGCTGAAAGCACTGTATAAATTCCCTAAATATTCATTGGCAGCTCTTATTCTTAGATTTTATCCTGAAATACAACCTGCTTCATTAGACCTCAAATGTGAGGTGTGTGTTTCACTGTGACACTCAGAGGGCTCCCTGGAGACATCAGTGATACCCAGAATTTCCCTGAGCTCCCATTTGGCTGGCAGCCTGGTGAATCCAAGTTCCAAGGGATCCAAACCCTCTTTTACCCTGGGCAGAGGAATTTATCTATAAATCCTGAGGGTCTTTTGGCAACAAGGTGTGGAGAAGTGATAGAAACAACAAAAAGGATGTTGGAAGGTTGTGCATTGCCCATGTCATTGTTTGGATCCTTCTCAAGTTCTGTAAGGACTTGGGACTGGTAGAAGTAATTGTACCTAAGGTTAGAGCCATTGGTTATCCACTCTGTTAGAGCTTCAGAGGTAATGTCACCAAAAACTTCCTCCATCAGCTGTGGGCATAACTGCTTCTGAAATCATTCCCAGTGTGCATGAGCTTGGATCAACATCCTGATCCAAGTCTGTAATGCCCACAAAACACCCTTCTCAGCCATGCCACCAGGCTTGTCCTGTGAGAAGGCTCAGATTTTTCACTGAAAGAGAGGTCAGGCCTTGGAATAAATTGCCCAGAGAAGTGGTGGAGTCACTGTCTCTGGCAGTGTTCAAGAGATGTCTGGATGTGGCTCTTGGGAATATGGTTTTGGGTGATTATGGCTGAGAGTTGGACCAGATCATCTTGAAGGTCTCTTCCAGCCTTGATGATTCTGTGGTTCTGAGAGCTAACAGGCTGTAAGTTTTATTATTACTATTAATTTGTTTTTACCATTTAATTTTTTTCAGATGAGATAATTCACATCTAAAAGCTTTGGCAACATTGTATATTAAGTTTCAAATATTATCATAATGGAAAAGAGTCATGCAAGAAATATTAGTACCCAGTTGTACACATTTAATGAAATCGTTATTCAAAGCTTTTATGTCCAAAACAGTAACACTGGTTTGTGTTTATGCTGCATGCTCTGATCTTAACCTTTGGGATGACAACAAAGCACAAAACTGGCTCCTCTTGCAATCCTTTGCCCTTGAAGGAGTCATTTAGTTAAATTCCTTAATATTTTTGCAGCTGTGGTTGTGGTTTATTAACTGATGCTGCCTTGAAACGCAGCCTGTGTCTGCAGCAAAGTTTTCATTACTCATCTGTCAATACTTGTAGAGTAAAACAAATGGGTCTGAGTAGAGGTTTCTGCTCTTCAGTTTGAATAGTTTCTTTCCTTCCATCCCCACTATTTTACCCAAGGAGAGGGTAGAGAATATTTTTGATGCAGTGAGGGCATAGTTGTACTCTATTGGATAGGAAGGTCTGGCCTGCTTTGTCTGTCAGGATTATTTTAAGCTATGATGTCTAGAATTTATTAAATGAACTAGAAGGAATTAAAAGCAGCTCTTTTTCCCAAAATATTCTCACTTCTACAGCTGTGAAATGTCTTTTGTCCTGATTCATACCAGCTGAAGAACCTCCAGAATTTCTCTTTTGCAGTTGGTAAAATACGATTTTGGGCCAGTTTAACAATTTTCTGGTCAGAAGAAATCTGGGTGAGTTTGGTTTGGTTTTGCTTTAACATAGTCCTTAAAACAGAAAATCAGATAACCCAAAACTATTACATTGCTGTGTTTACTGATGCAAACTCCAAGTTCTGCAGTAATTGCCTTGGCCTCTGGGTGAAATGCAGGAGGCAGTTTATCTGCCTGGGTTTTTGTGCAGGTATTTTGCATGATAATTGCAGATGAAGAGCACATCTTATTTGGAAGGCCCTACAGAGCAGGGGTGTCACCTCTGTGAGGTGATGGACATGAATTTTGTGATGGTGAGTGGAAGGAACTGGAGGAACTGCTGTGGTGGTTGAGCAGTGGATAGAAAATGCTTTGGTGTCACAGGGCAGAGCTAAAGGATGAGCTATAATAAGAAGGGGAGAAGCACTTGTAGAATGCAGGGGTCTGACTCGATTTACCACGTGCTTCTCTTGAGTTTCACACTTGGCTGTGACAAATACCAAATGGAATAGCAGCCAGGCTGGTGAGCAAGTGTGCTGAGAGGCAGAGGTCTGTGCTGACCTCTCTCTGTGCATGTGCTTTGGGGGGAAATACTGGACTTCTTGTCTCCTTTTCCTGTTGTGCAGTGTGGTTTTGCTTACTTTTATCCTACTTCAGAAAATCAGGGTGGTGTGAAACCTCACACAGCAGTTCCCTGGGCATGAAGGTGTAAAGAACTAACCCCAGCCCAGTAAAGGTGATTCATAACTGGAGCCTTGCTTTGTACCTCTGTGCCTACCTCTGGCACATTTTGTGTTGGCTGGTAAATTTGGGCTGGTTTCCTTAGCACATGGAGCTGCCATCAAATGCATTTTAAAGTCTGTCCAGTGGGAGACTGCTCTGAGAGTGGAAGGAACCAAAATCTCTGCCAGACCTAGCTTGGAGATAAAAACTGATTAGTGGATAATTCCCTCGGAATGAATAATCTCTGCCTTAAAAGATGAGTTGCAGATGGTTTTGGATGAGAGAGGGAGAGAGATCAGGTTTAAAATGTCATTCTTTCAGTAACCTGAATCTCCTGACCTTACGTGACACTGCAGAGATGATTTCAGCCGAGTAAGACCAGGAGGAGAGGCTGGCTGGGGATGTGTGGCCAGTGCTTCATGCCTTGGGCTGACCCTGAGCCCCAGTGTTATATTTACCTCACAGTTTGAGAGGTCTTTCACTGCACAAGGTAAGGAAAGCTTCCAAAATACAGGGAAGAGCCATTTGGAACTCCCCAAGTGAGGATTGCATGTAACATGACTTCTTGAACTGTTTTCAGATCGATTATGCATCTACTGATCTTTCACCTTTGCAAAGGTAACAGTACTTGTGTGTTTGCCTGTCCTTGACTGGAGAGGCTGCAGAAAACAAAACTGAAACTTAAAACTAGGTTAAGCACTATTATGAGCAAGCTGTGTCAATAAAAGCCATCATTTTGTGTAGCTGTGCAGCTTTTCAAATTACTCCGTCGAGACTCTCTTTACAAATGCTTTTGTATTTTGTCTGTTGACTCATCCATCTCAACACTCACAGTAGCATTTCAGTACTGTCTTATAAAGCAGTGATTGAAGCAAGGCTGTTCTTGGGCTGGTTCATCAACAGATGCAATTAATACAATGATGTTTGTTTTGACACCCTGGCTCACTGGCAGCATTGTAAGCAGCATTGCTATGCGAGGAGATTGCTGTGGTTGAGGACTTCGTGTACAGGCAGATCACTCAATATTTGTATTCAGCTTAAAGTCAACACTGAAAGAGTTTCAGACCTCTCCTAAGCTGGCAAACAGGCTCACTGGTGCTACCAGCAATGTTAACAAAAGGGCAAATCATAATCTGCAGCACTTCTAATTTATTTACAGTATTATAAAATGCTGGGTTTTCATTCTGGTGGAGAGCCCCAGAAGTATAAAAGGAAAGCTCAGAGGGATTTTCTCCTTGTGCAAGTCTGGGCAGGTGGTGAAGGAAATACAATTTGGACTCAGATATTTATTCTTTCAGTAGAACAATGTCAGTCCCAGGCCAGTGCTTCTCAGATGTGTTTTACCCTGGGAACTTGTATAACATGTCTTCCTTTTCAGCTATTTTATTTTTAGCTGTATAGAGGGTGTAACCATTGTTTAAGGGAGTGTCCATGGCATGGAGCCAGTTGATATCTAAACCCTATCATGAATTGTTTTAAAGAGAGTATGATTTTCTGTACTGAGATATATTGATGACTATTTTTCAGGGCAGGAAGTACCTGCTGACTCCAGCAGTTACAAGAGCAGCTGTTCATTATGAGGAAACCACAGAAAAATTCCTGTGAAAGCCCTAATATCTCTAGGAAGCAGCTCAAGCTTAAATGATCACTCTAGTTAAGCTGTATGAAGAACTGCTTTCTTATTTTCACTTGCCTGGAATTTTATATTGGGGAAAAAAATCTGGTTCTTAGGGTATCAAAGTCTGTAGGATAGTTTACAGAGAGGTATTTAACTTCAGGCTAGTTAATATTTGTTAAGGCTTGTCTGGACACTCCCCAGACTCTTGCTCCAGGGTACAAATTTAATTGATTTATTCCATGTTGAGTTAATGCAGCAGTTTGTTTCTGCAGGTAGGCATCTCTGCTGCTGCATGGCTTTGAGCATCCTGTGGTGTTGTAGCAGCCTGTGACCTAGCCTGGGTTTCAACCAGGACCTGTGTTAGGCCAGGCACACACTGGAAATGCAGTCCACTCCCTGTCCTGGGCTTCCTAATGAGTATGTTGGGACTTTTTTTGTTGTATTCTCTGTTTTTAGTCACAGAGCTGACTTCTGATGAGATTATATATAGATTTCCATAGCTTTCTGCCGAAAGATTTGTTTTGAATTAATGAACATATTTGTCAATTTCTCTAGTTCACATTTTCTGGAGAAATAAATGATGATTTTGGTCCAGACCCCTCTGCTCAGTGCCAGGTGTGAGCAGCAGGCCCCACTGGGCTCATCCAGGGAATGGGAGGTTGTAGCAGCACTGCTGACCTTTGGCTCACGGAAAAAACAATGAGCAAGGAGTACAGTGCTCCAGATGTGAACCTGTCTGGAAGCTGAGTGTGCAAGATAAGCTGCTGATGGGAAACACCCTCTCAGCCACAGCTTCTGCATTATCCAAGTGAACCCAGTGTCATAGCTCAGCTTCTGAGATACCTCCAGCCCAAGTTTAGTCACTTCCTTCGTTCTCTATTTGAGCTCTGGGTTTGAACTGCTTTTTATTTTGTGTTGTCTCTTGTTGTCTTTGATACCAGGATATGATTTCTTCTCTGTCAGTTCTCCCTGCCCTTTGTGTCTCTTAGTTTCCAGGTTTTTTTTGGATGGTTACACTGGTGTTGCTTGTGGTGCATCATCTGTGTCACAAGGTTTTGACTCAGCAGCATTGTCCTGGAGATGTCCAGGGATGTTCCAGCAAGCAGTGGTACATGTGTCACAGCAAAAGGACATCCTTACACATTTTGCCCAAGCAGCAGAGCTCCTCCTCTTGCTGTTAAATGTGATCCTGGGGTCATGGCTCATGAGAGTGGGAACAATGGGAAGTGTGGGATGTTCTGGCTTATTTTGAGACCAAGACTTCATTTCTTTTGCAATAATTTCATGAATCAAAATGGAAAATGTATAATGCTTAGTGCTGACCTAGAGCTTTACAGTTTCAGCGCATTGTGCAAACATTTCTTCTGTACTTCTGACTTCATGATGGGTGGTGATGGAAAGTGCTGTCTGTAGTCACATAGCGACAGTGAGTACAACTTCTGCTCTCCTTTCATCTTCTGCTGTGGTCAGATGATCTCTGCTTCTCCATGAGCTTCTGTGGGCTTTTCAGTCATCACTGGAGCTGTGTAGCCTGTGTGTGGGTTGTTCCTTCATGCTTTCAGAGATGTTGTTAGGTAGTGAGAGTGGCAGATGTAGTGCTGTGTAGCGGTGACATCTCTGTGTGGGATGTTTCAGGTGAAGTGTGCACAGATCATGCCACCTAGAGGAATGGAGCTGGCAAGCCTGTGGCCATTGCTCTGCTGCCAAAATTTTGGTGGTTGCTCCAGAGATCTTCTCCAAGCCAAGCACCTTTGTGACCTTGCCTCACAGTCTGGAATGAAGTCAGGTGTGAGACTTCACAGGCAGCTTTCCATCAACTCAACAAACATTTCTCAGCTTTTTACATGAGACCACTTTTCCTGATCTGGCCTCCTAAATGTTGATCCTCATCTTTCCCAATGGCTCGAGAACCTGAAATTAAGTTGTGGATCTCACTTCGTATTCTCCAGGAATTAGGGTGAGGAATCTAGTACAAGGTGTGATTTGATGGGATAACATTCTCCAAGCTCTCTGCTTTTTTGGCTTTTATGTTGCAATTTCTTTTGTGGGAGACTGTTAAATTTCCCAGAAGATTATCCTAATTTCCGGAGTCTCAAAGTCTGAATTGTAATTAAGCACTTAATTTGATGAGGGTTTTTAGATGTCTTGCTAGTCTATTGGCAGCTTGGGGAAATACTTCCATCTTCCTCCCAGCTTCCCCTCCATAGGTTCAGGCTCAGAAAGCTGGGATTTATTTAGAACTAGCAGAACTGCCAGCCAGGCCTCAGAAAATTGCTCCAAATCTCTGCTTCCTGGGTAGGTTAAAGCCAAATTCAAAAGAAGCCTGGCTTTTCTGAAGAAGCTGGGGTGATAACAGTTTATCAGTAACAAATGGACAGTAGGGAATTTTAATAATACATTTTTATTGCTTGCAATTGCATCAAGTTCCCTATTGCCACAAATGACAGTAATCAGGACATCCAACAGGGAAGCAATTACTTTATTTCTTGATCATCCAGACAGTCAGCGAGTTGTGTTACGAGATAAGCACATGGTTTGACCAGAGGGTTTCACCTCTTCGGGAATGAATTTTCTTTTTGACCCATTTTAGTCTAATATGTGGTACAGGAAGGTCAAGACCAATGACTTGGGCTCACAGGATTTAATACACAGACAATAATGACTGAATGTTTTTCTTTTGTGCTGTTTAAGGTTAGGGCTTCTAGATGAGGTTTTTATCTTCTGCTAAAGTTTCTCTTCTGTTAAAGTAAAACATCCTTTCTCCCACCTCTCTTCTGTGCTTCAACTTTTATGCTTAAAATCTCTGGAACAATCTTGAAGCCTTTATTCTGCTGTGCCTTTAAATTGACCCCCATGTATTTTCATCAAGACATTAGGATGGCCTTCCCATTTCCTTCTATTCTCAGTTTAAATTTTCCTGTTACGGGAATACTAAAAAAAAATAAAAAACTAAAACACTAAATTACAGTTAGTCATATGTTAAAATAACCAGACTGAAGGCAGCAGGAAGAGCATTCTCTCAGTGTCAGTGGATGAGGCCGTGTCCCTGCCCATGGCAGGGGGTTGGAATGAGATAGTCTTCAAGGTCCCTTCCAACCCAAAGCATTCCATGTTGGCTGTGGATGGATCTCTTGCCTGTATTGACCCCTGGTGCATTTAACAGCCCCGTTCTGTGTCTCTCTCTTAACATGTTCCCCTTTTTGCTGATAACTTTCTGGCCTCCAGGCTACTGACAGCTGTTGTCCACTTGCTGCTAATTAAGAAAGCAGCGTGAGCGATGGGAATGTGGATTGGAGAGATTGAACCCCCCTCTCCACAGCCAAGCGTTTCAACCTGATTAAAGAGCGTCTGACTGATGACTGAGTGGCCTCTTTTTTCCTGCTGTGTCTCTGCAATAGCCTGGTTTTTATCAGAACTCCCAGGTCAGGTGCTCTCTGTGTCTCTGGATTTTTTAGATCCCGTAACAATGGGCAGCGTCAAAACAGATTTTGCCGTTCAAAGATGGGCACGTGTGAAATCTGAGCCGCTATAAAGCCACGTCTTGAGCATGCAAAGTGTTGTGTACCTTACTCAGAAATTCAAATGTAGGTCGTGTTTTTTAAATAAAGTGACACATGCTACGTTGAAAATTTCCAACTAGCTATAGGAATTAAGATCACTGTGAATTAACAGCACTTAAGTGGATATGATGATTTCAGAGATTTTCTTTCTCCATTTAAGGATTTTTTCCTTGTTTGTTTTGTTTTCCTTGTTTTTGTTTTCCTTGTTTTGCATCCAGCCCCAGTAGGAGATCTTTTGTGTGATACATTATTGCTGGGATTTTTAAGATCCATCAAGAGAATGGGCTTGAGCTCTGAAATCCCCTTCCTGGCCTGTGCCTCTGTGGAGGTAAAATGATTGACTGAGGTTAATATAATACAAGATTGCTGTGTTAATACACAACCAGGAGGTGTGAATTCAAGTCAGAGTGATGGTAATTTGGCAGAAGCAGCCTCCTGTAATGCTGATGCTCTCTGGAGCTGTTTACCCCCAGGAATATTATGACTCTCTGTATTTCACGTTAGACATCCAAAATTCAATCTGAATTCTTACCTGTGATAAGTGGACTCTGTATAGCCCTGCATAGCCCCTAGCATGCTTTCAAATCCATGTAATTTGCTCTCTTTTCTGGAATTTAATTTCTTTTCTTGCTTGTGATTTTTCTCATGTTTGTCTGTTGCCTTTTACCCTGGAGTTGAATGGTTTTTGATGTTTTATGGAAGTTCTCTTTAAAAGCACTATGTAAATATAGGTGTCAAATGTTTATTTAAATAACTAAAAAATCACTGCCAGACATGGCTCCTTAGGTGTGTGAAAATCCTTTAATAAGCCACGTCTACCACAATGTAATTGAACAGTAGGAACATGTCTAGGGAGAGGAGGATGTATGTTTGATTGTACTTATTGGTGTTCACCTTGTTATGCCCATGATCACTTTGTGAAAGGAGCCTTGGAGCATGTGACTTCAGCTTTTGTAATAAGTGTCTTATATTTGTTTGAAGTTGAACAAGAGCTGCTTTACCAGTGTTATCCTCTATTCACGAAATACATGTAATATTAAAATAGTAGGAAATGTTAAGTGTGGTGTGCTTCTAACGAGCTGAACTCTTTGGGAGCCGGGTGATGCAGGGTGTGAAAGTGCCGTAATCTCTTTGGGCAGCTTTTTGTTTTCACATGAAGACAGCAGATGCTGACACGGTGCAAACAGAAGAGAAATCCTATCAGTAGATTGGCCCTGAGTCCCCAAGCTGTAGTCTGTAAATACAGTGATTTATGGGTATTAGAGATGAAAACAGTGTTTCTTTCTTTCCTCCAAGCAAAATATTATTTCCAAATAGATCATCTCATTATTGGACTCTGGTTTGGCTAGTAATTTCATAAAATAAACCTCGTAGCCTTAATGTTAGAAAATGAATTTGTTGATTTCTCCACTACTGAGAATTTATGGTGGCTTCAAATCCCTGTCTGTCTTGCTGTGGGAGGTAATTAAGAATATGAGGGAGCGCTTTCTTGGTTTGAAATATTGAAAATGTCTGTAAGCATTCATACTGTTATGTATGTCTGGAGAGCTTGTTAGGGGTGGTGAGATGGTTCTGCTGGGTCATTTGCTGTGAGGATTGGTCATTTCTTTCACAGTAACCTGCTTATTGCTTGGGCAGCTTTGCCAAACTGTTTACTGTGTGCTGCCTGTGACTGGCAGCGTGTTTCCAGCCCATCATAGGATTATTATGTGGTTTCAGGATCATGGTTATTCCATTTGTCCTTTAAAGCCACTCCTGGTGACTTCAGGAGTTGAGCTGCCATCACCCAGGTAGGTCATCTGCCAGTGGTGATGTGTTTTTGCATCTGTTCTGCATGAGCTTTTCGTGTGACTGATGGTGTCACCTGCTCTGAATCCACACCTCATCAATTTGTGCCATGAATTTCTGGCTTGTAAAATGAAAAACCATCACACAATTTTGGAGGCACAGAGATGGGCTCCTCCCTCATTAAAGGGACAAAAGTATCATTCTACAAATTTCTGTGTGCAGACCAGCTGCCTGTTTGGTGCTAGGTCAGGCTTTGTTTAGACTATTGATCAAATGTAAGCCTAGAGCTTTGCTACTAGGTCTGGAGCTGACTTTTCCCTCCCCTGAGTTCCTGAATGACAAAGTATTTCAGTGGAGCTGGCACTTCTTTGTTGGGTTTTTTTGCAAATGCTGACCCAGTTTTTAACAGGAGCACAAAACAGGAATTTCTGCTTTACAATGGAAAATGTTGAGGTTATGTTGTCCTGATTTCTCATAACATAGGAGTGTCCTTTAAATAAAAAAAAAAAATGACAGTTCAAACAAGAAAAATCTCTTCCTTTTAGGTTTGTTATCTACTTCTGTTCAACAAAGCTAGACTTTATCTTTGAGAAACAACTTCCCATATATATAAGAAATATCTGTAAATATTGCCCTTTTGCCTTCTAATTAGCTAAATCCATTCTGCAATTGGACAATCATATTCCAAAGTAAAACTATGTAGGGAGTTAATTGGGAATAATATGTGTGAGTTTCCAACTTTCACCTTGATTTAAGTTAAGTTTCCAGGATGGAGAAGTCCTCTCATTATAAAGTCTGAGCTACAGGGTTCTTGTAGTTTTGAATGTTGCCTGTTTTATCAGGATAAATTCTGGTGTGTTATAATTTAATTTCTCTAAAAGTAGATTTATACAATTGCCAGAAAACCAGCTCAACTCTTTACCTGCTCTGTTTTCTGCCAACAAATAGCAAATTTACTTGATGGTACTTGAAAAAGTATTTTCTATATATTTTTTAATTCTCTATAAGTGATTTGAATCCCTGTTGAAAGTATTTTCTGTGAGGGCCATCCTTTAAAGTTTCCATGTGGGTTCAGTTTCGTAATTATGATTGCTATATATAGTGTTGATTTTTTATCAAATAGCAGCAATCAAGCCTTGAGGGATGTTTTATACCTATGGCTGGTGTGTCATATCAGGATAGGCATGGAAATGATATTGGTTGAAGTCATATAAAGATGTAGGAGCCTTTTGCTCCTAAAGGAAACTTTAGGAGTTTCAGTACATTTTAATGAAGCAGCTTTTCCCAAACCAATTGCCTTTTTCAAGATTTGTTTGAGCCATCTTCCAGTTCTGCACTCTTTGCAGTAGATGCACAAGTGGCTCTCAGGTTAATGAGGGATGAGGGCACATTGAGTGTATTCAGACTTCTGGCTGCAGAGTTGCCAAAAATGAAGTAGGAGAGCTCTCTTCCATCTGTCATTCCTCTACAGAAATCAGCAGTTTAGAAGTGGATGTAGCTGGGAGTTTATTTGCTGAGCTTCAGAGTTCATGAGTACACAGAGGAGAAAAAAGGCAAAATTTATGTGTTTGTTTGGGGAGGGAGGAAAAGTGAGCTTGCTGTGTAAATTTGTAAACAGGGTAGAAAGGAAAGGGAAGTTTCCTGAAAACATGTCTTGAAATAAATGAAGTCCAAGCTCAGATTGCAAATTTTGTGAAGTTGTTCAGGGTGTTGTGGGAGAGTGGTCCTCGTGTGGAGATGTTTGTGGAGGTCCTGCAGTCAATGACTGTCGTGTTTGATTCCCCTAAGCCCTTTTTCCACAACAAAAGGATTTTCTACTGAGCAGGGAAAAAAAAAGTGATTTTTTTTTACTACTCTGACACAAAGCTTAATACTAGATTATTATACTGCAAAGTGATATTAATAAACATGGATCATGTATACAAAGTTCTGTGCTTTGCAACATTATAAGTGGTTGTTTTAGTTGAAAGATGGTTTATATTGTTTCTTGTTGCTTCAGTGCTGTATAATTTTTGGTACTCATTGGCTGAATCCAGGTGAAGACTCAAAATCTAGTTGGGGGTGAAGCTTTTGTGGGGGGGTTGTGCATTATCAATTGATCATACTGAGACTGAAGATTTGGGAGGTGTTTACCCTTCTGATACCAGCGCCACAGGTATTGTTATAAACATCACCTGCTGTCTTTCTGAACCCAACTGTGTGACATACTGAATGCACTGCAGAAATGAGTGGGTTATTGCCTGTTTTTCACAGTGAAGGAGCATGAAGTTAATCACAGTGAAGCTTTGCCAAGGCACCAGGCTCAGCCTGACCGAAGGGCCGTGCTCTCCGGAGGCCATGGAGCAGAGCCTGGCCTGACCCTGCACCACACGGCTCCAGGCCTCATGGAGCTGAAGTTTCCTCTCACAAACTGGCTGCTGTTTTCCAAACAGACCTCCTAAAGCTCCAAAGTATTGCTCAACAGACCACAAACTGAAATTAGTATTGATTCACCTTTCAGGGTTGATGGCAGGATCGCCACACAGTTGCACGTTGTGTTGCACAGACTTAAATAGCTTTGGCAGTTGTGGGTTTGCTGTTTTGTCAAAACCAAATTAAATAGAAACACTGTACAAAATTATTTCTTATTTATAGAAGCCTAAGGTCTCTCTACCACAGAATCTGGGCGCTGGCTTTTGAAACATGCTTTTTTTTTTAGAGTGGGTGATGGTCTTTGAATGCAATCGTGTGTTTTCCTGGCAGGTATGGCTGGCTTGTGGGCAAGATCTCACTTTTGAAACCTGATGCCATGCCCTGAATAGGATGGGATATGATCAGGAAATGAGCTGTTGGTAAAAACATCACTCAAGTAGCTATTAATTCACCAAGATTTATTCTGTGATAAGAGAATAGTTTCAGCAAGATTGTAGAGAGATGCTGAGATAAGGTTCTGCTTTGGTTTTGGTGAAATCCAGCCTGGCCTGAGCTGGGTTCCCTTTGGCTGTTGGGTTGTTGTGTATGAGTGTTGAAGGTATTTCTTCTTGAAATTCAGGCCGGCTCTCCGTGTGAGCAAACTGAAAGTTCACTGAAAAATTGAAACTGATTCTTAGTATGGCCCCCATTTGGGAATTTTCATTAAAGATGACTGTAACTGTTAAAAACAGGGTGATACAGTATAATATATATTTATATATAATGTTGTATGTCAACAATGATATGCCAAAGAAATCAGGCTCAGATATCCCCTTGTTAAGTGGGTTTTCAGACTTGTCACTGCATTAGGCTAATATTCTGAAGCAGCTGGGGAATAGCTGCTTTTTGTTCAAAATTAAATTAACCAGTAAAATTCTAGTGGCTGTTTCCTGCTACTGAAACCTCAAGTCTTCAGTAGGCTCAGATGAGTTAGAGATGGGATGGATTCCTTCAGGCTGCCTTCATGTTGTTGTGGATGTTTGTACAAATCTGCTGTGGTTGCTGCTGCAGAAGTTCAGTCTTCTGGATCTTTCAAAGTCAGGATTTGCCAAAAAGAGTGGGGAGAACTGCAGGTGTTGGTGTCATTATGCCTTTACCTTGAAACCTGTTGTCTGTAGACCAGTACAACCAGGAGATTTTAATTCTGGCATGAGGAGATGGCATAAAATAGAAAGTTGTCACAAATAATTGTTTAGTGCTAAAGTAACTTTAATATTTATGTGCAGCAGAGTGAAAGACAGACATCCCACTTAGACTCCCTAAGGTACTTCATGTTTCCTGCCTTGGTGGTGTAGGGATGTGCTAATTCTACAGCTAAGGAAGGGAAGAGGGAGCTCCCTCCTGGGCTGTTCAGTTCAATTACCATCTTGGTTCCCCCTTGCTGGAGGCACTGATGTTTCAAATCATGCTTATAGAAGACTAATATTTTCTCCTGCCTTAGGCAGACAATAAAGCTGGTGGTTTGGTTGCAGATCCTATCAGGTATAGAACAGAGTATGGAATTGAGGATATGGCCTGCAGCTTCTTAACCCTTTACGGAGCAGCACAACAATAATGTCAAAGCAGCTTCTGACCTGATTACATCAGAAATGGCACACCTGCGGTGTATTGCTTCACACTCACACTTGTCTGGGTGTGTGGAGATAGAACTGGTCCTTTGGGGCAACAGGAGAGCAGTACTTCAAAGTTGAGGGATTTGCATAGCCCTCCTGTGATGCCTTGTTTTATTGAGTAAGCAGTATTGGGGAAGTTTACACTGGTATTGCAGTGCCTTCAGGAGATAGTGCTGGTCTGGCTCCTGAAATTCATTTGTTTCTCTCTCATGCAGAGATTTGAGCCCCCAGCATGGTGCACTGGAGTTGTGAAGACTTGTTTAATCTTACTGAACTGAATATCTGCTTTTCAGCATCTGAGCCCCGAGGATACAGTGCTAGTCAGAACAGTGAGAAATGAGGAGCAGTTAGCTCATCTCAGAACATGCATGGAAAAGAGCTTACATCACACTCTCACCTGGACTGCTGCCCTTGATCTATGGCGCTTGCTAAAGAGGGAAGTAAAACAGAGCATGTTTAAGCAAATGCTTTCCATGTTTTCATCTTACTTCTTGTGCTCAGCTCGGAGAAGTGTGGGCGGTGGCTTTTGGGCAGGGTATAAGGTTCCTCCCAAGCCTACTAGAAAAGAGGGGTTATCTTTGCCATTCAGACTGAATGTGCAAAGAGTCTGTAATCAGAGGTCAAAAATAAAGATGACTATAATTAGTAATGTCCAAAGCAACTGGAAATTGTGTCAGGCAAATCTGAGCCAGCTTCTCTTTTTCTTTTTTTTTTTTTTTTCCATTGCCTAATGAATGAGAGTGGAGGTTTACTCTCCAAGAATGAAAGAGGGCTGAGTTTTTCCCATTCAGAGCCAGTGCTGTGGGGCAGACAAGAAGCCAAAGCTCCATTTACAGCCTTGTTTGTCAGCTGTTGAACCTATGGCCAGGTTGTGAGCAATTAGGCTTTTCCCTAAAGCATCTGAAATAATGCCTTTCTGCTTGGTGTCCTGCTGAGTGCTGTGACGACATCCTGTCACCTTGGAGATGGATAAACAGCTTCAGCAACATTGGGTTATAATCTTTCAGCTCTGAGTTTCAAAGCTGACTGCTGTAGAACTGAAACCCAAGCCCAGCAAAGGTTTTTCAGGAAGAACTTAAACACTCTTGAGAAAATGAGAGGAGGGGAGAAGGAGTTGAAGCAGAGCTCGGTGAGGAGGCTTTTTGCTTGGCCATGGCAGTGGTGTCAGTGAAACGGGTGAGCTCTGGCTCCAGGGCTCTGCATAGCCTGGAGTGACTCAGGTGCTGCACACACACACTTGTGCCTACAGGGCTTTATTTTTAGATGTCTGAATCACTGTCATGACCATATCCTCCAAAAGCTGCTAGACAAGTGGGGATGCCCACGGACCCCATATTAAGTCATGTTTGGTGAACAGGGAAATTCTGCAGATTCTCTCTGAACTGTGTTAGGAGCAATTTCTGTGTTAGGAGCTGGTTGCTGAAGTAATGCAGATGTTATGCCTGGTAGTTGGATTATTTTTTTTCCAGTTAAAATGAAATGTTTAGTTGACATCCTTGGTGGCTTTCATGGGTAGAACACAGTGAGCAAGGATCACATTGTTCACACTGGTGTTGGAGGCCACTTGAGTCTCTTGTTCTAGTGCTATTTGCACTGGGGGAATTACAAGTCATGTTACTACTGTTGTAATCCTGTTGGTTCTCTGGGGCTTGCAGGGCTGTGCAAAATCAGTTCTTAGATGGGAAATTACCAGAGACCCGCCAGATGCTGCACAAAGGTTTGCTGGTGTTTCTGCTTGGGGGTTGACATGGCACCAGTCTGCTGGAGCAGCTTTCGATAAACCACAGCAAAAGTCCTGTCTGCTGCTTATCAATAAATTACAGTATCTTGTTCAAAAAGAAATCTCAAGGCTTTGGTGTGCTGCAGGAAACTGAGCTTGGGTAGCAGTTTTACATCCTTAAATCCCTCCTTGTTTGATTTATTTTAGCTTTTTGCTTTTTTCTTTTGTTTTTCTCCTGTACATCAGTTGAGCAATACTGCTGCAGTTTTCAGCAGGTAAAGGATTCCTGATTTATCTGCATACAAGGAGATTTCTCTGTTCTGAAATACCAGGCAAAAAGAGGAGTAGAAAAGAATCTGATCAGCTGCTCTGAACTTGATGCTTGATTGTGTGCATCTTTTCTACTTGCAACCTGAAGATTTGCCTCCAAGTATGATACTGTAAGAAAGAAGAGCTGTAGTGTTAATGCACCATAAAATTAATGTTGTTGACTAACCCAGTCCTTTTCACTGCAGTTGGGAGACGTGGCTGAATTGATAAGTTACCTTCTCTCCCTTCCAGTTCCCTTGCAAACACTGCAAGCTCTTTCCACATGAGGTTGCTGCAGCTGGAGATGCCTCATTCATGGCTGCTTAGAAGGAAAAAAAAAATCAAAATAAAAATGTGCTCTCTGACAAATAAAAATGTTTTGCTTCCTCTGGAGGCCCCAGAGGGCGGCATAAAAATAATGAAGCCTGTGAGTCAGTGAGCATTGCCTGGCCAGCTGAGAGGGAACTGAGCCTCCCTTTTCCAGAGAAGTTTGTGTGCTGTCATTGCACATCATTAATGCTCACTGGTTTATGCTCATTCACTGTAATGCTGCCAGAAAAGAAAAAGGGCAGTCGGTCTTTCCGCTCCCAAAAGCTGGCTGCTTCCAAGGTGACGTGATGTTAAAGTTTCTTTAACACTCAAGAATGATTGTTTGGTTCTCAGCTGCCCTTCCTCCATCCTTTTCCCCTAAAACCTGGTGGCTCTCCTAGCAATTGGATTCCCTGGAGAGGGACTTGGAGCAGCTTACAAACAACTCCACCTAAGGTACAAAGGTTAGGGTGGGAAAACTTCCTGATTGACACCAGACCCTCCCCTTTTTTTTCTTCTTTCCAGGTCCCCTACCAGGTCTTTTTTTGTTTCTGCATCAGTTCTCTTTGCTTCAGTCTCTGAGGCTTTTGAGCACCTGTGATGCAGCAGCGATATGCTGCAGTTAAAAGGGATATTTATACATTTAAAAGGGATATTTTAATTCTGTTCTGTTGCATTCTGTCTTTTCTGTACTCAGGATCCAAGTTCATCCTTTTAGGAACATGCAGCCTTGCACAAGTGCTGTATATCAGCATTTTTAGGCTTCTAAACATCCTCAAGACTTCTGGAAAAAGAGGGTGTGAAAAGTAGCTGAAGACTGTTTGCAGGTTAAGGGGAGAACTAGAGACCCACTGCAGGTGTGAAAGGGTGGGGAATTTATCTGGGGTCCTCTTCATCTCTTTCTTCAACCCTCCTTGAAACCTCATGCTTTCTCTCCACCTTCGTAGCTACACTTTTGCAGGCTTGAACATTTTGTCACAGGAGGGGATTATTAAAATTTATTTTTACAAGTGCCCCTGCAGTAGTTTTCTGTTGCCCACAGCTCACTGGTGAGCATCACACTGTGCCTTCTGTGCCAGCTCTTCTGCAGAGGAGCTCAGCTGTTTCCTGCAAAGCTCAAAGGCTTAGATTTTCTGTCAGTCACTGATTTTAATATTTACATTACAAGAGAGCCTAAAAGCTTTAGCCAGGGCACAGTCTCCCAGATTTTTGTGCTTACAGGTATGTAACAGATACAGCCCTTGCCTTAAGGGAAGGAGGAAGATGTTGGGAATTCTAGTGATATTCATATAAAATCTGGGAAGACGTTTGCTTTGCAGAATGTTCCTTGATTATGGTGGTAAGCTCTTGTGCCTCTCTGTCCATCCTGAATCACCTGTTTTCCTGTGTTTCTGAGAGCAGAATTGCATCTGGAGTCGCCCCAGCCCTAGAGCCTCTCGCTGGGTGCTGCATCACAGCACAGACATCCTCAGCAGAAAGGTCGTTTTGAACTCTGGCTCGTTATTTTTGCCTTTTGCTTCAGAACCCTTAAAGTCCCTGTCAGCTAGGGTTTAGCTGAAGCCTTGCAACTTGCCTTTTGTCTTCTCAAATGATGGAGCTGAGCCCAAGGGAACAAATGCCATTTTAATGGGCATCGTTGTGTAACTCATTACATAAGTCACTGCTGCCTTCAAAGGACTCGTGGCAAAAGTGGCAGGAGCGGTTGA
The DNA here is from genome assembly GCF_001522545.3 of Parus major. NCBI lineage: Eukaryota > Metazoa > Chordata > Aves > Passeriformes > Paridae > Parus > Parus major. The sequence goes on from NC_031785.1 coordinate 4,485,768, forward strand.
TTAAAAATGTGCACAATAGCTTCATTACGACATGGGGAGAGATGTGTGCTGTTATTTTTAATCTGATAGCTTTTAAATATGTGCATCCAGCAGAGACCTAAATGGCCTTTGAAAAAGGAACCATTTGTGGTATAAGATTTTTAGACTCCACTTCGTTCTTTCTAACAAGCTCCAAAAGTCAGGACAAGCTGGAAGATGAGCTATAACCCTTTTTTAAGGTTGCATCTCCACTAAAGCTGCAGGATTTTGGTGTCTGAACACACAGAGAGTAAGAGAAGATGGAGGGTTTAGTTTTTCAGGTGAAGGAAGGAAAAAGCACTGTATTCTAAAATCTGTGGGGTTTTAATTAAAAATAAGTATATTTTCAATTAGTTTTATATGATCCAATCATTAGACAAGTTGAGTGACCTGGCCCAGCTGCTGGAGCCTCCCTGCCATGGAGCAGTAGTGACAAAAAGAGGACCAGGAGATGCAGAAGCAGGCAGGGCGTTATTTCCCATTTCTGAAGGCTCCCATGTGCTGGTTACACAAGGCTGGCCAGTGGGACCCAGCAGATGGAAACTCTGCTGTGACTGAGCTCTGTAAAAGGCTGAACTTTCACTTTGACTTCAAAGCAAATAATTTGCTTCTGGCTTAGCTCGGTGGAATTCACCAGCTTGTGTGTGTTTTTACTTACTCTGGCCTTCATTTGAACCCAAGTGGAGAGTGACCATTTGACTGTGGCATAGGTGGATGTTGGGCTTTGACTCACCAGCTTTCTCCTAAGCAGCCTTTGTTTCTTTGCCCACAAGCACATAAGCTGATTTATCTGCCTTCCCTTTTAATCCACTGTTGTTTTAAACCTGCAGGTCTTTCCTCACCAGAGGAAACTGGCAGCAGCAGCAGCAGCAGTTGCTGGAGCTTGGTGGGGAATCGGGCGGCTCCTGCTTGGCCGTGTTCTCCTTAGCCATGCTCTGTCTGCTCTGAGGGCTTGAAGGAAATCTGAAAAACCCCTGTGGCCACACCTGACAGCGGGGCTGGTTGGAGCAGGCATGTCAGGCGAGCTCTGTGGTGTTGTGTGTGTGGTCAGAGCCCAGACACGTGCCGGAGGAGACGAGCCTGGGAGCTGAGCAGGGCCGTGACTCAACAGCTGGAGCACGTTCAAGCACGGCAGAGCGGGAGCCTCACTGACAGGGGATGGAATTGGCTGTGAAACGAGTGATGTAGTGAAGCTTCCAGTCAGAAATCAAGAAACTCAGATCTGTAATAAAGTCATTTTGAAGGGCTTTTTTTCCAGTTGTGTGCAGCAGCAGAGAGCATCCAGACGGATGAAATACGAGGGCATGGAAAGTCAGTGGTTCCTTTGAGACAGAAACACTTTGATACAACTTTTTTCTTTTCCCTCCTTCCAGCTGAAATCACTTCATTGAGTTTATTACCCTGACTTTCCCCATTCATCTCACAAATATTTGGACACTTCATAGAAGTAAGTGCAGGGTACCCTCTGCCTGCACACCAGAGAGGAGAAATCCAGTGCTGAGGCTCCAGCTAAACACTGCTGGCTATTCATCAACAAGAGGCGAGGGTAATACGATAGAATAATTTCCAGTGGGCAAACTCCCAAGCTCAGAGCAGCCTCAATGCTGCATTAAGGGGTTTGGTTACTGTAGATAGGCAGGAAGGAGCAGAGGGACATGGTTTGAGCACATGGCTTTGTTTTCTGCCTCTGTTTATGTTATCTCATTATTTAATCTGTGAAGGCATGCTGTGCTGTTTGAACTTTTTTAACTGGACAGACACACAGGACACGTAAGGTATTTAAATTAGGATATAGTATAAAAAAAAAGTTACTTTTTCAAAGCAGACCAGTGCTGCTGTAACCAGTTGAGGAAGTCTTGCTCAGCTGTACTCTTCAGAGGAGAGTTTCAGGCTTCATCTGTAAAAGCTTAGGTTCCTTACACCTGTGAGCTAGATTCCTTTCCTGCTCAAGTGTCACTTCTCTTTTATACCACTTCATCCAGATTCATTACAAAGCAAATTCTGTTTATAGTGCTTGAATGATGTATCAGCTTGCAAACTGTAAAGCCCAGTGTGCCAGATAATTCTGTTGGCATTCACTGAGCATAATCACAGGAGCTCCACAGCTTGATCCATGAGCAGGGGGAGGGAGAGGGCTGAGGGCCTGCAGAGTGATGGAGATGCTGTACCAGAGTCACTGACTCACCCTCTGCTCTGTTTAAACAATTTGCTTCATCTGTGCCTGCTACCCATCTGCAGAGTAAGGTTGAGGCCTGACTGTTTAAGGATGAGGACGATGTGTTTGTAATGTGCTTGGAACAAGAAAAGTGCTATTTTAAGTGCTAAGTGTAATTGAGTGTGAGGGAATATTGGTTTGTGACTCATTTGTTTAACTGCAAATGCATCAGAAACTTGTGAGCAAATAAGAGCTGGAAAGTGCTTGGTGTAGACAGAAAGCCATGGCAGTAAAAAGCTGCATTAATTTGTGATCTTCAAAGCAGGACTTAGCAGGGCTGTTCAAACAATAACATTTATTATTTTTGCAAATGTCAGCTGGTTCACTTCACCAGTACTATTTTAAGCAGTTTCTATTCTGCTCCAGCCACTTGCTTCTGTCCTTGCTCTGTGTGTCTGTCTCCCCTCAGAGTGTGACACACAAATGATTTGGTGTTTGGTGTGCCCAAAAGGTAAAAAGAGCACAGGGGCTGTGGTTGGCTGCTGCTGGTGGTGAAGAGGATCTGCTGTCAGCAGAAAAGGAACTTTCTCTGATGACATCTCCTTTTGGAGGTGCCTGACCGTGCAGACGTGTTGGTTCAGCCATTCATGTGCCTGTCCCATCAAGGTGGGTAGAAATGTCTGGTGGCAAGGAGAAAAGGAAATGGTAATCTTTTGAAATCATTCTCCCTTCCAAATATCTTGTCCCTACAATCCAAAATTATCACCGTAGATGACCAAGGGTTTTGCAGGCATTGAGTGTTTTCTTACTGAGACCGGCAGTTTGGATCTCACTGCAGTCAGTGGTGGAGCCAGACACAATTTGTTGCTGTCACATTACTTCCCTGTAGATTAATTATTGTAATTGTTTGCCAGTTCTTGAAAAATTAATTCAGAGCCATGACATTTCATGGCAAGCGTGCATATGCGTGCAAATATGGAAATTCTCATATGGTGTATGGAATAAATACAAATGATTTTCTGGGGAGGAGTTCAAGAGTGTTATCACAGCAGCCAGGAACTCTCTTCAGTGGTGACCTTCAGCACCCTGTGGAGACAGAGAGGTTTTAAAGGTTTGGAGATCCTCTTGTGGATGTAAAGCACTGACGTAAATTGTTGCTAAGTTGGGGTGCCAGCTGCTGTAAGTGATTCTTCAGAGGCCAACTGATACGCCTGGATTTATCTGCAGTGGCCAAGGTTTTTAGTGCCTCCCTCAGTGCACTAAACAGGACTTTAGGATACAGGGAAAACCTGGGAAACATTTAGTTCTGTAAGTGGAGAGCAGGTCTGCAGGCAGACTAGATTAGGATCAGTGCTCACAGCTTCCATTCATAGGATGCCTGCAAAATCTTGGTCTAGAGGACATCCCTAACCAGAGTATTGGTGAGTGTGCTCATAGAGGGTCATAACATGCAGGAAACCAGGTTTAAAGGGAGACAGGTTCCTTTCCTTGAACTGTGGTTAGGTGGTTTCTGAGTAGGAGGAGCAGCACTGCTCTGTGGTATTTAGCTGCTGGGTGCTAGATTTGACTCAGCAGCCTTTGCTGTTTGCAGTCTGCATGCTAACAAGGTGCTGCAGTGCTGCATGCACTGGGCTGTCCTCTGGACTCATTACAGCCAGTACAGTTAATGCTCAAATAATCTAAAAGAAAAATTAAACATACAGCAAAACTGTGTACTTTTCTTGATAATGTAGTTACAGACAAATTGGGTAACTTCTGCTGAATTATCTGGGTCACTAGAGAGCAACTCAGACCTTCATTTATTAAAGTGCTCTTTGCTCAAAATACTTTCTAAATTGCTCTCTACAAGGCAGCTTAGTTTTATTTAGCTTCATAGTTAAACAGATAAAAATGTATTTCCACAGTAAGTCTGCATATGGCATGATTGCAAACCTTTGAGACTTCTACTTTTAGGTATTCAAAAAACAATTAAAATACAATTTTTAAAAGGGCTGAGCACTTCTGCAGTTTAGCACCTTGAAGGATGCCCTGGTATCAAAGCAGTTCCTCTGTTCTGTGTTTTCTGGCACACTGGAAGTGAAATCCATTGTAGAGGACAAGGGCTGGCATTTTTGATCAGGTTATCATGGGGCCACATTAAAAATTGATGCTGCTGAGTGGCTAGAGGTCAGCATCCTGGGAAGGGCATTACCTGGGGTTGTGTTCTCCATCTCTGGAGCAGCCAGGTCCCAGTCCCAGGCAGAGCTCTCCCAGCACTGACCCACAGCCAAGGGCTTTGCTCTGCCAGAGGTCACTTCATCCCCTTGACTCAGTTGCTCATCTGCCAAAGAGGCACGATGATTGCCTCCTTTGTAAAGTGCTTGGGGACCTGTTGGAGATAAGTGCTTTGAAGAGAGGTGATTTTCCTCTTCCCTCCAAGGCACAGAGCAGTAGCAGTCCCACTGTTCCTGCCTCCGCTTTGCAGCATTCCTGTCTCCAAGGAAGGCAGGAAATGATGGTGATGTTGTGGTTGAGGAAAGCAGGAAATTATGGTGGTATTGTGGTTTGAAACATAATATAGAGCCACAGTTTATTAATTTTCTTTATCATGTTCCACTCAATAAATTTACGTGGTACAAGTGTCTTCCAGATAATACTATTAGATGTCCCTGGTTTCAATATATTTACTCTAATCCAGTAATGCTTTTCTGTGTCTTTCTAGATTCTGAGCGTTCCCATCTCTCCTCATTCACGATGAAGTTGAAGGGCAAGTTTCATTCACCAAAAATAAAGAGAACACCCTCAAAGAAAGGAAAGCAAGCTGACCTGACAGTGAAAACACCAGAGAAGTCAGTGAACAAAGTAAGCAAAGGCCATGTTCTGTTATCCTCAGCTTTCTTGCTTCCTGGTACTCAGTTTATTATAATCTGCTGTGTGAACTTGTTCTGTGCATAATTCTGCTGCTCAGGGATCCTCAGGGTCACTTCATGGTTACCTATAAACAGCATTATGTAGTATTAAATCAAGACATGTGATTCCCTTTGGAGAGCATGATGAGACCTCCTTCCACAGGCATTTAAATAACTCATTGTGGAACGTGGTGTATGGCCTGACACATCCTCCCCACATGCACACCCTGTGGGTTATGCTTACAGCCTCCAAATAGCTGCCTGGTTTTGGGGTGTGATCCTTTTAAAAACCCCAGACCCAGGCAGGAACATCCTTGAAGCTGATCCAAAGATGTGCTGGATCTCTGATGACACAAGCTGGGAGAGTCACACACAAGAGTTTGAGCAGCTGCTGATCCAGCACAATGTTCCTCAGAACAAATATACTCCAGGCCCTCTAAGAAATGAGGTCACAAACTGATCTGTGTTATCTCCTCTCGTATTGTGTCCTGATTATGTAGCTGGAGACTGTCTCTGTGACAGCACTGTTGCAATCAGTTTTCAAGTACAAATCAAAGCCAGAAATTAAGAACAGTTGGGGTTGTTTAGAATAACTAAACATCATTCTCAGCTGTTAAAAGTCTCATCCAGTGTGCACCTCCAGACATGCAGAATTTTTCAGATTGTCTCTGCTGAGAGTTGTGGCAGAGTTACTGAGAGCAGCCAGCAAGATAAAGTTTTCTTGGGCTATGTGACTTGCTTGACTCCCAGAGAGGTTTCTGCAGTGTTTCCTCACCCTTTTCTGCACCATCAGGTGGAAGATGATGAGGGTTTTTTCCACAGGCTGTAGGTTTTTTCCCCAGGAGGCTGTGGAAATGCTTTCTAGGGAGCCAAACACCTTGCATTACTGAGTGCTATTTAAAAATAAAATTTAAAAAAACAAAAACAAAACTAAAGCAACAGTGAGAGTACTCCTTGATGGCTTTTAATTCCAATGATGTTTCAGGATGGTATCTTGAAATAATTTATAGGCCTTACTTTAAATTGATATGTGACCACATTAAATATATTAGAAAATGAAGAGCCCTTTTCAAAATGTGGTCTATAGCAAATGCATGTTAATAATAGATGAAGATTTTGCTTTTCTATTTTTCCCCTAAAAACAGTGCAAGAGGATTTACTAATAACCCATGCTGGACATTAAAATCATTTTTTATGTACAGATTGGGATTTTTTTTTAATTGGAAAACAAACACAGTGTTTTTTATTACTGTATATGATTATTTAAACTGCATTCATTTCTGTACTGTGAAATATTGTTGATTTCTGGCTCATTTCTTACCTATTTTAATAGCTACATCCAACTAATCAATTAGTTGGATGTAGTCAACTCATTAGCTTTGTGTGGAGGGAGTAGGGAAGAGGATGTGCCTGGATTGTCACCAGGTTTTCTCACTGGAATATAGACATCAGTTGACAAATGGGCGATTTTCTGTCAGAAGACTCACTTGATAAACCAAATACCATCCTTTTCTCCCTCTTAAGATGCTATTTTTGTGCTCTTGAAGTAGATAATCACCGCAGAGCAGAAATAGCAATACTAAAAGTTAATGTAAAATCACGATGTGTAAGCTGAAGGATGTGCTCAGGTCATGCAAACATCATCATCTCCTGTTCTCTTTTATATCCAGACAGGGGCAACACTGGGGGAGTTCTTTTCAGAACCTCCTTTTGTCCCCTGAACCCTGTCTGTGATTCTTATCCTATTGTAGGAACAGGAGCGTCCTTCAGTGCTATATACAGACTTTTGAGAGGTTTTACACTGCCAAAATGTAAGGAAAAAAAGGATGATTCCAGCTTTTGTAATTGGGTGTATTCTGTACAGCTCATTCTGACCTTTTCTGGGTCAGCTGTGTCTCACACATGATGCATTTACAATTTGATTATTAAGGGAAAATTTCTGAAATCATCTAAAAATACCTATATGTGTTAGGCAGGGAATGGAGATGCTGTTTTGCCTGTGTTGTAACTTTTTCTTGTTTAATGCCCAAAAGAGAAATGAGTGGCTCCCTCTAACCTGGAAGTGTTCCAGGGCAGGTTGGGCAGGGCTTTGGGGCAGTCTGGTCTAGTGGAAGCTGGGGCAGGGGGTGGAATGAGATGAGATTTAAGGTCCCTTCCAACCCAAACCATTCCATGGCTCTGTGCACACCTACACACACCTGCATATGATACCTTGGGACCTTGGAGGAGGATTCATTAAAAAGTGCTCCTAGGGAGTGTTACCCAAAGAACTAGCAGGGGAAAAAAATCAAAAAGGAAAAGAAAGGGCTGTGTCACAGACAGTGTCCGGTGGCTGGAGTCACATCCCTTGATGTGCTCAGTGGAAGGATTTTTGTTTCCATTTGTCATTCTCAGGCCTGAACTGTCAGGCCCATCCCTCCTGTGCACCAGGAGAGTGTTTAAGCTATTAAGTCACAAGCCTTTCTACAGGAAACATTTGTTGAATGAAGCCCATAAACAGCCATTGGAGCAGGAACTGCAGTCCACATTTTTTCACTTCTGTTTGAGAGCTTTGACTGCTGGGCCATGGTTGTACTCACCCAGGGAATTTACAGACTCTCTGATCCCTAAAATGTGTGATCATTTCATATGAAGTGCAAAATCTTCTTGGGAGAGGCCGAGGCTCTCCATAGATTAATGGTTGGACTTGGTGATCCTAGAGGTCGTTTTAATGTTTTAATGTTTCTGTATCCTGGAATAAACTGTGCAGTGGTGAGGGCTGCATCCCTGCAGAATGGGAAATGTCATTTTTTATCCCAGTGAGTTGCCAGGATGCTCTTCAGCAAGGGAGTTCAGGGCACTGTGGGTTGTAAATCATAACTTGAGGTTCCTGGCAAGAATGTTGCCCAGAGGGCAACCAGCAGCAGATTTTGGGCACTGCCCAGATGAGACAGAAAATGACAGGGTGGTTTGCAGTTCTTGGATAGGGACTTAGACTTCTGAAGTTGGAGATAGATGGAATTTGGGATTCTAATCCTTTTATGCAACTGGCCCCAAATTACTAACCAGTGCTGTCTGTAAATTGTTCTTCTTAAAACCTTTTGTGCTGCTGTCCTGATTTTGCAGAAAAGCAGCAGTTTAACAGCTGACAAGAATATGGGGAGCGCACAATGCCCATAGGTCATTAATGCTTGAAGCTGAATTTACTGAGGAGATAATGGATGAAATCTGACTCTGCTAAGCCCTCTGCTCCTTTTCTAGCAGTGCTCAGTCGTTAATTTAAATCTCCCTTAGGAACTACTTGTGGCATTAAAAGTCCTCCAGGCATACTGTTGTAAACTTTTAAAAAATATCCCTGTCCAGAATGCCCTGAGGTATCATGTATCACTTCTAAATTTCCTCCTCCGGTGCTGGTGGTGGCACAAAAATTGGTGACCACAACTCAGCTTTATTCCAATGAATTGTTCCCTTCTGCAACATTCATTCACCAGTGCCAAAACTTCGCTTTTACAGTTGGGCCTCATGGAAATTGTGTGAGTTCTCTTGCTCCAGCAGCATCACAAAATGATTTTGGTTGGAGGCTGATCAGAGTAGAGTTTATTTGGATGTTTTCATGTATTTTACAAGGACATGTAGCAATTGGACAAGGGGTGTTGCCTTTAAATTGACAGAAGGCAGGTTTAGGTTAGATATTAGGAAGAAATTCTTCCCGATGAGGGTGGTAAGGCCTTGGCACAGCTTGCCCAGAGCAACTTTGGCTGCCCCATCCCTGGAAGTGTCCAAGGCCAGGTTGGATGGGGCTTGGACAACCTGGGATAGTGGAAGGTGTTCCTGCCATGGCAGGGGGTGGAGATGGGCTTTAGGTCCCTTCCAACCCAAACTTTTCCATGAAATGTTTTTTCTTTCACTGTCCCAGTTTAAGGTGTGGGTTTCAAAGCAGTGTCCTTGATGTCATCAGTGGTGCTAATCTTAGCCTAAAACTGATCAAGATCAGCCTTCAGTTTGGAATGTAGGTAATTCTGAAGGTTAAAGTGTGGGTGTAATCTTGCACTGACTATTCCTTTGAAAGAGCAGTAATTCAATTTAAAAGTGTTTGTGGTACAAGAGGTTTTTTCCAATCCTCCTGGAATACACCTCAGTGTCACCTATTTTGGGTTGTTTTGTCCTGCCCTTAAAAACACTCAAGTTTTAACTTATCTCTCCTTTTCTTCCCTCCTCTTTAGAATGTATCATGGCTAGAGGAAAAGGAGAAGGAGGTTGTTAGTGCATTACGCTACTTTAAGACTATTGTGGACAAAATGGCAATTGATAACAAAGTATTAGAGATGCTGCCAGGATCAGCAAGTAAAGTGCTGGAAGCCATCCTGCCCTTGGTGCAAACTGACCCACGCATCCAGCAAAGGTGAGTTTCCTTCTTGGGTTTTGGGATCATGGCAGATCAACAGGCTCCTTCTTTATCTGAAGAACCACCTCATGCAGAAGATGCTGATGAAGTGACTGCTGTTTTTATTAATTTTGTGGTGATTTTCAGACATCATTTAAAAGCAGATTCCCTGCTGTGAAGAAGTACATGTCGTGGAAAGATAAAATAAATCAGGCAGCTTTCAGAGTGGAGGAAGGGACTGTTCTTAGCATAAACTTGGAAATTCATCATTTTCTAGAGGGAGATTCTCTTCAGATGCTATTCCTGTTTCTGCAGTCCGTGGTGGTATCCTAAAAGCTAACAAATCCAATAAGTTCACCTGAAAAAGGAGTTTATCTTCTAAGTAATCCTTTTTTGTGCTTAATTTATCCACCCTGATATTATAGAAGTCCGAGCCTGCACTCTTAACTGCTTTTTTGGATTTTACTGGATCAGATACAGAAGTAAATAGATGTACTTCAGCAGATTAACCAGTCCAAGTTCATTCCTGCTGCACTCAACAGATTATTGTTTTATGTTTTAACAGATTATGTGTATTATGTTTTTACCGGTTAGGCAGTGGGTTTGAAGCCAGGAAAGAAGTAGAAATTTGCCAAAGCCAAGCTCAGCATGGATTATAGGAATTTGTGGTGTTGCCAAGCCATAGAGATATTGTTGGTGTTCATCCCATGGATGCTGGAGCAATTGATTTACAGAAAACAAACAAACATAGTTGAATAACACTGAAAGAGCAAAGTTAACATAGAGAAAAGCACAGAACTAAGCAGAAAAATGCAGATGTTTGGTTCCTGAAATCTTGCCAGTTTTTGTGCTGTTCCTATTTGTTTTCCCATTAAATATCTCCAAATTTTTTCCTTCCAAGAGGCTTATTTTAGTGTTGGCACAGGGAAGGTTTATCATGTAATTGAAGTAGCACTGGGGTGCCAAATACTTTGCAAACAGAGATGCTCAGTTGTGTTTGGCCCCAGTGCTGAGGCCAGGGCTGCTTCTGGCAAAAGGAAGGAGGAAATGGGTGAGTATCACACCTGTGGCTGGGACAGGTAAGATCCAGTTGAGGTTGGATCTGTTGAACCATAGTGAGCAAATCTGTTAGAGTGGGAATGTCCTCTACACAGTGATAAGTCTCTCTGGAAACAGAGTGCATTAAAGCACAAATCCCATGTCTATGCCCTGCCTCACTTAGCCTCCCAAAAATCCCAAAAGGGGATCTGGCTTTATCAAAAAGCCACGTCCTTCTCTCCCTACCTGTGTGCCTCAGTGACAGGACACAAAGGGGTGATACTGATGGCAAGAAAAGTGAGCAAGACTTGTGTCAGTGACAAAGAAAGCCCTACAATTATTGTTTGAGTTCTTTTTACTTTAGGGGGAGCATTTGCATCAAGGAAAAAAGTAATTAAATCTTGTACAAAATGGGCTTTCAATTACTGCCTTCTTAGAAGGAAGCAGACTGAAGATTAATGGCAATGAAATCAAAGCCTTAGAAAGAGATGGGGGAGGGCCCTGTTTAGGAAATATCTCCTATCAAGCTAATTTCATTTGATATGAGAACAAATGGCAAGCAGCAAACCTTAAAAAAAAAACCAACCCAAACAACAACCAAACAAGCAAGTCCTTGCCATTGTTTGTATCCTCTGGTTGTAACTTGACAGTAGTTCTTTTCCCCAGTCCTGCAAACCTCATTCACCTAAATAAACTCATTGGAGCTCCTGGGCTTGATTCTTTTCTCACAGATAATGAAGTTACTGGAGTTAAGCCAATGTAAAATGGATACCAGAGAGAAATGGGAAGATTTGGAACAACTTGTATCAGTAATGATTGCAAGATTACACCTTCTCTTATCTGTTTATGGTTTTGATGCAGTTTGAAATTGATTTAACGTGACAAAGAGTTGCTGAAGCGTTGCCATCAGCAGTACTGTTAACACACCTTGTTTAGTAATGAAGTCAGTGTTTTCAGAATGGCCAGGAAAATGCCTGGGAGCATTGTTGTTACAGTTAACTTTTATTTAAAGTTGTCATCCTTCCAAAACTCTTTTTTTTTTTTTTCCCCTTCAGAACAATAGCTTCAATTCTGTTTCTTATTAAAAACAAAACAAAGCAACACCCTTCCTCTTTCAAACCTGAAATTCATTCAGTTCAATTTCTCTAAAGAAGTAATTTTAATTACATGTTTTCAGGCATTGTAAACAGTGAGGCAGTGATTTGTAAAGGAATGAGTAGAGTCAGCTCTCAGTGATCCAAGGTGGTTTGGGGAGAGCTAATAAGGAAGAAGGATAATACTGAAATAACATAACTTAATTGTAGAGCTTAAATACTTATCTTTAAAGTTAAGGCATAGGAAGGAGCTGTAAATTAAGATGTAAAGAATGTTATTTTTAGCATTGCTGTGTTAACCTGCATCTCAGATAATTCCTTCTGATACTTGGGAATGAGCTGTTGATGGTTTGTACCTTCAAATTGTCATCTTGGTGTTAGAGAACAGGAGAGCAGCTGCACTGGAGGAGAAGCCTGAGCTTTGTCACCTGCTCAACACAAATTCTGAGTGTCAGAGAGCAAAGCAGTGAAATGCACAGTGTGAAGCTCACTCTTGTGACATTTGATAATATCTCCAAAATTTCTTTTTGTTCTTTTTTTCTCAACTGCTCCCTGTCCTGCTGTGCAGTTCTGCCATCTCATCCTGCTACAGCCGAGTGTACCAGAGCCTGGCCAACCTCATCCGCTGGTCTGATCAGGTGATGCTGGAGGGGGTGAATTCAGAGGACAAGGAGATGGTGACAACAGTGAAGGATGTCATAAAAGCTGTTCTGGATGGAGTCAAGGTACATGAGACAAATGCTGTAAATTTCATTATAAAGAACATATAATAATGTATTTTAGAAGAGATCTATGTAAACTGTGTTTTTAAGTGCAGGTAAAATGAAGATCCTATTTTTGCCTTCAGTAAACTACCCCTTAAATCAACTGTTCCATAAATTGAATGTTCCTTCTTGGAGTGCTGGTTAAAGACTAGCATAGTTTGGCTCTGAATGTGAACTTCTGGCATGCTCACCCTGGCATTTGGATGAATTGGAAGAAGCAATGGATCTTTATTCAGCATTGTATTAAATTTTCAGCAAGTCATTCCCAGTCTCCCATGCAGATTACAAGACGTGGTTTGCACATTTTCTGTCTCAGCAAAATAAAATGAAAATGCTCCCTGTCAATGCCCACAGAGAATGAAAGACTCCATCTTTTAAGAGAAATTTCAATGGATTTGTCAGTGATACATCACCACTTTAAGCAGCTGGATTAGGGTGTGGAACAGGTGATGAGCTAAACTCAGTTTTCTGGAGATTAGTTTTGCATTGCTAATGGACATGTTTAACAGAAACCTTTGTGTCCATTATCAGATCTGCTTGTAGCATTCCCTCCCTGTTCCACCCTGGAAAAGCTGTTGGCTTTTCTTCTGCCTCGTGGTAAGGTTCTTGTACCCATTATTTCTGTGTCCCAGGTTTGTCTCTGGGGTGATCACTCACCTGTCCCAGCACTGCTGGTAAAAGTCTGGTTGACCTGGGCTCAGGGCACCAGTGGACAGACTGTCATGTCTCCTAGGAATCTTATTTTGGAAACTGTAGAGGAAGTTAAATCTCTTTTAAGAGCAGGGCTGAATCTAAAGAGGAATGTTTAAATCAACTACACAAGGAAAAGTTTCACCTGGGATTATGTATCAGGACCAAGTATCTTTCACTATTCTCAGTTTTATAAAATGGAGGCAAATGCAAAAATGAAGTGGATCTCCCAAGCTTTGACTGTCTCATTTTCAGGCCTCTTGGTTTGATGTCTGCATCATCTGGATATCTCTTTAATGTTACTCAAATACAGATACTAAGATACTACTATCTACTTTATGAGCCTTTTAGATAAATATCTTTTAAACAAATCATTTCTATCACCTAAAGAAGATGGATTTTCTAGGATTATTTTGCACAATATGCTCTTTAACGTTAAGCTACACATTTTAAAAATAAAGCTGGTCTTAAATTTGCACAGCAGGAAAGAGGAAAAGAGTTTATCCTAAAATCTCAGCTGCTGTTAGCACTGGAATTCAGCAGCAATTTTCAGGATGTGAATATCTGTTCTGTGGTATCTGAACTGTAATTCCCTAGCAAATGGTGAGTTATCACTGGCTGAATCTGCACAATCCCAGGAAGAAATGTGTTATCCCCAGATCTGGAACAGACTTGTGTGATCTCATTGCAGGAGACTTGGACATTGGTTGTTCTGTGACTTCAGAATATTTCAACCCTTGGTAGCTGTTGTCTTTCAGCCAGAGCTGTGTCCTGTAACATGGGCATGTCCATGCAGTGCTGGGTCTGAGCTGTGGAGCCCTGCTCAGCACCATGGCTGTACCAATCTCTGCTTTGTTTTTAGACTGAAAGTTATTTTGGCCTTCCAGTTGGAGCTGCCTCATGTCTGGTCAGCCTTAGAGCAGATGTGTGGCTGTCTGGGGAGATGGGAGAGTATTTGCCCATCAAGAGGTCAGCATTTGGAAGCAGTGTGCTTTCACCTCCTGCACAGCAAGGAACAAGATTTATTTTAGGAAGGCCAAGCCACATTGCAGAACTGAGAAGATGGACACTTCTCTCCAAAGCAGAGCCTATTTTGTTTTTTTGGCAGATCACACAAGATCTGCTTCCTTATTTCAGTGCTTACTTCTTTATTTTCAGAATTAAGCATAAAGGAGACTCTTGTTCACCTCTGTTACTTGATATTTTGATCTCAGGTTTTAGAGCTTTGCCAGGCAGGAGAAAAAAATCCTTGGTTTGATTACATAACTTCTCAAAAATCCATCTCATTGTGGAATTTTCAGCTTGCTGAAGTAGCACAGTTCGTAGAGAGGCTTTAATTATCTCTAATTACTGCTGCAGGAATCTCTTTCCTTGCTGATCAGGAATAGCATAATGTGCATCTGGCTCAGTTGCGTGCTGATTACCTCTGTGTGTATGCTAAAGATTTTGGCTTGATTTCCAAATGCTAGTTCTCCTTTTTGGGACAGCAGAGAGGAGGAACATTCAGGGTCTGGTGATATTTGTCAAAGTTGGAAAGGAAAGTGATCCTCTCAGGTAATTGCAATCATGCATTGTTTTGGTACCTCTGCTGGAAGGTGCTTTAGGTTTTTTCCCTCCAGTCCCAATTGTTGGAATAATTCTGAGCCAAACTGTATTGGTTTTCTCCTGTTTTAACCTACATTCCCATGTGGTAGACAACTGTGTGTCCATCATGACTGGCAAAACAGGAAAACTGAGCACTTCAGTGCTGCTGTGGCACAGCCTCCACCACAGTCTGCAGTGTAGGCCTGGCTTTGCTCTGAGGTGGTGAAGAAAGGTCAGGAAAAGGAGACATTACACTTTCCCTTCCATAGCCTTTTCAGGGAGATGTTTAAGGAGTATTTTGGCTTTTGGTTTGAATGCTTATATATTTTATTTCCCTTTCTGTGCTCCCTTGCAGTCCTCCTTGGCCTACAGGGTCTAACCCTGAGTCTGTTAAAGTGCATGAGGGTGTCCAAAAACCTTTTCAGCAGTGGGATTTTGTCCAGAGGGCAGAAAGGTGGCAATCCATTGTGTCATCACTCAGCCCCGTGATGCCAAAAGAGTCAAGTGATGTTACTCATCAGGTCACTCCTCAGAACACACTGTTCCTCACCAGGGCTCTCTGTCCCAGCAGGGACATCTTCACAGTTTTAGTCCCCATGGACATCTGTTTGTGCTCCCTCTTCTTTCCCTGTGTGTGGGATGTTCCCAGGAAAGCTGAGTTTGTCCTGGTTTTGGGTAACACAGTGTACATTCTGTTGGAGCACCAGCTCACACCAAGAGTGTGAGTGGAGTACAGAGACCAAAGTCAGCTCTGGTGGACACTTGGATGGTGTTTGCTGCTTATTCCTCTCATTGTGTGTGTGTTACCCCATGGAGTTTCAGCTTGCAGTAGAACCTTATGTAAAACTACCAGAACTGGAGTATTTTCCCTCCTCAGAGGGATGATGGCAATGACACTCCAGTTGCAGCTACTGCACTGAGAGAACAACGCCAGTTTTTTCCAAGCTTCACAGACAAGGACACAAAGATTATACTGGAATGATGACACTGTACTTCAGGCTGCTTTAAAAAAAATTAAATTAAAATTGATCCTTTATAGTTTCCTTTGTGTATTATGCTGGGAAGCCAACAGTGACAGGAAGCACTGCCAGTTTTCCAGCCTGCCTGTAAGAGGGGCATGTGTTTGTTGTATCTGTGAGGAGGAGATCTATTTGTCAGCCTCAGACATCCATAAAATGTTCTCTCCATCTTTCTGGCGTGAATGATTGTTGCTTTGACTGCTGGCAGGCTTAGAGTTCAGGATTATCATGCCCTTATCTCTTTATCCAGAGCCTTATCTGCCTATAACAGATACACCACAGTAGCTCCTTGAATGATTAAGTCTCCTATTGCTAATGTGTTAAAAGGTGGCTTCAGGGGAAGCAGGCCTTTTAACAAAGATGTTTACTGTTTAATTTTTGGTTGGGCATTTTGCTTTTTGGAACAAATACATTCTTATTTATAAAATATTAAAAATACAAAGCAATTATTTAATGTTGTTTTTGGCTAGATGAAGTATTCCACTGGGTAAGACTGTTTTGTACTTACATCTGTGTGTTTAAAGCAAATTTGCCATTTATCTAGGGTTTTGTGTGGACTGGAACACTTTTGTGAGATAAAGAGGAAGCACAGCAAAAAGACACACATGTGGGTTTTGTGCAGAATCACCATACAGTCAGGGGTAATGAACTTCACTCAAATACTGCCTAAACTTCCTCTGGGTGCAGGCTGCTCCTTAGTAGCTGTTCTGCATCATTTGTGTGGCTCTGTACCAGACTTAAACCCAGCTCAGCTCTCTCTGTGTCCATACCATCATTAAACCATAACCAAGACTTTATTGCTGTAGCATCCCTTTGTGTTCTGGGATGTTTAAGTGCAGCATTCAGCAAATTGTGATTATTCTCTTTTTCTTCTCTCCATCCATCAGGAGCTGGTCAGACTCACAATTGAGAAGCAGGAGCATCCCTCTCCCACAAGCCCAGTTAAACCCAGTTTACCAGCATGTAAATCTGACAGGTGGGTCACTGATTTCTTCTGTGGATAGGACTGATATAGAAGGGATAATTTCTGACTGCTGACAGTTGAGTTAAATCATTCAGCTGTTCTTCACAGAGGGTGGTGTAGTGTTCTTTATGTGGTCCCCCATCCATTTCAGTAGGATCACTGAAGAGAGAATATGCTATGATAGGAAAGACACCAAAATCTGGCAGTGCAACATCCCTTTGTGTCACATGCACACTGAGCTCTGCATATACATGGAATTCCCCCTGCAGATGCAAATTCTGCCTTCTGCTCTAGGTGTCTGTCTGAGAGCACATGATTTAAAATAGGTTTGAATCTGTCAGGGCTACGTTCCAGCTGTGGTTTACGATCTACAATCTGTGTTTTGCATGTTGCAGCCCATCAGAACTTCCCCTCACCGACCGAGAAATGGAGATCCTCAACAAAACAACTAATTTGACTCAATCCAACGAGCTGCTGACTGACTCCATGGATGAAGAAGTTGCACCTCCTAAACCCCCTCTGCCCAGCATTCGTGTGGCAGAGAACAGGTAATGCTGACCAGTCAGCTGACTGAAGAACACCAGTGCCTTTTACCAGCCTGGTTTTTAAACAACATTGCAAAATGTGCACCAGACACAGAACAGTTGGTGTTACTTTTGAATTTCCAGCCCTCCAGAGTAATTATTCCCTGCTCCTGGACAAAGCTTCCCTGCTTTGTGTTCTGTCTCTCCTATTATTTTTTTTGTCTTTTCCTTTCCTACTTTTTTATGTGAGGATAGTGCCATGCCCTAACATCCACACGAGGGGCATCACATGAATCTGTAATGAAATACAAAACCATAAAAATATGTAAAACTGTATGAATTCCACACTGTACAAGTGTCTTGGGTTGCTGTATCCAGTGGGAAATGTTCTTTTAACCTCGGGGGGCAGTTGCCAATCTGTCCTACACAGGCAGTTTGTTCAGCTTTGCCTAACAGCTTAAGAGTGAAAGCCAAGAGTGTGGGAAAAAAACCTTGTGCTTGGTTGTTCTTACCCTGTTCTACGAGTAACCACATGAAAGTTTCTATGTGCTATTTTGAGAAGGAAGAGAAAACCCCCAATTTGCAGGGTTTTTGTGCATGTGTTTTGTTTTTCCTTCTCTAGTACTGGTGCTAATGGTTGGTGTGAAAAATACGTGTTGTGTTAATTTGAAAACGCAGCATCAAGGGCTGTGGCTGACAAAAAGAATCACATTTCTGTGTATTTTATGAATTCTCAAAGATTATATAAAAATTTCCTGGTATGTTCCAAGAACAGGCTGCGTGCTCTTGGGGACTTCTCAGGCTTGATGACTACCAGAATTATGTGTCATTAGAAGCAAAAACTATAAGTCAAAAGGTTAAACTCTCACAAGTTATTGCAAATGTGTGGGTCTGACAGAGATTCATGCCAGAATATTGGGGGGGGCTCTCACAGTGCATGTGGTGAGAACAGCTCTGACCCTTTTGTTCCCCAAAGTTCACCAAGAAAGGAAAGGCCAAAAAAGAGAATTTTCCTGTCCTGTAAATTTGTGAAACTTTGTGCTTTTTTCAGACCTGGAAGGTTTGAGGGGGAGGGACTTCTGTGAATGGAAGCAATATTTGGGTCAACCAAAACATTTAATTTGGATTTTCGCTGCTTTTATTAAGAAATCATTACCATGCTAATTAGCTCCATTAAAAATACTTTTTAGAACAGTATTTGTTTTTGTTTGGGAAATACCAACTTTAAAAAATAAATCATTTAACAGGACCTTACCTGTGAGAGTATTCTGAAATCGATATTTTTAGTGGATACATTTTGCTGAATAGCTCCTGGCTGACAAAAGCTTTCTGGAAAACAACTTGTGAAGCCTCAAAAAATATTTTTTCTGGAAGAGTGATGGAAGCATCAATTCCTGTTGTGTCTTGCAGCCCTCCACCAGCACTGCCCCCTAAAAAACGTCAGTCAGCACCTTCCCCAACCAGAGTGGCTGTTGTGGCCCCCATGAGCCGAGCTACCAGTGGGTCCAGTTTGCCTGTTGGGATCAACAGACAGGTAATGTCTTTGTGAAAGCCAAGGGGAATGTGCTGTGAGCTGGAGGAAAAGCTCAGGGAGATGCTGTGACCTGCAGCCACACAGATCCCTGCATGTCCCTGCTCATCCCAAACAGCCCAGCACAGGCAGCCTGCAGTGGGAGTGGCAGTGGCAGGAACAGCATTGCCATAAATAATGTGAACAGCTTAATTTTTTATTTTTTTTTTACAGTGTTGTTGGGTTTAATTAACAACTTGCTACAAACTTTGCTGCCCTGAGGGGTAGCAGAGTGTGAGGATGGCAGTGCCTGAGTGTTGCCATGTCCAATAGATAAGGGGACAGCAGCTGGCTGAGCTCCCTGAGATCTCACCAGGGTTTACTCACAGGCCAAGGGAGCATGTGGCTGAGTGAGATCAGAAGTGTGTCTTCATCCAGTCACAATTTAAAACATCTTTTAACTCAAGCAGTAGTTTGAGCTACTGCTCTGACTGCTGCTGGTGCTTTGGGGAAATTTGTACATTTTCTGGTAGAAAAACGGGAAAGTTGTATGAGTTAATCACATTCCATTTCTTGTGCTTGTCTGAGATTTCTGAGGTTGTAAATGGCTAGGTTTGCTTTACCCATTCAGGAACTCACTAGCTCAGCAGTGAGGACCTGAATCATATGAAATTGCACAAAACTCAAAACTTGTCCTCATCCCCAAAGATCTGACTACAGTCATTTGGCTGACTCAGATAAAGCTGTGGCCACTCTACAGTCACACTGAGGTTGTTCTGACATAGTAGTAATGATATATCTGAGAGTAGTAGAGGGGTTCACACACAGGTTAATAAGCTTGAGGTAATTCCTGAAGTGGGACCATAGCCATAGGCACAGAAAGTTGTATCTCTCTGTAGTTAATTTTCTTTTGCATGCACCTGAGGTAACCAAGTGTTTGCTAAAGCCCCAGGTACGTCATGGAAATCTTGCAGTGTCATTCCATTGTCTCAGTGTCGTGACAAGCAGTCATCAGACACACATGGCTGTGAAGAGCTTGGTCATCTTCTCAGCATCTGTAAAGTCCAGTGTGGGCCACAGCAACTCCTGCTCGAGATCAAGAACACAGAGAGCTCCCTGGCATGGGCTGTTTACCAGATCAGAGGGTTTCTGTGTTCTCCATGAGTTCAGAGAGGGCCAGCAGCACTTATTCTCTCCCCTCCCTTGAGGTCTTTGCTCCTCGAGCTTCATCTTCCTCACTAGTGAGCTGCCAAGAGTGATGGTGATTTGATTCTTTTTTGACTTTTTATTTGTCTTGAAGGATTTTGATGTTGACTGCTATGCCCAGAGGAGGTTATCAGGTGGAAGCCACTCCTATGGGGGGGAGTCTCCTCGCCTCTCTCCGTGCAGCAGCATCGGCAAACTGAGCAAGTCTGACGAGCAGCTCTCGTCTCTGGACCGCGACAGCGGGCAGTGCTCCCGCAACACAAGCTGTGAAACCCTGGGTAAGGGGGGCTGCTGGGGCCCTGTCCCTCTTGTTTGGGAGCTGAGGTGTAGGAGCTGATGTAGTAAATGCACTGCACTTGCAGCTGCTGTCTTGGAGTTGCTGCAGGCAGTTCAGTGCAGAGCTGTTCTGTCACAGAGGAAATGTGTTTCCCTTGCTGTAGGTGATGTTCTCAAATTCAGTTCAGCACTCAAGTGGAATGTTTTCTTCATTTCAGCTCTGTCTGCAGAAATGACTGTCCTGGTAGACCAAAGCAGTGTTGTTTCTACATGTGAGGAAAGAAAATAAAAATATAAATGTGACACAAATTATGCCTGCAGTCATCTACCTACTGAATTTTTGTTACTTGTTTGCTAGTGTGAAGAATTAATTTCTTTACAAAAAAGAAGTCTGGGTGTTACACAAGGTGTAAAAAAGATGGTCCCAGCTGCAAGGAAGTTCCACTCTGATTAAAATGAACTGATTAATTAACTGATAGAATGGGAGGGACAGAACTGAGAAGGGCTAGACAATAAAAGACAGAAACTAATAGGTAATTTTCTGTTTACCCAGATCAATCAGATCACTATGATCCAGACTATGAATTCCTGCAGCAGGACCTCTCCAATGCTGATCAGATACCTCAGCAGGGGCCAGGTGTCCTCAGCCCATTGCCAGAGTCCTTGGGTGAGTCTGGCTCCCCTTTCCACGGACACACTTTCCAGCTCCCGCAGGGCAGCTCTCCTCCACCAGAATTCTGCAGCCTCTCGGGAGCAGCACAGCTAACAGAGACTCCCCCAGCTTTACCAGAGAAGAAGAGGAGGAGTGCAGCCTCACAGACTTTGGATAACTCTGGCTGCAGGGTGTCCTACGAGAGGC
Source organism: Parus major (assembly GCF_001522545.3). Taxonomy (NCBI): domain Eukaryota; kingdom Metazoa; phylum Chordata; class Aves; order Passeriformes; family Paridae; genus Parus; species Parus major. Next base: position 4,506,720 of record NC_031785.1, read on the forward strand.
ACCCTTCCCAGTACGACAACATCTCCGAGGATGACCTGCAGAATGCTGTGGTTGTCCCGTCAATGCCCTTCACGCCCTTTGCTGCTGTTCTGCCTTTCCAGCAGGGAAACTCTTCAGCACCAGTGGAATTCATTGCTGATTTTGTTGCTCCAGATTTGAACAGTGACCCAGAAAAGCCGCCACCTCTCCCAGAGAAGAAAAACAAACACAGTAAGCAAATTCCTGTGTTCATGTTTTACTTTTACCTTGCAGTTGTCATGCTTCTGATCATCACTAAGTAGTGGTGATCATGGTAATGCTCTTGTTTGAGTCTGAGTTTCAAAAGCAGTCAGTCAATATCAAAGACATGGAGGGGAAATGTCAGTGCTGTGGTGGACAGGGAGTGATTCCTGGGGCCAAGATCAGTCCAGGCCCATGGGATTTGGAATCACACAGCATCTTCATTATTGTAGAGAGACCATGTTACTTCTCTGTTTACCTGAATGTGACTCTTTGAGGCACTCTGCCTTGCAGATCTTTCTGGTTTATTCTCTCTTTTTAAGTCCATTCCTTCCCCCCTTCCCCAATTCTGTTTTCCCACTGCAGAGAACAGTTGGGTCCCCTCCAAGAGCTCAGAGAAAGGACTGCTTTTGTGTCCAAAACCCAGCCTTGCCAGAGTGGTTACTTGGCAATAGGAGCACAGTCACCCACATAGCTGTGCAAGACAGCACTATTAACTGGAGTCCAGTACTGCTGTTTTGCTAGGGGATCTCATTTCCTTTGAATGCCTGAGAATTTCCCACATCATTAAAACAAGCAGCCTCTAAAAGCAAAGGCTCCTGTCCCCTGGCACACCAGGGCTGACCACATCTCAATCTCACAACCTTCCTCTGATTTCCTTAATGTTCATGGCTGAAAAATGTGAAACCTCTTGCCAAACAGGCAGCCACAGTGCTCTGCCAGGGAGAGCTGTGGACTACACAGTGAGATCCAGCAGATACTGGATTGCTGGTCACTGGCTGGCTTTGCAGCTGTGTGTTGCATGAGGAGGTAATGTATGCAAGATCTGGAAGAGCATTACACTGCATGGCTGGCAGCCCAAGAGAGGAACTGATTTCAAAGTGCTGAGTTGGCCTTCTGGCTCCTTTCTGCACTTTACAGACTTCTCACTGAGAGTAATTTTTGCCAGAGAGGTTGTGGACTCCCTGTCCCTGGAGATGTTCCAGGGCAGGCTGGATGGAACTCTGTGCAACCTGGCCTAGTGGAAGATGTCCCTATCCATGGCAGGGGAGTTGAAACTGGATTCTTTAATGTCCCTTCCAACCCAAACCAGTGTAAGATGCTGCAATTCTATGGATAAGTGGGAGTAAGAGGGGTGTGTGGTGTCAGGGTATATTCTTTCCATTCTTATGTAGTGCACTCTGCCAGTCACTTCTTTAAAAATATACCTTATCTAAAAGCATTTCCATTATCCCTAAGTGACCAGTTCACATGAGTAGCCCTCAGGGATTTTCCTCAGAGCACAAGGCTCGACCCACCTGATGAAGGTCAATCCAAGTGTCATCATATGCAGGAAATATCTTTTGTTCCTCTTTGGTAATCAAGCAGTTAAAGACACTAAATTCAGCTAAAAAAGAGGCTGAGATGGTTACTTGTGGACAACAGAAAGGAAGTCAATGGGCACAGCCAAAGGTGGTTGTTACAGCTTGTGCTGTTCAAAATCCTCACCTGCAGTATGAGCCACCAGGGGCTGTGATATAGAGCACATTTCTGCAGGATCAGACCCTGTGGATCTGCTGTTACTAATGAGGGATGGCTGTTACACCTCTCAGGCTGGGATGGATGTAGGGAAATGCACCTCTGTGCACATAGGCAGCTTCAGTGGAGGGGAGATTCCTGGGTGAATCTTGGGTTAGAGGCAGTTTGACATTTGAAAGAGAGATCTGAGCTGTTTGCTTGTGTCTTTAAGCCCCATGTTGTTTTCTAGTATCACACAAGATGCCAAAGAGTTACTTGAAAACAAGTTCAAAAGCAATCAGCATTATCACCTGAGCACAACTTTAACCTCAGTACCAAGGCCTTGTGTGAATTTTCTTTGATGTTGGATTAGAGTTAATTGTAATCTGGCACTATCAGAAATTTTGGGAGTATTGATCAGACTGCATTGTTAGGGAGAGGTAGGAGTTGTTACCTAATACATTGTCAACTCTCATGATTTGATAAAGCATCCTTGCTGCAAAACTTTTTGGTAGTCCTGGAGCTGATACTTGACCACTGCAAATTTTTTAGTTGCATTCATGTGACACTGAGAACTTGTTTTAGATTGTTTTTACTCCACAGATTTGTGGTTGCTAATTTTACTTTTATTTTCAGCATTTAAAAGGCCAATCAAACATTACTTAGGCTCTGTGGTGACACCCAGGATATTTTTTGCCCAGAGGCTAATGCATGCCAATATTCTTGTGTAATCACACAGGGCTGCTTCCACAACTTCAACAAGCTCCTGGGATCTGGAGGAGATGCATGGATTTGTTAAAAAGATCCAGAGCTCACACAGATGGGACTTGGTTGTAGTGCCTTTGTTGTGGGTCATCTTTTGGGTAGCTGGCAGTTAGTTCAGTGTTGCAGCAGAGACACTGATGGTCTTTTTATTGGTAATATACAGAAGATCTGCTTGAGTTAACCTTGTGTATTGCTGTGAGCAGTGCTCAGAGGGACCTCCAAGAGTTGACTTCTGTATAATTTAAACAGAGGAGTGATAGGGCTTTTAGTCTGGCATGAGTTATGGTTATTTTACTCTGCTGTAAGAGCACAAGTTACTGTGCTAAGGGCAAATTACTCCACACTTCTGCTTGAGCACCAGCATTGTGCTCCCGCTGAACAAGACACAGACACGGAACAGCTTCTGCCATTAAGAGCTCAGAGTCAGAAATAACAAGATCCTTTCCCCAAACAGCTTGGAAACCACTGGTGAGGCACTTATTCATGTTTCCCTCCCTGTCAGTGGGAACAAAACACAGCCTGGTGCCCAGTGAGCAGCTGGTATTTAACTGCAGGAGCCACGCTGAGGGCAGGCTGGGCTTGGCCAGCGGATAATTCGAGCTCTGTGAGGAGCAGCTCTCCTCCCAGAGGTGACAGCAATGACTGGCTCATTGACCTTGACTTCTCCAGTGAGTTCTGTGTGGTATAGCTTAAGAATGTCCATTATTTTGGCTCTTGCCCATCACACAAATCTGTTGTGCCTGTGCAGGGCCCAGCTGGGTCGGGCTGGGCTGTCACTGAGCCCTTCAGGGGGGATGCTGGTGTGCTTCACCTTATTGCAGGTGTACTTCACCTTATTGCAGGTGTGCCTTAGTGCTGATCATCTCCTAATAACCCCTTTAGACTCCAACAACCACTGGTCCTCTCCTGCAGCTGCACGTTGCTTCCAGGAGAGCTGGCTCTTGGGAGAGGAGTACCTGTGACTTTTACCATATGGGCAGAACTGGTGTGTGCTGGAAATCCCTGAGCAGCTTTAGCTCCCTCAGAAATGACAGCCAAGGCACTGCAAGCAGATTGCCTGGAAGGTGTTCCTAGCCTTAGTTTGAGATTTCATGGTTTTTTAAATTTGACATATTTTCTGTCTGGGTTAAGAACTGACATAAACTGGGCATGTGGTGGGAGAGGTTTCTCTCTCACACCTCCCTTCTCTCCCGGGGGGCTGCTTTGAGGCTGTCACTCCACCCCAGCTGCTCACTGGGGAGTTGCAGCCCCCATCCCTCCCTCTGCAGTTGCTGCAGGGCGTGCAGACTGAGCTGCTGATGTAATTTCCCATCTGCTATTCAATTTCTGCCTTGTTTAAAACCACAGTGGAGAGGGGCAGAGAAGCCCCTTAGCAAACAGGGGTCATAGGAGTGCTCTTGGTCTCTTACTCTCTTACTCTCCTGCTCTAGATTGGCAGGATTTTAATGATGCCTATTTTGATTTGCGCTCTGCAGTGCCAGGTTTGTGTTTCACCATCCCAACTGTTTTACACTTTGCCTAGAAACAAAGATGACAAAGGAGAGGCAGGGACATGCTCACCTGGCCAGGACTAATTGTAACAAGCCAGGCTGGGGAGCTGCCATGACGATGGGATGCATTAGCCCCATAAAGAGCTGAGATAAAAGAGCTCTTCATTATTCCCTTGCAGATTGAGTTAAGGCTTCCGACAGCATTCAGGCTCACTGGCCTGAGTTACAGTGATTTAATTTTACACAAGTGTCTAATGTGATGCCCTTTTCACCAACACTTCTGAGTTGTGGTGTCATTCCAGTGTTTGGTGCCATGCCAGGAGCTCACAGCTATCAGTCCCCAGCGGTGTCTGCAGATCTGGGTGTTCAGTGGAGCACTGCTTTTGTGGGTGACTCAACATGAAAGGTTGATCTGGATTCTGCAATGTCTACTGCATTATGCCAGCACTGCCAGGCCTGCCTTCTTGGCTTTTGTCCTGCTCAGTTGATGAGCTCTCAAAATGTGGTCTTTCCCTCAAGCTCTTGTCCTCTACACTTCTGCAAGGACTCCTAATTCTTAGTTCAGTTTTGCTGCTAGAGAAATATCTTTCAAAAGCCTTCTTTAGATCTTGTCCCCTGAAGTTGTTGTATGGTACCAGGGCATTTTCCAGGGCACAGGAGCACCTTAGCCAGATGAATCACTGATATTTGAAAAGACTGTTTTAGTAATTTTCTGTTTCCTACACCTTCACCATGATTCTGTATAGGACAGATTCTGTCCAGGACATGCTTCTTTTCACTGAGAGGTGGTGCTGGGAAGGAGCAGGGAGTCTGAGGGAGGAAGAGGAGCAAGCTCAGGTGGCAGGGAGAGCTGGAGGTTAGAATTCCAGCAGCTTTGGCAGAGCTGTGCAGGAGTGGCTGTACTGCAGGACAAGAACAGGTTGTCCACTGGCAGGACTGTGGGGTCACAGGATGGGGACAGCAGGTGTTACCGGTCAGGATTGAAATCCATCAGCTCCATTTCCTGTGCTCCCATTGCCTCGACCTGTTTTTGTTTCATTATTTCTTTTTTTCTTTATTCTACTTTTTGGAAGAGAGTTATAATTCTTTTGGGGAAAGGCAGCTGTGTTAGCTCTGTTTCTAAATGGAGTTTTAAATAGTAGAGGAAATCTGAAAAAAGGTGCCCAAGACAGGTGCAAAGCAGCTCCTTCCTGCTGACACATTTTCAGAGCTGCATCCTGTTTAAAGGCTGGCCCAGGGGTCTGCCTTGGCAGGTGAACACAGGACTTTGCCTTGCAGACAGTGTGGGAACCAGCTTCATGATGTGCAAATCCTGCATTGTGCTTGTTGTATTTATAGCTTTCACTGAAGTCAACCACTCCTTTCAGTTGTACAGCTGAAATGCCAGCAGAAGCTGAATAATTGCTGCAAAATGACCAGATTTACAAAAAGTGACAACTGCTTGTTTATCAGGAGGAAGGGAGGGATGATCACAGTGCCTTGTGCATGACAGCATGTTTACAAGAAGGCCTTAGTTAGTCCTTCCCATGACACTTAAATATATCAGTTTCTCCTGCTCTCAGGTGTACAGAAGGGGATTCTTTCTCTGTTTTACATTATTCAGCACACTTCTGATCCTTAATAATGGGGGTGGGTTTGTAGTGGCACTGGATGAGATCCTCCCCCTCCAACACTAAAATATTGCAGCAGTAACTAATTCTCTGTCAGAGCTGCCTAGGCTGACCTGTATGGGTTTTTTCATAGATTTTGGAAGGAATATTGTACAGATGGAAAGGTTCTCTAGACAAGGTTTGATCCCATTTAACATTTCTGTTGAGCCACATCTCACAAAAGCTTGTGAATCAGTTGAATTTGAAAATCAGAGATGGTGAAAAGGGATGGGAACAAAGGGTGTTTGATCTGAGCTAAGGAGGTAGGAAGATGTGGTCAGTGGCACTCTTGGAAGTATTTTGCAAGTATTTTGTACCTGGATTGGCAGTGGCATTTAAAGAGCTAAGGGAGAGGCACATCCAGTCTCACAGGTTCTCTGATAACAGTTTTATCAGCTTGCTAGAAAGGAGAAACATGTTCAAGAAATCCTGGTTCTAGAAAACTTCCTGACTGCAGATATGTGACTTACTACAGACACGAGAATTATTACAGATTTATTGTCAAGGTACACTCCTAAATAGCAGACTGACACTATTCTGGGGGATTTTTTTTGTGACTTTGGACATTAGCTGTTGAGGAATATTCTCAGAATTACCATGGATTATGTGGGGATTTGGGCTAAGCATGAGTAAATGAGACTTCTCAAGTTGCTGTTTGGAGACCTCACTGGTTCCAGAGCTGTGTTTGTGGGTTGTGATGGTGTTTGTTGTGTGCTGGCTCTCAGGATGGGTATTTGGGTTTGCAAGGTGGTTGGCAGCTGTGTGAGCTGCCTGGGGGTGTGGATACCCTTCTGAGAACCAGCAGCTGCCTGCTGCCCCTCAGCTGAGGTTTGCAGAGCAGGGCAGTGAGTGTGACCTCTCTTTGCCTTGCAGTGATGGCCTACATGCAGTTTGTGGAAGATTACTCAGAGCCACAGCCGTCCATGTTCTACCAGACCCCTCAGAACGAGCACATCTACCAGAAGAAGAACAAGTACCTCAGGGAAGTCTACGGGATCAATGACTCCTTTATCAGCTTAGACCCCTCTCAAGACCTGGCACCTCCTCCTGCTCTCCCACCAAAGCAGCGGCAGCTGGTGAGTGATACCCCAGGGACACCTGGCAGGGCCACCAAGCTCTGCTCTTCCTACTCCTGCTTTCTGACAGAGGTGGTGGGAGGATGTCTCCCTGGAGTTACCACACTGTGCTCCTTGGCAGCTTCTGAACATGGTTTTAGGCATTTTGCATCATGTACGTTTTGGCTGCTTTCTAACCCCGTGTTCAGACCATTCCCCATAAGCTTTGAAAGTCCTGAAATGCCCTGAAAATGAAATGTTCATCTTCTGCATGGCAGGGCTGAATCTGTGCCAGGCTTGTGTAATGACAACTGCTTGGAAGATTTTAATGCACTGAGCAGCACTGCTTTCAAAAGATTGCTGCACTGTTGTTCCCACTGTTGTTTTGAAACTGCCGTCAGAGATGCCACTAATAATACCTGTTTAAACATAATAACTACTTCTATGTTATTATGCACAGACCTTTGGTATCTTTGGTACAGCCACTACTTCACTCATGCATGTTTCCTTCATATTGTTCCCCTTGTGTGATTCAGGATTTTACCTGTTTCAGTGTTCTGCTGGCCCCCCCAGGCTGCCAGCATGGAAAGGCACATCCACATGTGTGTGGGTGGTGGGTTCAACAGCACAGAATGGGCCATTTTCCATGTTGGGGATGAAATCCTGACCTCAGTGATGGCAGCAGCAGTTTTGTTTCTGACCTCAGCGGAGGGTGGGATTTTGTCCCATTTCCTTTTAAGGGTTTTCCTTTCAGTTCTTTTCTCTCTCTTTTTTCTCTCCCAACTCCAACATAAGGTATTTTGTTTATATTAATTATCTTATTTGTTCTGTTTTAAAAAAATTCTTTTGTTCTGATGTAGCTTACTTAAATTGGTCATGGGATTAACAGAATGGGAGGAAATGTGAGATCAGAGTCATGGTTTTAGGATTGTGAGGATGACTCTTCCAATATCTCTTCATGTTGTATGTGCTGAAGTTTGACTGTCCCAGGGTGTTACTTTTTAACTCTGATTTTGGGATTTCCATAAGAACATTCCTGTGATGCAAGTAGGACATCCTAAAAAGACAAAGTGACATTTTTGGCTAAGCTGAACTGAGTATTATGCATTAATTCTTTGTGGGGACAAGACCTTAAATGCTGGCATCCCATTTCCTTTGCAGGGACACTAGAGAGTCTACAGGACTCATTTCTGGAGGATCAGCCAGGGTCTGTGGTCCCCATCAGTGTGACCTAGAACCTTTTCAATCCTTTGCCTGCTTTCCCTTCCTGGAGGGGGCTGCACTTCAGTGATGTTTCCTGAGGTGACTTGGGCTGATCAGTGTCTGCAAAGCACAGATTTACTGCAGCCACTGTGCAGAAGGGAAATTCTGCTCCTGTCCTGAATTTGTTGGCTGAAGCAAAGCATTTTTTTGCTTCCCTTTAATCATTATCTGGGCAGCCAAGATTGCACTGCTTTGCCTGCTGGCCATTCTTGTCATTTTACAAGCTGATACCATCAAGGTATTGCTTGCAGTTCCCCTGAAGCAAAAGTTTCTTCAAGTGCAGCCTCTCACCCTTCATCCCTCTTTTGGGAAAGAGGTGCAAGCAGGTGATGGCTTATTCAGCAATCCCTATAAAAGCTACCAGACTCTTGTTCCTCTGCTCCTGCTGCCCTGGGAGTTTTTGATTTGGCAAATCAGCTGGGCACCAGCTGCTCTAGCAGCAGCAAGTTTTGCTGGATGGACTCCTCTATAATATAATAATGAGGAAGTTCTTTCTTGTCAGCTTCAGATCTGAATCAAAAATAAGATTGTTTAAAGTATGTTTACATTGTATGTTTTATTCACCAAGTCTGAGAAAGCCTGAATATACCTTACCCTCTCTCAGTCTCCTTACCATAGGGGAATTCAGGAGAAATTCCTTGCCAGGATTTGTCACTTACAGTGTAATAGCTGCATCCTGTGCAAATGATTATAATCTTGGATTGGACAGAGAAACGGCAGGATGTCACTGTCACCCAGTCTCACAGCAGTACCAGCGAGGATCCACAGCTCACACACGAGAGGCCAAATTCCCAATCTGCGGGTTGCCAGAAAAAAATAGCAGTGTGCAAGAATTGTGTGCTTAGAGCCAGTTTTCCCTTTGGGTATCTGCCCCCACGCCCCAGGGAGAAAAGGGCAGTGAGGAGCAGCTTGTCTGTGCCAGCAGCAGCTGTCCGCGGGTGAGCAGGGAGGGGGAGGCAGGACTTCATTTTTTAAGGGATTTGTGAAACAAAGAAGATTTGAATTGTGATTTTTGTCCTGCCTCTTGAGATCAAGAAAGGCATATTGGTGTGTCTGGCTCTGATGAGCTCTGTGAATAGCTGTTTGTTTAGCCAGCCATTATATGCATTGTTTTACAGTTAGCATTTCTTGCCCTTTATTCATCACCTTTTCTGTGCTCTCTTTCTCTGTGTCTTGTGTCTCCTGCTTTCTCCCCCATCCTCAGCAGGCCTCCTATGCTGCTTCTTCTTTCTCCTCTGTCTCCTACTGTGTCCAGCAACCTAAAGTGCCCTTCACCCCCGAGGACTGCGGTGCCACTCAGGGCCTCACTATGTCAGTCTCTAACTCCTTTCTCAGCCGGCACAGCTCCTTTCCTGTGCACTCGGTGAGTTCTCTCTGCTCTCCAACTCGTGGGTATTGTCTTACTGCTGATCACTTGTGTGCAAATTCTGTGCTTGCCCTCTCAGGTGAAGGTGGAGGATCCTCTGGGGGGATTTTGAATTCCTGTAGTCACCAGCCAGGTGGGAGAAATGGTGTGTAAATCTCACCAAGTGTAAATCTCAGTAAGTGAAGCCAGGGGAGGTGAAGTTTGCTTTATTTTACGTGCCCATGATGACATTTGTGGCAGGGGACTGAGGAAGGAGAGCTGGCCTGTGTGCCCAGGCACATTCCTGTGACCTCTGTGTGCCCCAGGCTGCACACTGGAGCTGTAAAGTCCTTTTGTCCCATTGCATAACACCAGTGATGTGGATGAGTCAATTAAAGGCTGCTGTATGAGCCTGGCCTTGGGAGAAATAACAAGATGCCATCCCCAAAATCCATGGATTTAGTCAAACACGTGGAACAGGGGCTGCAGCTCTTTAATTGTTTTCCTAGAAAAAGGCCTCTACTAGATCTTCCATCTCATTTTTGCCTGTCTGCTTCCCTTCACATCTCCATGGTCCCAAACAAGCTAGTTTGCTTTTATGATTTGCTGATGGGTGAGCAGGGCTTTCTCTCCTACAGCACTTGTGAAGAGAGAATGGCAGGATGAGCTGAAAATCATTTAAATCAAATAGTATTAGAGCACTGCTTAAATCTCTGATCAGCTGCTTAATTTAAATGGTAGTAATAACAAAGTGTTAATATAATGAAATTAAACTCAACCATGGGATTCCACCAGCTCATCAGTGTGGGGCTCGTTTGCTTGTAAAACTGTGTGGTTATGCTCTGATTGCCATGTGATGACAACTGAGAATACACTATTTTTTGACAGTGACCTGGATGTTTAGTAAATTAGGCTTCTTCTGGAGAAGAAATTATCAGATGAGACTTGAGAAGATTCAGAAGTGTTCAATTAGTTTAATATTAAATGTTTGAAAACAGTATCCTCCCACTGTGCCACTGCTATCTTCCCATTTCAGCACTTACTCATTCTTTAAAAATTAGTGATAATCACTGGTCCAAAGAAGAGGAAAGTATTCAAGTGCTTTACAAGTAGAGCTACTTCACAAGCCACGAATGAAAGCTTTTGGCTTCCACTTGTGTGAGAGAGAGCAGTTTCATAGCTTTGCTGCACAGATGAAAAGGCTGAGGGGTGGCAAGGTTAGTGTTGGCAGAAATTTGTGGTTAAACCATTCTAATTTTTGAAGTAAAAGTCCTGAATTGTACAGCTCTCTTACTTGGTAGTGGTCCTTGCAAGCAAAACATGGAACTGTAGGACTAGATAAAAGTACTTGACTATTTTTGATTTAATTGAGAGGCTATAAATATGATTCTATAAGGTTCTAAAAATACGTGGGCACTTTGATTTAAAAAAGCGTCCTTGTTGGATTAAATAGTTACCACCTATTAAATTGCTCTGACCCGTTCTCATCTTACTTTGGACTAGATTACTGTGAATATATTATTTTAAGAAATAACTTCATTAAAAAATCCTTACTCATTTTTGCAAGGATTTGGTGAGGGGTAAAATAAATGGCTGGAGCATGAGGAATAATGAGACAGTGCACTGTCAAATGCATAAAGGAAATAAGCTGAATTAAAAATGGTGATTTTTCCATTAGTGCCTTTAAATTAGGATAATTTCATAGTTTCTCATTACTCTATCTGGTCTATTTTTTCACAGCCAAAATGAGATTTTCACTATGAAAAACTGTCTCTTTGAGCTGCAAAATACCAATGTCCTTACATGCATCATAGCTGACCCATGTAATACTGTAACCATAGTTTATCCCATTTCCCCTATCCCTAATAAAACAGAGATGTGAAACAGCTGTGGAGGTTTGGATCCTTCCCAGGGTGACACCCTTGTTCAATCCACTCTGTGAGGTTTCACTCAAGGGATGCCATGAGCTGCACCAGTAGCACTTTAGGATGCTGCTCTGCTCCTCATATTGTCTTGTCTTCATTTCTCCTCTCTCCCTAGAGAAAGGCCACTCAGGTGAGCGCTGGTGAACAATAAACCTGGCAAAAATCTGTGTCAGCTGCCACCAGCCCCAGGGAGAGCACACCTTTCAGACATGCTAGCTGAACAGTTGTCCTCTTGTGTGCCCAGATTGCAGCAGTGGATATCAGATCTTCTTAAATTATATGTCTCCTACATGCATTGTTATTCATTCTGCACAGGAAGGAAAAGCCTCCTTGGATCAATACCAGGAAGTCTGAGCTGCTAAACTCGATGGCTGTGTCCACTGACCCAGTGTCAACAAGGCTCTGCAAGCGTAGCCAATCTTCAGAAAGTGCTCCATGCTTTTTTTCCTTCCCTGGAGACTGGCCTAGAGAGGACACAGGAGTCCCTCTGGACCTGTCCCTGTCACCATCTGTTCACGTGCCAGCAGCAGGGAGGTTGAGCTTGCACCGCATTCTGCTTGTTATCCCCTCTGCTCTGTGCTCCAGGTGAAGGATTAGTGCCTTACTCCTGATTTACACAGCTTAACAAGACTGTTTTCAGACAGCAGAAAGGAGGTGAAGTTGTTCAGAGCATCTTTTAATTTTTAATGGATGAATTATTCTAGAGCCCTGACTCCTTTCCCTCCAATCAGCACTGTAGGGGCTGTTGCAGCCCAGCTGCCACCACTGCTCTGTCAGCCCACTAATTGTGCTTTCCCCTCCTTTGCAGGAAATTGTGTCAGAGGTAATAGCTTTTACTGGAGAGAGGCAGATCTTGAGCAACTGGATCAGACCTCATAGGTTTGGCAAGTTGAGCTGTTTTTTAACAGAGTCTGACTCGTGTCTGGCCTCTGTGCCAGCAGGGGTTGTGTTGGTAGTGAGGGCTGGTGTTTTAAGGAATTGCATTATTGCCCATCCCATGGATAGCTGAGCCATTAAATCCCACACTGGGGGGACAACTGGGCTGTACTGTCAAGAATAATTCATGGGATTCCCACCTCTTTTGAAAGTCCTCAGCAGTGGGAAAGGAGATTTGCAACAAGAAGGCATTGTTGTTGGTTATGGTTGGCAGTAGTTTCTCTCCAGCTGATAATCTCCCTCCCTTCTTCTTGTGAGGACAGAGCTACTGTCCCTTGGTTTAATCAATCCTTGTGCTGTTTGCCTGGAAATGGGTGGGCAGGTATCCGAGCAGCAGGAATAATCAGATCTTGAAATCTCATTACTTCCTGGCAGCTGAAGAACTCTGCACTGATAGAGGAAATCATCCTGTGACGAGCTCCACTGCTGCCCATCCTCACATTTTCCACCAAGGGCTGCAGAAAGTCTTGTGGAAGCTTTTCCTCCCTGAAACAAGGAACAGTTGTATCTCCAAGGCATGTACATGCCATTAGTGGAAATTTGGCTGCATCCTTCACTGTGGAGAAATAAGGGTTTTTTCCTTACATTTTCTTTTTAATTAAGAAACATTTCCAGTAATTTTCCAGGAACCAATTGGCTGTCAGATTCCAGCAGAAGGCGCAAGTGATTTCCTTATGAAAGCTCCAGTTCAGCACTTCTGTTCTCACTTGTTCTCACCATTCTTGAGCAAATTGAGCAAGTGCACAGAAAATTCACAGCAACTGTTTTTCTTTCTTCTGTGCATGCTAACGTATGTTCAGGAAAAGGGGGGTCAGATAAGTGATTAAAGGCGTGCACAACGCAGACATGTGCTTCCCATGTTTTCCCTGCCTTGTTCCCATTCCTGTAGCTTTCTTCCAGCCTGCAGCACTCACCAGGCTCTGGCCCTCAGCAGAGATAGAGCTGTTTTCATTCATTTGCTGGGAGCCTCAGTCAAACCACGGCTGGGAAGTCATAATGTGTTTGTTCATTTCTGTCCTAAGGTTTTGGCTCCTTAATTTGGAGCAGAGGGGAAGGGGATTGAAAAGATTTGCATCCCTTTAACCAGCTGGTCTGATTTAGGTATTGTTTTGCCTTTCCTGTTTAGCATTCCTTCTGTGTTTATGTTCATTTCCATTACCCGTGGCAGGCCTGGGCACTGGTGTTAATAGTGCTGTTGCTGGCTGGCATCACTGGATCCTGATGCTGAAAATCACCTCCTCTGGGGGTTTATACATTTTCCTTGCAGTCAGAACACGGCAGGTCTCTGTAGGTCTCTCTAAGCAGTCCATATTGGCTTCATAGTCCACACACCCCTTGTTTTTCATGTGACTGATTTTTTAGAAGCCTTGTCTTGGTCTCCACCCTCCGTCTTTTCCAGAGTTGCCATCTTGACCTGAGGGCTTTGTCCACAAGCTAAAGAGTTGATGCTGTAGGTGCAAGTGAATTGAATTCTGATATTTTCCAAAGAGGGATGCATGACAGCGTGGTTAATAAATCTTACAAACGTTTTCTTCCCCTTGCTGTCCCCTTATTTGTTTTGTTGCAAAGATGTGCAGGAATCTCTCCTCCACAAGGAATTTTGTGAATTTTGTGTTTTATTGTGCAGAAGCCAGGAGACACAACAAGCCCCATCCATCCCTATACTGTGCTAGCCATCAGTTAAAAGCAGGGAAGTCAGCTCTGTAGCCAGGTCAGAGGCCTTGCTGAGAAACATTCCAGCCTGAGGAGTTGCTGCCTTTCCTGTGGCAGTGCTTGAAGCCATTCTGTTGGCAGCTTGTGTTTCCAGCCATTCATTGCAGGAGCATTTCCTTCCTCATTAGCAAAAGTACCTGGAAGCCCAGCATTGTGTCATGAGATAGGAAGTCTTTTCCAATAGCTGTCTGTGCAATTGTATTCTTAGGGTCTAATGACTTTGCAACACCCAGTATTTTGTGAACATAATTCTGTACTGTTAGAATTTGGGCACCCAGTTCTGGCATGTTGCCCATGTTGTTCCCTTAATAACATTAGCATAGGAGATCTAAAAGATTGATTCTTTCCTCTGATAGCTTCATACTTTGGGAGTCTGATGCTCTACCTGATCAGGGAGTGTCTGGCAGGATAGCAGATTAATTTGGCAGAAGTCCATAGGGTAACTGAGAAGGCTGTGCTTAAAAGGTAAAGACTGTGTCTGCTGATGCTGCAGATGCTCTGTCAGCCATATAATTGAATTCAACTTTGGATTTGGGTTGGAGACTGCTGTAACTTGAAACCACTGACTCTCTGCATATATATCCCTGTCTCCCTGTTAGCTGTGGTCAGCCATGCCTAGTGAGTGTGAAGAAGCATCACTCCTGAAATAAGTTTTCTATTAGAGTGCTTATCTCCTGCCATCTAATCCAAATAAACAGCCAGAATGTCACTGACCTTTGGGACATCCTGGAACACGGCTTCTAATGATGGAAAGCTGTTCTGAAATATTCACTGTTGCAAAAAATCAAAGGCAGCAAATTGAAAAGGTTGAAAGATGCTGTCTCTGGGAGATCTCTGTGTGTCACAGTGTGTGGTAAATGTTCAGGGCCAGGCACGTTTGCTTCCTGCTGTTCCCAGGAGACAAGACTGCTCCCAGCTCAAAGCTTGCTTTGTGCAAGCACTTCCCAAGTGGCACTGAAGTCTTTTTAAAAACCTCTGCACTGGTGAGAGGAGAGGGAGCTCTCTCTTCTCCCTGTCTCAGCCGTTTGCTGTCACAGGTCAGGGTCCTTCTTGCTGGGAGCCCCTCCATCCCTGTGGTGGGAGATGCTGGTATGGCCAGAATTTGGATACAGGAGAGCATCCTTTCCCAAAGATCCCTGTTTCACCCTGTTTTCTGGCTTTCCCAGAAATTATTTGGAAATGCCTCACTTAAAGCAAAGCCATCAAGTAGGAAGTTGTGTCCATGAAGCCATAGCCAAGGCCTTGCTGACCCTGCAGGAAACCTCTGAGAAGCTGATTAAAACAAGCACTGATTTGTTTCCAAGATAAACTGTTGCCTCTTGGGGTCAGCACTAAAGGATGGCTTGTTTCCTTGTGATAGTTGTGTTGAATGAACTGTCCCCTCCCCAAAAAAGTATTTATTTTAGAGGATGACAAGGCTTTGAGGAGATGAACAACACCCAGATCCCATGGAAGCCATTGCTGCAATTGCTGAGGCAGCTGCTGGCTGGGCTGGGTCAGACTGGGGAGCAGCAGGAGTGGGTGCCATATGGACATCATCTCCACTGCAGGGTGGGTTTTTTCCCTTTGAAAAGTATGTTTCACTCTTGGCTCTTGTCCCAGCACAGCTGCATAACTGGAATTCCAGAGCTGCTTGCAGGCTCCAGAGGAAGGAGGGGGCTCCCTGGCTCCCCTTCTACAAGATGCAACTTTACAACAAGACTGGAAGTTGAGAGCAGGCTGACTAATTAATGCCAGCACGCCAAAGGCTTCTCTGCACTGTTCCCTTTGTTAACAGCATGCTGAGAGCCTGTCTGCATCCTTAAATAATTATTCACAGATCACATAATGAAGATTAATGCATTTTCATGTGTACTTAAACTCACATTTTCAACATACCTTATACCAAGAGGTAGTTCTGGAGGTGTATTATGAGACCATGGAGAGAGAAACGTACCATGATTGTCAATACTGACTTATCTGCATTCAAACTTCTAAATTTTTTGCAATGTTATGTTATATTTAGGTCTAAATTGCCTTCAAATTAGGATTAATGTATATGAAACTCCTCGAGGCAGGAGCTGTGCGAATGTTCCTGTCCCAGAAGCAGTAACTCATCTCCTGGAGCTGCTGGTCCAGGCTGCAGGCAGGGAAGCAGAGTCTGCCCTGAGCTAACCCTGCCAGCGCCTCACGCAGGGCTCTGCTTGTCCCAGAGTGACTTGGCTGAGCACAATCATTTCCTTTCACTCCTGCCCTGCGTGAGCTCCACTGCTGCTTTGCAAAAGCCTGGCTTTTCCTCTGGGTTCAGCAGGTCAAGGACAAAACCCCTTGGACCTCCTGGGTGGAAGATGTCCATCAACTACAAAGTGAAGGACAGCATGTGCCGCCTGTGTCATGTGGGTGCAGGAAATCCAGCAATGGGGGAGCTGGCACAGAGCTTCTGCTGGAGCTAATTATTTCCTCTACAGGAGCAAAGGGTCTTGTTATCAGCACAGCAGTTTGTTGTGTGCCTTCTTGAGCTGTTGAGCAGAGGGTTGGGGTCTAGGCTGGGACTTGGGGTGATGGTTGGTGTATTAGTGCCAGTGAGATCATAGAATAGCAGGCAGGCAGAATGAATCTGCTGAAGCCAAGATGATGTCATGAGGCTGGCGTCTTAGGAGGGATTTAGTGGTTTGTGCCATGCAAGTGAAAATGAATAAGTGTAGAGCATTTATCCAGGCAGAAAGTAAATACAGAGATTAGACTTGTCATTGTTACTGAGGCAGCTCCAAAAGCTGACAGTGTCCCTGGAGCCAGCGCTGCTCATCCAGAAAGAAACGGGCAGGAAGAGAGAGGAGCCTGTCCTAGAGCCAGTCTCCTTTTAGCCACAGGCACATGGTGGGGATTTGCATTTTAATTCTTTTTCAGTAGCCTTCTAAGCTCTCTTTCCAAAGCATCCCCCTCCTCTCCTCTGTATTATGGCCTGCAATTTGTTTTGGGCCCTGAGAATACACCCAGAGCACTGCTGGACTCTGTGAAAGGCACAAGGCACAGCTACTCAAGGATTAAGGCGATAGAAGGTAAAGTCTAGTCATTGACCTTTTACATTTCCTTTCCTTTGTAGTGGAAAAGCTTTTTTGACCAGGCTTCTGGTCTGAGGCTGTTCTCAGTTTAGATTTTTAAGCCCACATCTTTCCTAGGTAGAAACAAAAATACCACTGCTGAGCTGAGTGCTGCTGCTGGGGCTTAGGTGATGGACTAAACTTTGCTTTTTCTTACCCGCTCAACTCTCCTGAGAAAATGTAGACTGAACTCTCCAACTCCTGCCTTTTGATTCCCTTTCTTTTTACATCACAGTAGTGTCACTTTTCAGTCTGGTTTCAGCAAGTTGTGCTTCTTGAGAGCTCTGTACTGCACTGTCCTTCTGCAGCAGATCCCTCAATGGAACAGCGCCACAACAGCGTTTCCAGCCTGGGGTTTTTTGGATGATGTGATTCTTCTTTCAGTCCACTTGACTATGACCAGCTTTGTGGATTTTCAAATAAAGTTCTCTCCAGGATATTTAGCATTATTGTCTTTTTTTTTTAAAATGGTTGTCAGCTTTGTTTTGGACTTACCCCGATGGCAAATCTTACTAGCACCAGATGTTAAAAGACAGAAGATTGCTCTTGTTTTTCTTGGCACAATATATTCCCACTGCACCCTGTTTAATATTATCTGAAGAGTAATCTGATGATTAGGAGAGATAGTGAAATAAAGCAGATGATCTCTTTTCATCTCTTCAGCTGACTCTTCAAGGCACTGCATTAAAGGATCGGTTTGATAAGGAATTCATCACTCCGGAGGGCAATTACCATTTTTGCTCCCTGTTTTTCAGGGATGGGAAGGAGTAGCAACATAATCTCCTTTATCCTTCAGTGTAACTTTGAAGGCAGTATCCAGCCACTCCTCCCTGGGAGCTGTGTGTTCTGGAACAGACTTGATACAGTAGCTGTTAAATTACAGGGCTGGAGCAAAAAGCATCTTAAATTTGGATCCTGTGGAAAATCCCAGAAAAGCAATAAGCACTTGAAGTAGTTTTCTCTATGTAGATACTTCCAGCGTGCTCAGAGCTGTGCTGTGTGCCATCACATCCTTTCCTGCACTCAGGTGATTTTCAGGGTCACTGCATTAGGAGTCCTGAGATATGCAGGTTTTCCCCTGCCAGGAAAGGCTGGATACCTGCAGGTCACACCTGGCTGCTCACTTTCCCTCTGTGAGATGAGCAGCCAGGCTGCTGTTGGTGCAAGAACATGCCTCTCCAGGAAAAGCCTGGCTGATGTATCCCAGGTAGCAACCCCTGCTCTAGCATGTGGGTGATAAAATAGTGCTGCCTGTGTTAGAAATGCCTTGTGCTGCCACTGCTACGCTGCTGCCAATCTAATTACTTTTTCTTTTGTCTGTCTCTTTCCTTTCCCCATCTTCCTTGTTTTTTGTGTTGTGTTGTCTCTGTGTCCTGCAGTACAAATCTGTGTTTAGGTCCTACTCCCAGGACTTTGTGCCTCACAACCAAGTCTCCATACCTCCTTTCCTCTCTTCTACCTCCTCCTGCTCCACCCCGCCTTTTCCACCCATCCATCCATCCCAGAGCCCCGACCTAGCGGTGCCCGCTGCAGCCAGCCAGTCACCCAGCACTGTGGATGTGCCAAACTCCTCTTCTCAGGAGAGCAGCTTTAATGGGAATGCTCCTGTCTGCCTTCCTTCTGAATCCTCTTTCACTGATTCTCTCCAGACGCCTTCGGTGAGACTATCCAAAGAGATGATAACGCACCTTAAAGCAAGGCTGCCTTTATTTGTTGGGTTTTGTTGTTTGTTTTTTTTTAAAGAAAATGTCTCTGGTATTAATACATGCTGAATTGTGGTCTAGTCTGGTTTCCAAATGTGTGTGAATCGCAGAGAGGAAATTTCATATAAAAATGGCTAGAAAAAAATGGACAACCTCAGCAGGTTTTAGAAAATGTTAGGTGGATGTAGGAAACACAGAATGTCAAATGCTGGTGAAGGGGAGAGTTGGCTGTAACTTCCTGCAATTGTAAGACAAAGCTGAGGGAGGTAAAGAAGTGTTTTGTGAGGTTGGTAGTTACTAAACATGGGCTCCTAACAGCAGTTTGCTTCCTGCAGTTGCCACCTGCTCCCTCCTAAGTCACCAGGAGCAGTGGGTACACTCCAGCTCTGTCTCTCCAGTGCATAAAACCTATTGTTCTCTCCAGGTTCCTGCTCTTCCCCGTTCCCATCTGCCCCAGCTGTGTGCTTGGTGGCAGGTGGTCACATGTTGGTGAAGTTAGGCTAACACTGTCCCCACTCTGCTAGTTTGAGGTCCCGGATCACTTTGCACATCACTGAGCAGGTCTGTCCATTACAGACACTTTTTTGAGCACCTCATTTTCAAGACAGTTCCTCTTTCGTCTGCTGCGAAGCCGAGAGTTGATGGGATTAGAGCTGTCAGCACAGGCCATGCTAGTGCTGCCTCTCTGCCAGGTTTGGGAGAGGGTCACTGATTACAGAGGAAATGTGCAGCTTTTCATGCTTTGGATGTGACCTTGCTTTGCATCTTCCTTGCCCTGGGTCCTTCTTATATCCCAGAAGGCCTCGAGTTTGGTTTATTCTGGTGTGATGGGTCTAGTCCATGCTTGTAGCCTAGTTTGGGGGACACCTTTGATGCCTGCAGAGCTGCAGGGCTGGTCTGCACTCAGCAGGACTGCCCTGGGTAGGACAGGAGCTCTGTGTCCAGCTCTGAACATTCCGCTTCCAGCACCTTGAACTCTGCCTGCTGCTGCCCAGGGCCCTCAGGACAGTCCCCCAGAGCCAGGAATAGAGACCCCCAGGATGGAGCAGCCTCAGTGGCCAGTGTTGGCCACAGAGACAGAACAGCTCCGAGGGAGGTGACGGCAGCTGCCGAGGGCAGTTCTGCTCCTGGGTTCTCTGTGCCATGAACTGCTGGTGGGTGGCACCATCACGTATTTCCTTTCATCCTGTCTCCTTAGAGTGAAAACGCCAGTGAGGAGACTGGTGAGGGTGAATATGTCAATCTGTATTCCTCTGGCCAGAGCAACGGGGAACTCCCTCGCTCTGAAGGAGTAAGTAACAGCCCCGGGAGGCCGGAGCCCAGAGGGGCTGCTGGTGCATGCCGAGTTCACACCGCGGCTCACGCGCTTGGCACCGGCCTCTTCTGCACACTGCAGCTCCCTGTCCCTCCTGCTGCCCCAGCTCCCCAGCCATCCCTCTGCTTGCCCACTCCTGGCTGCAGGTTTGGGGGGTCCTCTTGGTGCAGATGCAGAGCAGGAGATGCTTTTGGGGTCACGCTGAGCCCTGGCAGGAGTCAGGGATGGCTCCTCCTGCCACGCTGTTTCCTTTGCGCTTTGCTGGCTGTTTGGAGCTGCTTGCGTGAAGTTCCCTTCCAGAGAGCTGCACCCCGTTGCCTTCCTGGGGCCACATCTTTTCTTGTAACTGCTTTGCCTTCCCTATTTTAATACAGAAAGCCTTCTGCACTAAATATTTATTTTCTCCTTCACTGTTTGGTTGCAAAGTAAATTATTGATTTAGCATTGTACTCACACAGTGTTTCTTCCTTTACTCAAGCCTTGTGTCAGATATTTCCTAGAGGAGCCAGGGCGTTTTCCATTCCAGGGAGGTTCCACCTTCCTGTTGGGTCATAGGAAACTGGCAGAAGTCCGTGGTGATCCTTTTGCCTGCCCCCCTCTTGGAAGGCACATCTCCTCCAGGAAGTCCCCAAGACCTTTATCCATGGTGGTGTCAACTACACCAAGAGATAGTTCTCCCATCACTTCCCCTCAGGAGACACATCTGGGCAGGCCCATCCTTCTGGGCAGCTGTGAGCGGGTTCTCAACTTTGAAGTGAAGGGCTTTACAGATAGAGTCTGGAAAAATCCTGCAGACACCAAGAAACCCAGGCTCAGCAGGGTATTTCCATGCTGAAGTGGTTTCAGTCCTGTCTGTTCACTAGGTTGCATATCCAAGTTTCACTCTGCATGATGTTAAATAATTCTGAACTCCAACACTGTTGGATTAATAGTCGCACTTGCTGTTCATGGCCATTTGTCTCCTTAATAAATGGCTAATTTTAAATGCTGTATCTTTGCTCTGAGCTCTCTACCTGCTGTTCCATGCCGCGGGTTCAGCTGGTTCTGCTTTTTTGCATTAGCCTCATTTCCACAGCCCTGAGTTGTGGAGTGCAAACGTTGCATCATTGCAAAACCTCTTCTGATGGGAGAGAAGGGAGGTAGGAAGCAGTGAGCATCCCCCCTGAGGCAGGGGGGGCTGTGGTCAGGAGGGGAACTGAAACTGGAGAGCTTAGAGCTGATTGTGTCTGTTTGGATTAAAGCAGAGTGTATTTCAACAGGAAGGGCTGGAGGAAAAATAAAAGGTCATGAGAGGGTTAAAATCCAAGACAACAGCTGACTTGTGTTGTAACTTTCAGCATCATTTCACAATGTTAAAAGCAAACAGTACTAATTACACTAGCCTCCAGAGATGGTCCCAAATTTCCTGTCTGATTAACTTCTGTGTTTTCCTGGCATTTGGCATTAACTTGCATCAATCTTTAACTCTGCAAGAATTTACAGTAAAGGGCCATTGGAAGGCAGGCAGACTGTAAATGCAAGGCTGGCTGGGCTCAAGGACCCCGTGTAATGATGAAAAACTTCTTTCTCTTGGCAGGAATCTCCCCCTGTCAAAGACAGCCACTCCAAAGACTCCGCTTTGAGCAGCAGTGCCATGGGGAAGGAGGGCAAAGATGGTGCTGAAAGGTGAGCCTTGTCCCCCTGCTGTCCTCCTGCCAGGTTTGAAGGGTGCAGAGCCCCAACATCCCCTCTGCCAAACCACAGCTGCCCTAAAACCTCCTCCATGTGCTCTAAACTTCTAAGCCCACTTTTTATGCACTGCCAGTGCATGGTGGGATCCTGCTGAATGAGGAGAATCCTGGAAGATATCCTTGCTGAAATCAAGGAGCCCCTGGGGGTTAATGCAGCCTGTGTCAGCCATCCTCAGACCATCTCAGTGGCAATGCTGTCACTGACACTGGCTGTTCCCTCCTGCTTCTGGGGAAATGTGTGAAAAGAGTCTGTGTTGCTGTTTGGAACAGTCTTCCAGAGGGAAATTTCTTCCTAGCCTTGCTAGTTAGAGGCTGGCTGAGGCCTTGGAGTAGGAGGCTTTATATCCCTTCTAATGCTCTTAGCTGTCATTTGCCTATGTAAATGAAGAGGTGCAAGCTGTAACAGATGGGCTTCAGAAGGAGTGGAGTGAGTGCTTCCCTGCTGCTCAAGATTGCTCTGCAGTTGCATTTCTAGAGCAAAAATAGAGAACAGCAGTGATTTGTGTGTGACAGTCAACTTTCCTCCCCATTTTCCTGCAGTTGGTTTGAGGGTTTTAATCCCTGCAGTGAAGGACACAACACCAGAGTGCTCTGCAAAGCTCTCTATCTGCCCAAAGTACCGACTGCTGCACGGGATTTTGGCCTGTGCCTGGGGAGAGCTATGAGGAACAAGTACTTTATTTTTCTTTTTAAGAGTACAGGCACAGAAAGGACATGTCCTGGCACAAGAGTACCAGCCTTTGGGGGTAGGAATTCTAGAGGGGGAGGTACCACCAAACAAGTGGTCATGATTTTCTGCTCTATTTTCCTGCAGAACAAGAGCCTGTCATCTCCCCTTGTATCAGCACAACGGGTCATGAACTGACTAAGATGTGTATGTGTAGTGTGCTCAGCCTCTATACACTTGAGGAAGGGCTTAGATTTGTGTGCACTAAAAATTTGGTGGATTAAGGAGACATGGAAGTGTGTACTTATAGTAAAATCCCGTCTGCCAGAAATGCAGACAGACAAGTGTTCAGGTCTTAAAGGTTTATCTTTCTCTTTTTCAAGAGATGCACAAAGCAACAGACTTAGAGACAGACATTCGGGCTTGTTTGCAAAAGATTTACCTCCAGAGTGTCTGTGTACTTACTGTCATTTGATGAAGGTTATTTCCCTTTTTTTTTCACAGGCAGCCACAGTCACCAGATACTTTGGAGTCATCACATCTGGAGGAAGAGGTAGATGAGCTGTCCCTCATTGACCACAGTGAAATCATGTCTAGATTAACACTGAAGCAAGAGGTAGGTGTATTCAGGGTTTGTTTTCATACTCTTTGGTTTACTCTGAATTGAAATGTTATTCTCTGTGTGCACAAACAAGGCATCACCTTTTATTTGATAAGAAAAACTATGTTGCAGCAGAAGTGGGGTGTGTGTGAAAGGTGCTGTTAAAGTATGAGATGCTGGTACAGGCAGGGAGCACCAGCAATGAGTGAGGATTTAACAAAATGTGTCCCCAAAAACCAGCACATCCTGTGCCCTTTTCCCAGTCTGCCTCTCCCCACCTCTTCAGCCTCTGACAGTCTGAAATGAATAAATCCAGGTGTGGGGGATGGTGCTGGCCTTTCTCTCTGACAGCAGGTTCAGCAGGTGAATGAGCAGGACATGATGTTACTGATGTGGAAGAGCAGCCAAAGGAACTTTTCTGTGTTTGAGAAACAGCTTTGTGTCTAGCCTTGGGTACACTCCCAGCCAGCTTTGCTCACTGGGCTCTGGAGCCACGCTGTCTTTGACATGCAGCTGGAGGGAACATGCAGGCTTTTGAAGCTTTCAGACTGTCAGGGGTCTTGGCTGAAAAATAGAGAGAATGGATCATTTACTGGCACTTTAGGAGTTCTTTGGTCAGCTGAGATGTGCAGGAGAGAGTGAGAAGCTTTTGCTTTTTCTCTAAGTAGTATTTCATGAGTCTTGCCAGAGGGTCACCTGAAAAATTAACATCTTAGAGCTGCTCCATGGCTGTAATCCATGATTGTTGCACTGTTCTGCATGTTGAAATGATAAAGACATTCCTATGGGAAGCCAGACACAACTCCAGCCTCCTCTGATGGATTGTTACCTTTAAAAAACATTTTAAAATCAGTGATTTCTGAACATTTGGGACTAGCAGATCTGTCTTTTAGTGTCTTTTTTCTTTCTTTTCTTTATGATCTGCATGTTTGAAGCAGTATAGAACTGTCACTGTGAGCTGCTTCCTGCAGTGTGGGAACTGCTGGCTAAGTGCTGGATCGTTTTTGCATATTTTAAGTTGTGAAATGCAGTAGCTGGAAGAAAGATGTGTTTTAGAGAATGGTAATGCAGGGGTCAAGCAATTAGCAAGGCTGTTTCCTTCTGCCAGTTATTGCATGGTTTCAGGTGACCTCTGGCCAAATGACTCCAGATTAGGGAATGAACTCACTAGGTTTTGATGTTCCAGGAACATGCAAGTTGAATGCACGACCTCCCACCCCACAGCCACTGTGGTACGTGATCCTGCACTCTGAGACAGCTCACACAATGCTGCTGCCCTGTTAATGGTCTTCTGGGAGTATTTGTGGCATTTCTGCTCAATCTCCTGTGGGCAGAAGGTTCAGCTTTCACTGAGCTTCACAACCTGGCCTTAGGGAGTCAGAGACTCCAAGCAAGGATCAGCCCAGCTCCTCTCTGGGGCACCAAATGCTTGATTCACATTCCAGGACTATCCCAGCACTGAATCCATGCCCCAGCTCATGCTGTGAGCAGTGCCAGGAGCGTTGTGGGCACTGCCAGTTGTTGCTGAGCTGGAACCCCAGCAATGTTAAACCAGGCCTAAGGGAGCTTGGGCTGTGCCTAACGTGGTTGTGTTCCCATTGCAGGGGGATGATGGGCCAGATGTGCGGGGTGGATCTGGAGACATTCTGTTGGTGCACGCCACGGAGACTGACAGGAAAGGTGCGTGGAGCAGGGGACAGAGCTGGGGACACAGCCTGGCTTTGGCTGCCTGTCCTTTACCCCAAGGACAGCTGGGCTGGGGGAAAGTCTGCAGGGATCCTCTGAGCTTGGAGGGCTGTGTTTATCTGTGTGAGATGGAGGTAAGCTGGATAAGCCCCTGGTGGTTCCATTTAGCAGCAGGGATGGGATTAACTCTTCCCAGCCCTTGCCTGGATCTGGCAGATGAGGCACACTGGTGACAATGCTGTGCTGTGTCCCTGTACCTGCTGAGCTGGGCCACTGCCTTCTGTGAGAGCAGGTGTGACCAGCCTGTTGTGCATGGATCCTGTATTCAGTGGTGCTCCTTGTCCTGTGAATTTCAGGGCAGTGGTGATGTAGGAGTTACTGGAATGATTGTTGACTCAAAGGAGGAAAAAAGGGATGTTGGTTTGGCTCTAATGCAGTTCCTGTGGACACTGGGAGGCTGTTCAGGTGCTGCTCTGCTGACACCCATAATTTTCAATTTACTGTGCCACCTCCTGTCCCACTCTGTACTACTTGTGTCCTGGCAGCCACCCAGACCAGTTCAGAGAGGGAATCCACAGTACAAAACAAGAGATGTGGGGGAGGAAAAGGGACATTAGCAGCCCTTAGCTCTAGATTTGTTAAAACCTCTCTTCATCTGTCCAAACCCAGTCACCACTCACACAAAGCAGCTCCTTTCCAAGACCTGTGGCAAAGACAGCCTTTGCAGTGTTTCCAGAGAATAATTTGAACCTGCCAAACACATCTGTGCTGATGGCCTTAACCAGGATTGATCTCCTTATCTCCTGGGAGGCAAAGCTCTAACCTTCTGAATCACTCAGCACTCGTAGTTTAGAGGTTGATAGTCAAAGGGGAAATATCTTTCATGTACATTTTTAAATGACAGGGGTTTTACAGTAGCATAAGATGTTTGCAATTACTTACGAGCACCATTCAGCTAGCAAGAAAATCCTTCCCCTGACAGCTGTGTTTCCCAGTCTGCACAGGGCATTGAGTCCAGGCAGGAAGGACCAAAGTTAGGAACAGACCAGAGAGGAGAAGGCAGTTGATTATGCCAAGGCTGGGAATGTATATTAAAGAAAATAGTCTAAATGAGATGTGGAAATGCCCCTTATAAACATGCTGGAAGTGGGATAGAGAAACTCTGCTGTGTTGTCTGGAACAAGCATCATAACAAAGAACTTCCCTACTGTTCCTGTTGAAAGGCAGATAAAGAGGTGAGTGCTGGACCTTCAGTTCATGAACAGGGGGCTCTGAGGGTTCTGCAAGCAGTGGGGTGAGAGCTGTGGAGAACCTTTCAGAGCTGGGAGAGCAGGATTTTATGTGCCCACAGCTGTGGAGACCTGGGTGGAGGGAGCTCAGGCAGGCAACAGTTCCCAGTGCCTGAGCTCAGGCTTACAGGCACTGCCAAGCCACAGAGCTGAATGGAGCACAGAGGAATTTGTGCTATGCTAACCCACTGTTTGGGTGACTGAGAGGGTTAATGAATTAAGCTTACAATGAGAAGAATTCGGGGCTTGTAAATCAATCAGCCAAACAGCACAGAGGGGTAGAGTTAAGAGGCTTTCCTTTAAAGATGAATTTCTTGGCAGCTTCAAGTGCCAGAGCAGACCAGCTGTATTACCTCACGTTGCCTTTTGGGCAGATGGGAACCCAGAATAAATGTAACTCCACGCCCTGTTGCATGATGCTTCTTGTCCATTTGAGTTTTCTGAAAAAGCTAAATGGCATAAGCAATAAAATCCATGGTCAGTTAAGTGCTCACAGCACTTGCTGTGAATGCAGGATTAGAGCTGGATAAGGCCTGGAGCTCACCCCTGATGTGAGCACCCAGCCTCTGTTGTTGGAGGCAGCAGCACTCCCTGATTTAAGAGCAGGAGGAAGGTGAGGTTCCTGCCAAGAGAAACACTGCAGGTGGAGAGGCACAGCTGTCCCTCTGTGCCCTGCTCCTTCCCAGCTCCCAGCAGTGGCTGGGTGTTAGAGCACGTGGGTGTGGGGTGATGCCTGTCCTGGCTGGAACAAGCTCTGATGTGTAGCCCAGCCTGGGCAGGCACAGCAGGAGCTCTTCCTCCCTGTGTGCCCTTGGTGCAGTGTCACCACACCCTGCTGCCCTGCCCTGCCCTGCTCTGTCCAGGACTGATGCCCAATGCTCCCATTTGCATTGGCAATTTGGCATTGCTGGCCACAGTGGGGAGGCATTGGGACTGAAGGTGTTCTGCAGTCTTGACCTGACATCTGCATTCCTGTTTGCAGTCCATGCTTCTTCAAATTCCATCCTCTGTGCCCATGGTCATGCCCAAAGCCTTTGCAGTTCCAGGCACTACAGCACCTTGTCCTGCAGATGAATTAGCCCAGGCTGTGTCCACCATGTCTCTGGTGGGGCAGCATCAGTTTTTGCAGTGCAGTTCGCTTTTCTTTTGGCTGGAAATAATCTTCTATTTCCACTGTCCTGGGCTGGATTACCTGGAACTCAGCAAGGGCAGGGGGTCTGCAGCACCACAGCATGTGTTTAAACAATGTGTGTTCCTTATTGGGAGGGCAGAGTGACCTGCCTGAGCACCAAAGACAGAGCAGGCATCACCTCCTGCCATCAGATCTTTTTAAAGGATCCCCAAGGTCTAAACTACGTTTTTCCTTGACACATTATTGATAACTCCTGTCTCACAAGCAGGTGTTTTTCACTGACCCTTTTAGGAGGCACAAGCCCAAGTGCTGCAAGGGAGCCAGGGCCAGGCTGGTGGGGAAAGGGCAGTGTCACTGCTGCTCTTGTGCCAAAGGGTCCATCTGCTGGTGAGGACAACAGTGCAGCATTTCTGGGAAGTTCACTCATCCAAAATGTGTCCATGTCCTCCTCTGTACATCTGGATTCAACCTTACAAAAAGCTTATTTTTCGGAAAGCAGGGTTGACTGAGGCTTTCTTGCTTTTTTGCCTAGATCTGGTACTGTACTGTGAAGCCTTTCTGACTACATACAGGACATTCATTACCCCTGAAGAGCTCATCAAGAAGCTGCAGTACAGATATCCTTTTATGACTGGCAGTTCAGTCCCACCAGGAATCAGAGCTGCACTGTCATCGTGGAGGGAGCTGGTGTGGCAAGGTTTTTGGTCAAAAGCCTGTTGGCAGCATGGTCAGTGATGTGCTGGCCCTGATGGTGTCCCAGGCAGGAATTCCTTCACCTCCACTCTCTCCAGTGGGAATTCCTGCAGGGCAGGTCTGGTCACAGGGGATACTGGACCTGGGAATTGTTTCCAGAGGGTCCTGGCAGTGTAGAGGAGCAATTCAGGTTTTTTATATGTCACTAGGGAACTGGCCTTTCATTTGGGACATTTCCTTTGTTAGAGTGGGGACCAGAGAACCTTCTGCCTTCCAGAGGTGCCATGGGCATTGCCTGTGTAGTTTAATATTAGAGATGATTAAACCATCAAGACTTTCTCTCTTTTACTGCAGTAAACTCAGCCCTAGAGATGCTGTGCTCTTGGCCTCCCAGTCCTGAGCTGAGCTTGTAGCTGATGTGCAGGGTGAGCATTCCTGGCAGAGGATGGAGAAGGCCTCTCCCTGAGCACCCTGCTGCCATTGCCTGCCCTTGGCTCTGTTCCCTGCCAGCAGGGCAGGCTCTGTGGCCCCATCACCACCCTGGCAGTGCTGGGGCCCCTGGCTCTGGTGCTGTGCACCCACGTCAGAGGGAGCCTGACGTCAGCATGTCCTGCTGCAGCTCATCAGTGCCATCTGCAGCAGAGCCACTGCTCCAGCTGGGATCGGCAGCCAAGGACACAGCACGGCTCAGGCCAGGTGACAATCCTGGCTGGGGTACACCTGCAGGCCCCTGCCAGTGCTGCCTTACTCATAACCTTGTTCTCTGTCCCTTTTCAACCTGTGCTCTTGCCCCTATCACTGTCCTCCTTGCAGCAGATTGGGCAGCCAGGAAGGTGGAGGTGACATCTGAGATCTGTTGAGATGTCACAGACCAGTGGAGGAGATCACTGTAGGGAAATGCTGCTCATTAAATTCCACCTTAGAGAGAACAGTTTCAGGGTACACCTGCTCTCAATTCTCTGAGGTGTAAGTACCTCCTCACACCTCCTGCTACCAGCAGCTGGTGTTGGTTTAATGCCATATCATTGTCTCTAATCTCCTGGAAATCGAACACCAGTTTCCATCAGGACAGAACAGTGTGGTGTTCTAATGTGGCTGCCCCATCCCTGGAAGTGTCCAAGGCAAGGCTGGATGGAGCTCTGAGCAACCTGGGACAGTGGAAGGTGTTCTGCCCATGGTAGGGAGTGGAACTGGATGATTATTAAGGTCCCTTCCATCCCAAATCATTCAATGATTTTATGATTCCTAGAGGCAGTTGGGAATTGCACTGATGCTGGTCTGACTACACTGAGT
Source organism: Parus major (assembly GCF_001522545.3). Classification (NCBI taxonomy): domain Eukaryota; kingdom Metazoa; phylum Chordata; class Aves; order Passeriformes; family Paridae; genus Parus; species Parus major. The sequence goes on from NC_031785.1 coordinate 4,535,766, forward strand.
TGATTCCTTAATTTGCAACCAACATATGAGAAGTTTTGCCACTTCCCAGACACGTTCAAGAAGCGAGTCAGTAAGAACACCTTCTTCGTGCTGGTGCGAGTGGTGGATGAGCTGTGGTGAGTTGCCTTCTTCATTTTGGGATGCAAGGTCAGTAACTCACAGAAATCTGGCAGCTGGGAAAATGTGGGTTTTAGAGAAAATGTATTTTTTTAACCCCATCTATAATGAGAGCTGAAATCCCCTGACCAGCAAGACACCTGTAGTGCTGAACTCTTGTGTTGGAAGAACAGATTCTTCCTGTGTGTCCTCATTGGGTCGGTGGTTTTAAAATAGCAAGTAAAAGGGGAAGAGCTGGGATAGGAAGAGCTGGGAAGAAGAGGAATTTCAGTCAGCCAGTTCTGCTTGTAGGAAGGAGCAATGAGACTTGGTACAGATACAAACCCCATAGCTCAGTGTCTCAGCTCTGATGCTTTCCCTGCATTTTCCATCTTCCTCTCAGCTTGGTGGAATTGACAGAGGAAATCCTCAAGCTGCTGATGGACCTGGTGTTCCGGCTGGTCTGCAGCGGGGAGCTGAGCCTGGCCAGAGTGCTGCGCAAGAACATCCTGGATAAAGTGGATCAGAAGAAAATGCTGAGCTATGCCAACTCCATCAAACCTCTGGCAGCCAGAGGGGTGGCAGCCAGGTGAGGAGAGGTGCACATAACAATATCTGTGTCCTCTGAGAGCCAGGACATCCCTTCCCTGGGAACACAGGAGTTTCCTCAGTTCAAAATACAAGATAAGAAAACAGATCACATGTTCTGAGACTTTGTACTTCCTCGTTGTTTTCCACAGGCCAGGGACACTGCATGATTTCCACAGCCATGAAATAGCTGAGCAGCTGACCCTGCTGGATGCTGAACTCTTCTATAAAATCGAGGTACAGAGATGAGGATGGGCTGAGGGCAGGGGGAGGGTTTGGACCTTCTGCAGTGTCTGGTATTCCCTGCCAGCTCTCCCAGACACCTGCTGGACTGTAGGACACAGCTGATCTTGTGCCAGCAAGTGGCTGTGAGCAAAGGCTGCAGCTGGGAATCTTGGGGTACAAATCCCATTTTAATGTGTGGTATTTTCCCACCCCTCTCCTTCCTTGGCAGATCCCAGAAGTTCTGCTTTGGGCAAAGGAACAAAACGAAGAGAAGAGTCCCAACCTGACGCAGTTCACAGAGCACTTTAATAACATGTCCTACTGGTAAGGAGCCATGGCACTGAACTGTGCCTAACCTCCAATGCCTTGCAAATCTTCCAAGTATTCCTCATAGACTTGGGTTCCTTTGTTACAAATGGGATAATGTATATTTTTGGCTAGGAAGTAAATGCAGAGCACTCATCTAAGACGCCAGAGCACAGCAGAAATTAAATCAGGAGGGTTAGGGAAGGCCTTGTAATCCAGAGGAATTAATTATCAGTATCACTGAGCTCTTCAAACAAGCATTCCCCTTGCAGATAAATGCTCTCTGTGAAATTATCCTGTCTTTGCTGTAGATTAGAGTGCTCCATTTAAGTTGGAGGTATTGTGAACTTTTCAATATTGGCCCATCCCAATTAGTGATCAGTTTTCTTAATGAAACAAGAGGAAATCTGATCTCTGCTTAAGTAGGTTTACCTTTTATTCTGTCTGTTCTTCCAGGGTCCGTTCAATAATTATGCTACAAGAGAAAGCCCAGGACCGAGAGAGGCTGCTCCTTAAATTTATAAAGATTATGAAGGTACCAGCTTGTTTTTTTCTGTGAATCACACACATTGCTGCTTTAAGGAACAGGGGAGTGGGGCAGAGCTCTGCTTGGTAGAGCTGTTTGATGCTGGAAGGCTTTTCAGAACTCTCGAGTAACTGGAATATTCTCCCTCTTCACAGCACTTAAGAAAGCTGAATAATTTTAATTCCTATCTGGCCATCCTTTCTGCACTGGATTCTGCCCCCATCCGAAGGCTGGAGTGGCAGAAGCAAACCTCAGAGGTGAGGAGCAGTGGGGCCTGTGATCTTTGAGGGAAGGATAAGTGTGCTTATGTATCAAACAGCTGAGTGGTTTTACATCTCAGCAGTGTCCCAGGGTGGAGGGATGGTGGATGACTCCTCTCCAGTGGCTAAAATGCCACAGTGCTGGAGGCCTTCAGTGTGGCTGGGCATTCTGACAGCTGCAGGAGTGCCAGCACAGTCACAGAGGAGAAACAGCCTCCTCCTCTTCCTCCTGCAGCCCAAAGCTTGGGGAGGCTGAAGGCAGCAATGCTCCACTTGAGCACCCCAGGGCTGGCCTGAGTAAATCAGCTGGAGGTGTTTGCAGGATGGCATTAACTCCCTGCTCTGTGTGGCTGTCTGGGGGGAGGTGACAAGAAAAATGGGTTTGCAGCAGGGGTGTCACCACGGGCTTTGTGTTCTGCAGGGCCTGGCTGAGTACTGCACCCTGATCGACAGCTCCTCGTCCTTCCGCGCCTACCGAGCGGCCCTGGCCGACGTAGAGCCCCCCTGCATCCCCTACCTGTGAGTGGCCAGTTCCTTCCTCTGCCTCTGCTTCTGCACATTAAAATGGCTCCTTCAAGGATTTCTCAGCAGCTGCTGCTGAGCTCAGCCTTTGCCTTTTGCCCAGCAACTGGGGTAAGGCAGCACCGTGCCACATCAGCCCTCAGGCCCTCTCTGGAGCAATTATTCTGAGGTGGGGTGGCCAGCTGGGGGTGTTTGCATCTAAAAACCTTTGGATGTGCTGCTGGGGATTGTTTCCCTCTGGATAAGGTTGCCATTCTGGTGGCAGTGGGAGGCTGCTGTATTTTGTTGGGCTGCCTTTTGGCTGGCCACCCTGCCCTGTGTGACTAACCTCTGTGTCTGTTTGCCTACTCCCTTGGCCTGCTGCCCCTTTCCTTCTTTCAGAGGCCTAATTCTGCAGGACCTGACCTTTGTCCATCTGGGAAACCCTGATTACATTGACAGCAAAGTGAACTTTTCCAAGCGCTGGCAGCAGTTTAACATCCTGGACAGCATGAGGTGCTTCCAGCAAGTGTAAGTGCAGCAGTGGGACTGGGAGGTGCCTTTGGGGCAGGGACATGGACATGGGAGCCCCTGTGCAACAAGGGAGTCTAAAGGGGAAGGGAGGTGGAAGGAGAGCTGGGAGCAACCAGCCAAGGGCTCCAGTCAGTCTCCTTCCCTCTCTAGGTTAGATAAACATTGTGAGGACATTTTCCCTGATACTTGTTTTCAGATCCAGACAAGTTTTGCCTTCAGGTTTTGCCGTTGCTGGTTCCTATGTTCTCTGGGATATTCAGGGTTTTCTTAAGTGCTGTCCTGCAGCAGAGGCAGCAGGTCTAGCTGCTCATTTCTGTGTGATAGGTGCCTTTTTCCCCTCAATTCAGTGTCAGGTTTTTCCCCTTTGTGGTGTCCACCACTGTCATGAGTATGGGCACAGCCCACACACAGTGCTGGATCTCCTGAGAGCAGGACAGGGGTGGCCCGAAGGAGAGGACCCAGGTAGCCCTTGTTTAACTGCAGCTCCTCTGTGGTTTTCCAGACATTATGATATCAAAAGGAACGATGACATAGTGTCATTCTTCAACGACTTCAGCGACCACCTGGCTGAGGAGGCCCTGTGGGAACTGTCCCTGAAAATCAAACCGCGCAACATCACGAGGCGGAAAACAGATCGGGAAGAGAAAACCTAGGGGGAGAGGTTGTGCGAGGAGAATTGCTCCGCAGAGGCGCCGAGGGCAGCTATGAGACTGGAGTTCAATGTTTGTACCTGTCACTGGATGACACACCCTCCCTCCCAGCTGGCAGCCGTCCCTGGGGGTGGCAACGCTGGGCGCGGAGCCGCCGGCGCAGCCGCCAAGGGCAGAGATCGGCCGGTGCTCGCTGCACTTGCCCTCCTCCTTCTCCCATCCCTCTGTGCCATGAACCAGCTTTAACCCCGGGGACAGAGCTGTGTGGAAGGAGTGTCCCACACAAGCGTGTTGCTGGTTTGCTGGCCCCTTGCATCCAGATGTACCCTGGCTGTTGTTTCCATCCGCAGAGCAGGGGCAGCAGGAGCTCAGCACACACTGACTCATCTCCGGAGCAGTGTCGGGCAGCAGCAGCTGTGGAAGCCAAGGGTTGGAGTCTCCCCTGCAATGCCACCTTCCCAACGTGTTCATGAGGATGGAAGCATCTCCTGCTGCCTGCCAGAGGAGCTCTGCTTTCAGAGAGCTGCTTGTGTTTACAGGGGTCTCGGCTCACCCCAGATCTCTGGCGCCTTCTTCATGGGAGGAAGGCTCTGGTCGTCGATACAGAAGAGGCACTGAAAATGTGGGCAGGGACCCGCCATCTCCAGTCATCACACCCCCTCCTCCTCTCAGATCTCGTTATTTAAGCAACAGTAAATCCCTCTGAACCTGGAAACATGGACTGCCCAGGTACTGGGGGTCACCTGCCTGTGACCCCGTGTCTCTTAGCGATGGTACTTAGCTTTTGCACAGGAAATGCTGTAGGATACAGACTGTACATACCTAGTGTTTAGAACCCCCTGGGGATTTTTGATGCATGTCTGAATACCGATGAATTTATAGGAAAAAAAACAGAAGAAAAGTGCAAACCAGTCTGTATAAAATCCACAACCAGTGACAGTGTTGTTCCAAGTGCTGGATAAAGGAGGCTCGGGGCAGCCGGGTGGGCACTGGCTGCAGAGCAGGGGCAGGAGCCTCGTGAAGGAGCCAGCAGATCCATTTCTGGGTTGGAAGTGAGAACCAGGAAGGAGCCCTGTGCCCAGCTGAGCCACCCTGTCCTCCCACCCACTCCTCTCTCTCTGTTGCCAAATGTTTTTCTCTGGGGGTCCCTGTTGGGACCCTCTGTGCTGTGCTTTGAGAGCCGTGCTCTGGCAGGACCCGGCAGGTCCCTGTCCCCAGTCCCGCTGTGCTGGTGCCAGCAGGGCAGGGACAGCCCAGCATGGAAGGATGAGGCTGGGGTGTCATTTCCCACACACACAGTGTTAACCCCAATCTGTTCAGTGTGCCTTATTCAGCCCCTCTGTTCCCCCTCTGTGTCCCACCCAGCACAGCCCCAGCCAGGCCATTTCACATCCCTCCTCTCTGTCCTGCTCCAATGCAGTTGGATCGTGGGTGTGAGTGTGCCCTGCAGGTTTCAGCAACCTTGCAAGACCCTCCTCAGCTCCCTGTCATGTGGTCACAGGTTTTTACAGGGTTCTGACAAAATATCCTGCAGGTTTAGGGCAGCAGCTCCCAAGGAACACAGACTTGGAGTTTCACAGAGCATCCTTGTATCTCAATAGCAGCTCTGTGCCTGCAAAAGCCTCTGTTTGTTCTGGGTTAATCAGAGCTGCACTCCTTTCCTTCTCCAAACAGATTGCAAAGCCTTGGCCAGCTCTGCTTGACCCTCAGGAGGGAGTGACAGCCTGGGGTTTTACCCAGCTTGGTTTTTTTTCCTGAAGACTCAGGCACGAGACTCACACAGTGGCCAAGCACAAAGAGACTCCCCTGCCTGTGAGGGGAGTGTGGGGTCCAACACAGCTCTGTGCAGCCCCAGAGCAGGAGCAGCAGGAATCTTTTGTGCTGAACCTCAGTGTCTGAGCCACAACACTTCAAAAGTGATTTTCATGGCACTGAGGGCATTGGAGCTGTGTGTTCTGTCCAGCCAAGGCTTTGCAATCCCCAGAGGCTTCCCAGGAAGTAATGTCCATGCTTCCTTTGCAAATAAGATCTTCCAAAAGCCCAGCATGGTGAGGTGGTGAAAAGGGCTATGAAAACACCTGGATGTGGTGTTGGCCTCACCCTGGAGGCTCTGAGCAGCCCTTGGGTGCAGTGGAAGGCTGTCCTAGGAGGGCTGAGTGTGGTGGTAGCTCTGGAATCACAGCCCTGGGGGTTCAGAGGCACAGGAGGGAGCAGCTTGTCTTCATCCAGCTGTGTGACCGTGTTACATGAGGGATGAGCAAGTGGCTCATGGGTTGGGCACACAGGACACCCCAAAAACGGCAGTGACTGGGGTTCCACAGGGCTCCACCCTTGGCCCTGTGCTCTTCAACATTTTCATTAACAACCTGGACACAGGACTGGAAGGGATACTAAGGAACTTTGCTGACAACACTAAATTTGGGCACAATATAAAAAAGATATTAAGCTATTAGAGAGTGTCCAAAGGAGGCTATAAGGATGGGGAAGGGTCTGGAGGGGCCTTGTGATGAGCAGCTGAGGACACTTGGTTTGTTCAGCCTGGAGGAGACTGAGGGGAGACACTGTGGTATTCAGCAGCCTCACAAGGAGCAGGTGCAGATCTCTTCACTTGTGACAGGACCCGAGGGAAAGGCTGGAGCTGTGTCAGGGGAGGTTTAGGTTGGAAATCAGGGAAAAGTTCCTCCTCTAGAGGGTGGTGGGGCACTGTTAACAGGCTCCCCAGGGCAGTGGTCACAGCACCAAGCCTGTCAGATTAAGAGGTGTTTGGACAGCGTTCCCACATGGTGGGATTTTTGGGTTGTTCTGTGCAGGGCAAGGAGTTGGACTCAGTGACCCTGGTGGGTCCCTTTCAGGTCAGCATGTTCTGTGGTTCTGTGATCCCACCAGCAGGAGCCATTTCCAGGTTCTTCCTGCACCTGAACCCACAAGCTGAACCCTCTCCCAAAGGAGGTCTCACCCTCTGCCAACCCCCAGAGCCAACAGCTCAGCCCATGGCGTTGGGATGGGAGGTTGGAAGCCACAGCACCTTGTTCAGTGGGGCCTCCCAGATTTCCTCCCCCAGCTTTCCTCCCCCTTCACCCCTTCCTCTGCTGCCATCCCCAGCTGAGCAGGGTCCCAGCTGCAGCTCCTGGCTCATGTCCCACCCTCAGACCAGGCTCTCAGGGCTGGAGGGACCCTAGAGGAGGGTCCCCTTGCCTGGAGCAGCTTCAGGTTTGCTGAACAGAGAAACCCCACTCCCCCCCCTCCAGGAGCAGTGCCTGGGGAGCAGAAACCCAGAACATCCTTGTGCAAGACTGGCCACAAGTGTGTTCCCATCTTGCAGGCAGCATCCTTAAGGCCATCACCTTTTTTGGGGAGAGGGAAGAGTCTGAATCCCCTCTCCACACGGGGCAGGGAGTGGGGAGAAGCGATGCCCCCAGTCACCAGCCCCCTGCCCCACTCCCAGGCCTCTCCCCCCAAGCAGTTCCATTGTATTATAGATTTACCACTAACCCCCATGGTGGCATCTTCCTGCAAACATTTCAGACCTGTAACTTTTATATTAAAGACAAATAAAACACCAATAGTGAACCTGCCTGATGATCCTGTTTACAGTGCATGCACAGTTTGTGGATTAAAGTGACAATCGAATCCGCCTCTGGCACTGGTGTGGCTTCGTGTTTTCTCATGTGGTTTTCCTCTGCCCATGCCTCTTTTTCCATTTTCACTACAAATTTCTTCCCTCTCTCTGCCAAGATGGCTTTTCCCCAGTACAAGCCATACACCTGGGAGGGGGAAATCTACTCCTGTCACCTTGTCTGGCCCCGGTGTCCCCGTCAGGGGTTTTGGCTGCCCGGCCCCCGGCGTGTGCCCAGCCCGTGCAGTGACCGTGTGCCGGCAGCCCAGGGCTATAAATAACCTCTGCAGTGGCTGAGCTGCTCCACGGTGCTATTTCAGTCCTGGACAGGGTTCAAAATTCCTCTGGAAATAATTGTCATGGGCCAGCTCAGGAGGAGAATGCCCAGACAGTGACCAAGCACATGCCCCCTGCACCAGGGCTGGAATGTGGGGCTGCATGCCAGGGGCCCAGCACAGCAGGAGGGGTCTGTGCACAGCTCCGTGTCCCCCCAGGCAGCTCGGCCAGTGACACCCCCAGGCCTGGGGACATGTGGAGATTCCCCTTCCCTGGGGTCCTACATGGGCTGGAAGCCTGGTGCCCACCTGCTCTAGGGAAAACCCCGATTTCAGCTGTTGCAGGAGAACTTACCCTGAATTTTGTGGTGGACAAAGCCCATGGCAAGGGGAGATACAGGCCCTTGGTGTGCAGAGAAAACAGAAGCTTGGGCTACAGCTGCATTTTATTTCAATCTGGAAGCAGCAAGAAGGTGGCAAGGTGTGTGTGGGTGTGTGTCTGTGTGTGTGTCTGTGTGTGCAGAATTACTGTAGGACAGCATACCTGGGTTTGTATCTTCTCACATTGTTAATGATCAGCGAGGGCTTCCCACACACCTGTTACTTCTGCTCCATCTCCAGCCCCAATCCTACAAGATGCTCGCTCTGCACCAGGCTGGCAGCTCCAAGTGCCGGCCCGCAGCAGTGGGATTCAGCATCCTGCAGCAGAGCCTGGTCCCGCCCATGGATCCGCCACAGCTCCCTGCCCAGAGCTGGATCCGGCATCTCCCTGCTCCGGGCTCCTCCTGCCCAGGCCGGGGCAGCTCCTCGCCCCGCAGCCCCAGTAACACTTATTTGTCACCCTTGTCACAAGGCTGTGGCAACTCCAGCTGCCCGTGCCCCTCCCCGGCCCCAGGTGGGGAGCCAGAAGGAATTCTTGGCACACGCCGCGTCCCTGGGGCTCAGGGTCCTTGTCACAAGTACAGGGACACCAGGACGTAGATGATCCAGGTGATGGAGGCGAACAAGCCGAAGAGGAGGCTGAAGAGGACCAGTGACTGAGCCTTTCTGGATGCCACGTGCGCCTGGGCCACGTCCCCACGGGCAAGCGCAGCCCGGGTCTGGCACAGGGGAGAAGGGGAGGGCTTAGAAGAGACCCGCAGCACCGGGAGGGGTTTCGGGGCTGCCGGGTGACTCCTTCCCTACCTCATGGGAGTAGACGAGGGCCATGACCCCGGTCAGCAGGCAGCAGAAGAGGGTCACCAGCACCGACTCCACCATGTAGTCCTTGGGCAGCTGCTGCCCGCGGCCGGCGGACAAGGGCCCGTGGCCCGGCTGCGCGTTGTACTGAGGTGTTTAGAGCACAGGGGGTGGTTAGAGCTGCCGGAGCGCTGGGAGCGCTCCCCTCCCGGGCTGGGCGACACACGGAGTTCCACGAACCCGGCAGGGGAGATAAGGGGTGACTCCCGCTGCAGAGCGGGGCAGGAACACGTCGGGGTGCGGGATACGTACCGTGGTGTAGGGCAGGGGCCCGGGAGGGAAGCCCGGGGCTGGGAAGGGCCGCGGCCCCGGCCCCGGCTGGTAAATGACGGGCCCTTGGTGGGAGAAGCCGGCTGGGAACGGCGGATAGAGGTGAAAGCTCTTGGGATCCGGGGGCGAGTAGGGCGGAGGGGCCCCCTCGAAGGCTGAGTTGGCGACCACCGACACCGCCACGGCCCTGTCCCCGCGGCCCGCGGGGGGATCGCTGCGGGTGCCGGGGGTGGGCAGCCCCCCGGCCGCCCCGCTGCCATCGCCCTGCTCCGCTCCCCGGGCTGCGGGGCCCTGCGGCCCGCCTGGCGGCTCACCGTCCATCCGCGGAGACGCCTGCGGGGACAGGGAGGTTCTGATGGGACGGAACATTCCCGGCACAGCCACCCAAGTGGTTTGGGGTGGGATGGGGCTGTCCTTGTGCTCCCCTCGGGGGCCGCGGCCGTGCCGAGCCCCCAACGCCCGGTCCCCTTCCCGCCCCAGCGCCCCATCCCCGGCCCCACTCACGCCGGTGCCCGCGGGGTCCCAACTGCCGCCGCTCGGGGCCCGGCCCCGCTCCGGCCCCGCCGCGCTCCCCGAGCCCCGCGTGGCCCCGCGCGGGCGGCGGGAGCGCGGCCGGGCCCGGTTAATCATTGACCCGCTGTTTGCCCAGGCCCTGCGGGCGGGGCCGCCCCGGACCGGCCCCCGGCACCGGGGGGCTCCGGGGAGGTAAACGGCGTCGGGCGTTGGGTCCGGGGCCCATTGCGGCCGATGGAACCGGCGCTGGGAGAAGGGCAGTCAAGGAGCTCCCCAGCAATTTATTCATATTTAAACATGTGATTTGGTTTTATTTTAGAATGTTGTATTTACATGTAGAATGTGGTGTGTGTTCCGGCTCTATTTATACACAAAATGTATATAAAATCCTGTATACCGTAGCTATAGCTATTAATATTTAACGTGTGTGTGTAGATATCTCGATCGCACCCCAAGCACAAGATGTGTGCGCACACAGTTTGTACGTGTCTTACCCATATGTGTATTTATGTGTCCTGGTGTCTCTGGGTTGTACCTTCAGGTGTTTCTTCGCAGTTCCCGTGCACGGCGCTCTGTGTGCACCTGCGTGGGGACTCAGGAACAGGTTAAAACATACACGGGAACAGCTGTGAGCAGGCACCTGGGCACAGGTGTCAGACACACGGGAAGAGGTGTCAAACACCCACCTGGGAGCAGGCGTGCACTCACACACGCTCATACAAGTGCCTGGGTAAGGCAGCATTGTCTGTAACAAGGCAGAGCCGTCTGGCTGTCCATCTGTCCCTCCACCCATCTCTCCATCTCTCTGTCCGTCCCTCGGTGTGTCCGTCCATCCCTCGGTGTGTCCGTGCATCCACCTGTCCGTCCGTCCGTCCCTCTGTCCGTGCCGATGCTCTGGCCCCGGGGCTGACACCGGACGCGCTCAGCGCGCGTGGCCACGCCCCCATCAGGCCACGCCCCCTGTCAGGCTCCGCCTCCGGTCACGCCCCCCCGTCCCTCCCGCCATGGCGTCCGCGGGCGGCCCGGACGCGGAGCGGCCGCACCCCAAGCCCTTCCTCATCGGCGTCAGCGGCGGCACCGCCAGCGGCAAGGTGAGCCCGCCGTGCCGGGGGCTGTGCGGGCCGTGCCGGGGCTCACCCCCGCCCCCGGCAGCCCGCGCGGCGCGGGAGCTGCGCGGCGCCCGCGGGGGCATCGCCGGTGCCGGCCCGGGCTGCCCCCTGCGCCCCGGCACCGGGGACAGCTCGGGCCGGGGGTCGGGCCGGGCCGGGCGCCGCGGGAAGGGTCGGGGTGAGCCTGAGCCCCCGTCCCGCTCAGTCCACAGTGTGCGAGAAGATCATGGAGCTGCTGGGGCAGAACGAGGTGGAGCAGCGGCAGCGCAAGGTGCTGATCCTCAGCCAGGACAGCTTCTACAAGGTGCTGACGGCCGAGCAGCAGGCCAAGGCGCTGAAGGGACAGTACAACTTCGACCACCCGGGTGAGCCCCTCACTGTCCCGGCCCCAGCAGGGTTCGCTCGGTGCGTGGAGCGCAGCTGGGTCTTAGGGAAAGCTCCGGTAGGAAATGGGAAGTGTTGGAGAAGAAGAAATGTGCTTTCCCCCACCAAAACATCCATTTGTCCTTCCCGTGTGCCCGGTGATATTGACGGCCCTTCTGGAGGCAGGGAGAGGTGCAGAGCATCCCAGCCTGCTCCGTGCTCCACTTCCCGGCTCTCGAGAGGCTCCTTAGTGAACCACATCATTCTCCAAATCCTTTCCTGTTACTTCTTGTCCACATAAACTGCTCCCCTTGCCTGGGGCAGTGCTGTGGATTGTAGGCGGGACAGGGAGCTGCCCTTGGCTGAAGTGTGGTGCCTGTTGTGTGGGTAATGGAAACCATGAAAGATGCCTGGGGTTTTCCAATTGGCTCTTGACTAACAGATGAACAGTTGCACAAAATTACACAATTACTAAGTGGGTTGATAAAATTTTACAACGACCAGCTTCACCTTTGAGCTCTTAATTTCATTGTGATGTAGTTGCTTATAAACAGCAAACTGTCTCTTCCTTATCTCTGAAACCAAACACAGCCATTGTCACTTGGGCAGAGCGTTGTGTTGCTACTGGTAGGAATGAATAAGCTGCAAGTTCCTTTTTTTCCTGGTGAAATATTGGGCAGAGGGTTTTTCCTTATCTGAGCAGAACATTTGATACAACAGCATCTCAGAGTCCTTCTCTTTAAACTTTCCTCTTGCAGATGCCTTCGATAACGATTTGATGCATTCAACCCTGAAAAACATTGTTGAGGGCAAGACAGTTGAGGTACCAACGTATGACTTTGTGACACATTCTAGGTAGGCTCTGGCTTTGTCTGAAGTCCTGGGTTGTGTGGGGGTGTCCCCGGCCTGGGAACAGATCACTTGGTGCTGATGTGAGGCCTGTTTACCAGTGTGCTCTGGGTGTTCTCTCCTGGCAGGCTGGCAGAAACGACGGTGGTGTATCCTGCTGATGTCGTCCTCTTTGAGGGGATCCTGGTTTTCTACAATCAAGACATTCGGGACATGTTCCACCTCCGTCTCTTTGTGGACACAGACTCTGACGTCCGGCTGTCCCGCAGAGGTAAAGCCCCGCCGTGCCCCGGCTCCTTATCCATCCCCACCATGAGACAGCCCTCAGGGCTTTTATCTGCCCATCCCAGTTCTGCGAGATATGAAACGTGGGAGGGACCTGGAGCAGATCCTCACCCAGTACACCACGTTTGTCAAGCCTGCCTTTGAGGAGTTCTGCTTACCGGTATGAAGCTTTTCACTGATTTTGTTTGTGGGGTCTTCTTTTTCTGAGGAGCGTGGTTGTCTGGGAATTAGCTGCTCTAAGTGCAGCAGTGGTGGCTTTTGGTATTTGTATTTCACAAATCCCACGCTCTTCCCCTCTGCCTCATGTCTTCAGTCATTTCAAGCTGGTTGTTAAGGAACTGAAATGATCCCTTTCTGCTGGTGAAGCACCATGGAAATGCCTCAAGCACATTTTCTCACTGCTGGCTGCTGGGGCTATTTAAGCATGGGTCCCTCTGAATGAAACACTCCCACTCTCAGTTTATTCTTAAGTCTTGTAGGAAGAAAGAAGAGCTTGGTTTCCAGCAGCCTTTCTCAGAGGGATCACTGGTGAAAACCTTGTGCAGACCATTCTAGCTCTGCTTGCTACACCATGTAGTGTGAGACCAGTTTTGGTGCTCACATAATCAAATTGTGAAAAGCCCTATGAGAACAAAATCCAGTATGTGGATTAAATAAGTTGGAAAAGGTTAACTCAGGTGCCTCTTGCTCTAGATCAAAGGAATTCTGGGATTCAAAAGCTATTCCTTAGAAATGCTGAATTTGCCAGCTTTTTTCCAGCTGTGGGGGAAAAGAAAAAGCAGGAGTTCTATGGTAGTAAAGATCAATAAAATGTTATCAGAGGCAGGCAGGAATTTCACATGCACATTGGATACCTTGGCTCTCAGCAGAGATTTAGCAATGGCTTGTGAAATGCTGATTAAAACCAGCTCTTGGCAAACAGACCTTGCCTGAAGTGGGCAATGGTTGAAGGCAGCTCAGATGAGTAAAAGCAAAGGACTCCACACTTGACCTGCTGCTTCTACCTGGTGATTCTCTGCAAAGGGACAGTAAGAAAAATCCATGAGCTTAAATCCAGTGCACATTTGCCGTTGCCATTTGAACTGTAATTCATTTAGGTTGTTACCATGAGAGAGAGCTTTAATTTACAACCCTGGAACAGCAGGACCTTCTATCTTTGCCCAGCCTTTTTGCCTTTGGTTGCTTCTTCCTGGAATGAAGCTGATTTTCCCATTAACAGCCTCCTCCACCACTGTTTCTGTTTTGCAGACAAAGAAGTATGCAGATGTGATCATCCCCCGTGGAGTTGACAACATGGGTAAAAGGGAGTTGGGTTCCCTGAGTTCCCTGGGGAGACACTTTTGGGGCTGGGAAGAGGGCAGGAGGCACACTGCTGCCTTCAGCATCTGCTCCTGAGGAAGGGATTTTTGCTGGAGGGGAGGGAGCTGATTAAAAGGACCAGCTGCTCAGCCTGTGGAGGCCTGGAAAAGTGACCTGTTAGGCCTGACCTCACTGCAGACAGCAGGCAGAGTTTCATTTAAGGGCTTGTTAAAACTTGAGTTGAGCAGGTCTGGATGCTCCACATTTTCTAGATAACTCAGCCAGGAGAGCCTTCATGTCGTGTATTCCCCGTTCCTCTCTGCAGTTGCCATAAACCTGATTGTGCAGCACATTCAGGACATCCTGAACGGAGACATCTGCAAGTGGCAGCGGGGGGCTCTGAACGGGCACAGCCGGACGTACAAGCGGCCGTTCCCGGAGCAGGCGGAGAGCGGAGCTGTCCTGGCGGCCGGGAAGCGCTCCCACCTCGAGTCCAGCAGCCGCCCGCACTAACCCGGCACGGCCACAGGGTTTGCCTCTGGTCCACGCCAACACCGAAGACAACTTTGGGAAAGGACTTCCACGGAATGGTTGGTGAAGTGCCCCTTAAGTCGTTCTAGCAGCGGAGGGGATCCCGGTGGGAATCTCACAGAGAGGAAGGGGTTGGCCATCCATCCCCCTTCCCTCTAAACCCCTCCCTATTCTCTCTGAGATGTGTGGAGTTGTTACTTGATGAACTGGTTAAAGGCAGTGCTACTTGCCTTTTTTTAATTTTCAAAATGAGATCTAATACTGAAGATTCCCCTGAAAATTAAGCACTATCAGGTGACTAGCAAGATATCCCGTTTCCCTGATGATGGTCATCTGTAGCAGGAAAATCATCTGCCTCTTGGGTGTTTTTCTCTCTATCCAAGACTAGCTCACATGTTGTTAATTTTAACAAGCTTTTACTCTTCTTCACCTTGTTGGCACCTTGAGTTATGGCCATGTTCTGCTGCTGGCCAGACTCCCTCTAGCCTGTGGGGTCAGAGGGACTGACCTGTAGAGGCACCTCTCCCTTTGAGACAGGGGTGAGACAGAGACTGTCTGCAACAAATGGGAACTTGCAGTTCACCAGGGGACAGGCCCAAGAAGTTTAGTGGTTCTAATTCCTAATTAGTAATTCCTAATTTATTCCTTTCCAAGTTCCTGAATCTTGCTACACAGTATGATTATATTTTGTACCCAATGTGCTTTACCATAGTTACTCAATGTGTGAGCTCCAACTGGATTGAGTTGCTCATAGAAACAGAAACCTGACCTTGTCAGTATTAGTGTCTTTTGTGCATTTCTCTACTGCTGGTTGCAAATTCTGCTGGGCAGAATCCGTCCACTTCCAGAGATGGCTGGTGAGGTCAGCAAGGGGGGAAACTGGGAATTGCAGGACCCTCCTCCTGCTGGCACAAGCAGCTGCCTGGACATGTTCTACCCTCAGACAGAGTCAGAGCGCTTGCCTTGCACTCCAGCAGCTTCAACTCAAGAATGTCTGGTTTTCTAAAAAGAGTAGACAAGAAGTACAAACAGTGATATCCCAGTTTCTGTAGTTTACCCCAGATAAGTGATACTGCAGCAGTATGAAGTATCTGTCTGGAAAAGGAAAATCTGCAATGAAGTGTTGGTTGGACCTTTGAAAATGTTCCTGTGATACTGTTCTTGAGTCTGGACTTAGGTGTAATTTTGAGAATGAGGGTGGGAGGGAAATGTTACTAAGAGGAACTTTTTCATATTTGCTAATTTTCTAAAAGCAGGGTTTGGCTGTGGTGGTTGTGGGTGTATTACTTTGTCAAATAAATAAACGAACAATGATCAGAAATGACCATTTTTTTTAAAGGTAATTCTGGTACTTTCACTATGCCAGCAAAAAGGCACAGAAAGGAAGACTGTTGGAGGGGCTCTTACACTCAACAGTTCTTTCTCCCCTTAACTCAGAATTGGTTTTGTCATGGGTGAAAATTTAGAGAAAAAACCCCAGAGTTAAGAAATGCAGTCTACACTTTCATCCCTATAATCTTTTCAACTCTGGAAAGGGGTGAAGGTTTTGTGTCTCAGTGATAGTTCAGTGGTACTTCTGCAGTGCCCAGGAGAAGGCAGAGCAGTTCCTGACTGCTGCTGGGTGCTGTTTAGTTCATGGTGACAGACTCAAGAGTATGAGCTACTGCACTGAAGCATTAGCTCTCAGGTTGATTGCAGTAGGAGCAAAATAGTCACTAAAAACTACTTTCAGTGACTGGATCATACCTTCCTTGGGGAGGTGGGGGGAAGCCTTGATGAATAGAATTTGTTAGAGCAGTGAGGAACTGCACAGCCAAGAGCCCCTGGGGTGTGGGAATGCTGCTGTGGCAGCTTTGTGCTGCCCTGCAGGACCTGCTGCTGCAGCCATGTGGAGATACAGAAATGGAATGTGGCCCAGGTTCTACAGGCCTGCTCAGACACCTGGACAGAGCCATTACAAATTCCTGCAGTCCACCTTTGTCTTCTTCTCTGTGAATTCTCTGCTGGTGTAGGCCAGGCCAGGGCCTAGTTTCAGTGTTTTCACCCTGAACCTGTGTGCACAAGTTGGAGCAGGTTTCCTTGTTAGCAGGATCAGTCCTACTTTGCCCGTTGTTCCTTTTCCACGGGATCTGAGGTGCAATGGCAGTACTGCCACTGCTGGTAACAGGCCCCAGGCTTTACAACAGTGCCACATGGCCAAAGGATTCTTCTGGCTTTGGCTGAAGTCCTGGCTTGCCTGAAGCCTTCTTTAGCTGTAACAGCAATTTTTAATATATTTTTATTTTGGTTATCTTTGGCAGATGATTATAAATAGATAATAGTAACAAGTCATTATTCTATGCAGAACAGACTATTTATAAATGTAGCTTAATGCTCTATTTACAGAAATAGAAATGATAGCAGAGCATTGGAAGTTGGGGCAAATAATGCATTGTTGAGGAGTAGAGCTGTGGAATGATGCTGTAGGACTGCAGGGCCAGTTACTGATTGTTACAGATGGACAAGATTTAGAGAGGGAAAACCTGGGTTTCAGGCATAACAAAGAAAACAGAAAAAAATATCTGATATGTTGGAAAGAGTCCATTTATAGTAAACATATCATGGGATTGCAGACCACAGTGGTAGGAAACACATGAAATAGCCCTAAGTGCAATGCAGTGCCAAAAGGAAGAAACCACCATTGTACTCCCAGGAAAGAGAAGAAATTGTTGCAGCTCTTCCCAGCAAAGGAGCTGAGATCCTGTTGACTGCAGTCAGCAACCTTGACACCCTGAGGGGCAGTAACAGGGGCAGAAACTGGGAACTGTGCTCATAATAGCTATATTAGTGTTGAGACCTTTTCTGTAACAGTGTTCCTTTATTTTCTTCTCCTGTAACCGTTAGATCTGGACTACTACAAAATACCTGAACTGACTGTTAAGATTTCCATGATATTAACAATAAATTCTTGGCTTTGCACAAAAGGTGTTTCCTTTTGCTGTCCCAAGGCTGGAGTGGTCACTGCTTTCGCATCAGGATGTTCCAGGTGTCCTTCCAGCGCAAGGCCTTGAGTTCTGTGAGGGACAGGGCGGGCTGCCCGTAGGTCACGGGGCTGAAGGTGCAGTACACAAAGAACACTGAGGAGAACCAGGCTACAATCAGGGCACTGAACATGCTCTTGAGCAGCACAGATCTGGGATGAGAAAGGGAAAGAGCACTCAAGTTACATCAAGGCTGGCCAAACACTTCATCCAAAAGACCTGTGCCTGTCCTGGTTTCCCTAAAGGCAAATTATAGAGTTTGGCCACTGCTGGAAAAAACACTGCTTTCCCTGCAGCAGCTTACCAAGTGACAGCCCTGGAGAAAGAACTGTGCTAGTCCTCCTGTTCAAGAGAACTATTCTGCTGAAGCCAAATACCTGCAGAGATGATCACTGAGATGCTGCAGTACCACAGGAATCAGGAGAATCTGGAAGGTGACAGCAGGCAGGTAGTGGTACAGGAAAAGTGTTTTCTCCATCAGGAAGAAGGGCAGGTAATTCACAGCCCAGCCTCCACCACAGATGCCTCCTGCTGACATCCAGAGCTGCCAGGCATCTGCAAGAGACAGGAGATGGCATCTCAGAGCAGAGCAAGCCACAAACCTCCACCTGGACAAAACACACATTTGCGTGCAGTCTGACCTTCAGGGATGTCGTAAATCTCCCTCCTTCGCCGTAGCAAGTACCACAGGGACAGACACAGATAGACCAGAGCAGCAGCATTAGCTGAAGCCCAGGTGGCAACATTCCCAAGGAGGTGGATCTGGGCCTGCAGGATAGATGATGGTCTAAGCCAGAAGCAGGAACATGCTGTGGTTCTTTTAAGTAAGTTTAAATATTACCTACACAAACCTGCTAAATTAAGCTCCAGACTGCGCCTGCCTAGTAACCTGGAGCAAAGCTGGTTGATAAACTTTGCTGCTTTAAGACTCTTGTGTAATGGAAGGCATTTAAAGGATGCTATTGGAGATGAACTCATCTTCTAAATGAAATCAATAATGGAAACTATTAAACTGCAATTTACCTTAAAAAAAAAAAAGCACAAGCAAACATGATTTAATTAGACGCAACTGCTGTCAAAGCTGTATCTCATGCTAAAATAAATACATCACCCTCGTGGAAAACACATTAATACAGGAAAAGTCCTTGGCTGGAAGCTGCAGCCCTGCTCTGACTCCCACTCCTGGAGCTCACATCTAAGCTCTCTACTTTCTCTGCAGCTTCACAGCTGCTTCTGCCTCTTGTACTTACCCCTGAGGTAGGGTGGAGCCAGTAGGCAATATTGGTGTCCATTGTGATCCAGTCCAGGGCAGAGGAACTGTACTTATGTTCTGTGTCTTCATTTTTTAATGTGAGTATTTTCCACTAGAAAAAAAAATAAGGGTGAGCAGAAGGCTTTCAGAACTGGAACAACAGGTGGGGCAGCAGGCATGGGTGAACAGCTCCAGATATAAGATGCTAAGTTCCTAAGCTGGGAGTGGAGAATTATTTTACATATCTCATATGGCTACTGATCAATACAATGGTTTTATTTTGTTATTAAATAATGTACTTTCCTTAATGAATTTCTACAAAGATAGTAAGGGGCATCAACACCACTCACTGCATGTTCCACACATTACAGTTCTGTTTAAGGAGCTTCTGGGTGCCCAACCAATTTTCCTCCCCCTTTTCTGTTACACAATCACTTGGGTATTCATTACTGGAAAGCCCAGGTCTATAATGCCCTTATAAGTGCATTCAGAAACATTTTTTTACAGTGAGGAAGCTAAACTATCAGCAAGGATTAAACAGTGCAATCGTCAGGCTCAGAGTCTGCAGAAATGCTCAGCTTCCTCCTCTGCAGCAGTAGGAAAAATGAAGAGAATATCAAGACACTCACCTGCAATTCTGTGAACTTTGCCATGAAGCTGAGGTTTTTACTTATGTCCATCTGTGTGGGAGAGTGGAGTTCCACTTCCCTCTCTTTTTGCTCTTGGCCTGGAAGAAAACAGCCAAGCTCAGAAATATGACATAACAGGCAGAAAGCTAGAAAGGGGAGAGAGCACACAGGCTCCTCACCCTCCCAAGTACCCTTCCCAATACATCATCCAACTGCAACAGCACTTGAAGGGACTTTGTTAGGATTCTGACACCATGGTAGAGCCAACTGCACACACAGTACCACCTTCCTATCACCATGAAACGAAACCTGCCTCAGGAACATGGCCAAGACATACTTTTGCCATATCTGTGCTCTTCCACATTCCACACCATGCTCTGGTGGTAGCCTTTGGACAGCTTCTCTCCAACCACCTCCAGCTGCCTGTATCCCCACTCAGGCAGAGATGCTCCACTGAGCTAAAAGAGAAAGACAATTGTGAACTTTTAAACTGAAAGTTCTACCACTCTGAACTTCAGAATGGAAGAAGTTCCCAGGCTCTGCCTGAGCACTGGATGACAGCAAGGGACTGCCAGAAAATGTGTGAAAAGTCACCACACAGAACTGTCTCAATAAATGCTACAGCCATAAAATCAGTGATTTTGGCAAACTTTGTGAAGAAAAATATCCTTAATTATTCCAGCTGCTCTCACAGACTCACAGATTCAGCAGCAGTTTCTAAGCCCCAGTTGTGTAGAGTGGTCACAACCTCTTGAGAAGCGGGACAGCTTTGAAAGGGATGAAGTACTAGTGTGACTACCTAAAACACATGTTGCTCTTTGGTCATATTGAGCAAGTTTATTGTTTCCTTTAACTTACTTGGTTCTTCATTATAGTGGTGTAGCTATTTTGGAGCAGAGTTTTTGAGATTACAAGAACTGCATGAAGCAAAAGCTACAGGCAAATAAACATAACCCCACTTGCCTTTAGCACTGCAGAGGTGTTCACGTGAACAAACCTCACTTCTGACAGAATTGTCTTCCACACATCGGTGTCAGACTCGCGATTTACAATTTCCTACAACAGAAAGATGACTTTTGATCCATGTTGTCTCAGCTGTTTCTGCTGGAGCATGATCAGCTCCTCCCCTCCCTCTGACAACTCACCACTCTCCAGAGGTTCTGTGCTGGCATGGAGATGTTATAATCAATATAGCAGGAAACTTCTTGGGAGTGGGGGCTAAGAGGAGCAGCAACATCATGCCTAGAAATAAAATGAAGGAATATCCTTCACCACCATTTCCCAAATACATATAAAAAACAAACCCATATGGAATTGGCTTAGACTGGATTCAGTAATAAAGCAAAAAGTAACTCACTTATAGAGATTGCACTGTTTACTCTGAGAGAGAGCATTCCCCACTATCAAGAGCTGCCAGGAACAGGCTCAGAGGAAGCCAATGCAGATGCCTGCGATGCCAGGCTGAAGAACAAGCACTGATTGTGACAAACAGAGACGCTGTTCACTGGAGTTTCCAATAATGAACAAATTAGATTTGGAAGGGACATAGCAAAAACCCAAGCTCAGAACAAGCCCCTTCCTAATCTGAGTGATATTCAAGTACATGCAGATGCCCTTTGGGAAGCAGTCAGGAGACAACTTCATACTGCAGCCTTTCAGAACAGGCAAGAATCTCTGGCAATGAGCCACAGCACACCAGATTCTCCAGCACATCTTCCTAACTTCCAGAGCACATCCTTCAGGTAGGAGCATGCCATCAAAGTCAGTGGACTTGGATTTGGGTTAAGTCACACAAAATACTTAATACCTGCACCTGTCCAGAGTGAGGGCAATGAAGGAGGGAAGGTGAAGACTCACAGAGGGGACTCTGTATTTAGGAATCTGCAGAACTACCATGAAATGTGAACAAATGTGAAATCCTCTAAAGGCCACTAGTAGGGAAGAACGGAAGCAATAAGCAACCATTAAGAAGTTTGTGATTAAGATCAAATTACACTTCCAGATCAATCAGACAATATAAATAAGCATACAGCATCCTTCCTCTGGGCCACAGGGATGGCATATGGAACTAACCACATGGGTTATTGGTGTAAAAATCCACAAGTAACAGGCAGTTTAGGGCATATCTGAATACAAGTTCACTAAGTGGTTATTCTGAGAGCCAACCCAGCAGAATGAGCCAGCAGGCTTAGCAGAGCAGAGCACAAGGAAAGGACTTACGTGTTGAGGTAGCGAGTTGTGATGCCGTGGACCAGCTGCACAATGTGCCCATGCCTGACGGGCCGTGGTGGGTTACTCACCACCAGCTGCTGCCTGGTGAAGGGACACCCAAGAGGAAATGGTTACATTTGAAATTGTTAAATTATAGGCACCTTTATATAGAACACAACCTTGTCATGACCAAGTTGTTAGGTCAAGAAGCTGCAGGCAGGGACAGACATTTAGGCAAGAAAATGAGAAATTAAAGCAATATATAGTTTGTACCAGAATGGAAACAAAGCTCATCAAGGCAAAGGTAAGTTAAGGGCAGAATGAGTCAGATGATCAGTAATGGGATACTGACACTCCAGGCATTAGGTCAGTGGTCTGAATCCAGGTCAGGAGTGAATTAAGGTTATTCCTGTCACACAGCTGTTTGGTGGCTTGTGTGAAACACTGAGTGCTTCACTGTGTCTGATGGGTGCTGTACTACAGCTGGTGTCCTTTGGCAGAATTATGGGAGAGATCAATGGTTTTTACACCAAATAGAGTAAACCCTCACCTTGCTTCTGGACAGGGTCATGGCAAGGGGGAACACTGCAGTTCGCTGAACTGATGCCTGTGTATCACTGTTCCACAGAAGGACTTCATATCCTCCAATGCTCATAGGAGTCTTTTGAGTTTGAAGAATTTTAAGAATATATTTCAGGTCTGTGGTTCTGTTAAGAGTCCCTACTTGAAAGGCCTGCACCATGGACAAACTTTCCCAACGTGGATATGACTTGTAATGGCACAGCGTCCTTCTGATAGGACTCTTTATACAGTTCCCAGAACAATGTCAGAAACCTACAAAAGCAACTTTTTGATCAGTATAGAATTATGTCACTCAAAGGCTTTTACTGGCAAAACAAGGACAGAGAGTCCTGCTCTGCGGTGACAGCGACAATGGCAGAACACATCAGCACAAACCAGGCCTCTCAGGTACAGGCACCACTTGGAATCCCTGCCTATGTGTCAGATCTTACAGCTCACTGCATGCTTCTAATACAAAGAACTACTCATTTTTCAAAAGTGTTTTCTACTCTTTTTCTGAGACTCATTCAAGTTTGATAAAACTCTTCAAGACACTCTAACACCATGGCTCACACTTCAAAAAGCAGTGCTTCCCTTTCATGCAAAACACCTGAAGAATCTCCACTGGTCTTGTGAGTCTTTCAAGTTCCCCTTGTGCACAGCACAGCCCACGTTCTGGCAGGAGCAATTCACACAGGATTTCAGAGTCCTCAGTAATGCTTTTACCATATGAGGATTGTGCAAAGAGCTGCAATCACTGGTGCTCAGATCACACCAGGCTTCTGCACCCATAAGCAGAGAAGAGTTATGTCCAATCCTATCCAAGCCCTGGTTGGGTTTTGGAAGCATATAGGTTGAATTTAAATCTCTTGCATACTCACATTCCAGGATCTTTGACAATCCACCAGTTGTTCACATCCTTGAAGGGATAGCAGGTCACCTGCTGTTGATGGGAACTCCCTCGGCCGTTTTCATACCTGCAGAGGAAGATAGAAAACCCCACAGAGGAGGTGTAAAGGTACATCTCTGTGCTCACCAGTCCCAGCAGTACAAATCAGCACCACATCACTGATCATTCCTACAGAGCACAGGGACTCTGAAGGACTGATGAAGACATTGCCAGGACCCAAACTGCTACACTTGGACTGGCAGCTAAAGAAGCAGAGCTGACTTCCACCCAGGCAGATTCCTCACCTGATGGGGTAAGTATTGGTGTGAGAGTGGAGCCAGCACTGCATGGGCTTGCCCAGCACGTTCCGCAGGGTGATCTGAGAGCCGTAGGCCACCTCTAAGGGCTGACCCTGAGTGATTCGAGCCAGCCCACCCTGAGAGGGGTAAGGACAGGGTAAGTACAAAGAAGAAGAAACAACCCCGAGGCTGTTTAAATCCTAGACAGTCACATGCCACTTCAACAGCAGTATCTTCACACAGCACCTTCTCATTTGGTTTTATCTACCAAAATCAAGTCTTGCAGCACCATACTCAACAGATAGTACATGCACCAAGACCTAAAAAACTCAAAGACTACAGCGTCTCAGGAAATATCCCTAAAGCCATGTTCTAAAAGACATGTACTAAGTACTCCTATGTCCTATACCATGTCACCATGTAAGAGTTTATGTAACTTCTGTGGAGTTTCCTGTAGGAAGGGACAAATCTTCAGTAGAAGAGTGAACATATTGTTCTTGGCTCACTGGGAAAAGCTTTTCATCTGTTATTAGGATTTCAGTCATTACTGCTTCACCTTAAAGCAGTACTACAGCAGCAAAACAGTTAAATGACATAAAACGGAAAAAATATGCCCCCTCTTCTCTCTAGTAAATCAGTTCCAAAATGACATTTCCTTTACCTCTAAGCTGGCTTGGAAAGCACTTGTCATGATCTGGTCATGAGGCCCAGAGCGATACAGTAAAGCCAAATGAACATAGAAGAAGGAGAGGTACAGCCCCATGGGGATGATGATGAGGGCCAGACCCCGAGCTAGAAAATGGCACAGCAAGGAAACCTGGAAGAACAGAGAAAACTCACTCATTTCATGTTCTAGATATTAAGAATTCCAGAGCACTTAGCTTGTTTTGTTTGTCTTTCCTAAGTTTTCCCCAACACTCTCATTCAGCTGTAACTTTGTGGACAACTGGGTAACTTCCAGCAAGGATTTGAAGTGGAGCTGGCAGGAGTGTGTGAGACAAGGGCACGTTCTGAGTCACACATTACTAAGACATGGATAACAGCAGGAAAGACAGTCACACACACATATTTTTCTTAAACTTAATTCCATCTTCCCCAGCAACTCAGCTGGGAACTGTGCTATGACAGGAGGCTTTCCAGACAAGGAATTTCAGTACAAAAGCCAGCTACAGACTGCATTGTTATCTGTGGGCTTGAAAGGCTGCAATAAAAAGTGACAAATAATACGTTCTGCATGCTGTGCTACATACATTTGACAAGTTCTGGTCTCCTATCATGTGCCAGAAGTGGAGTCCTGCAGTGGCCAAGAGCAGCATATAGGTAAACAGGCCCATATATTTCACTCTGAGAAGAAAGTGCATAAAAAATGAACATGGTTAAAAACTACACAATTACCTAACACAAGATATAAATATGCCAACATTCTCTTGAACAGTAGGCATTAAAGTCCAGGTAAGACATTATTACTTACCCAACTGCACAAGAACAGGCTACTCCAGTCAGCAGGAGCCAAAACCACCAGCTTCCAGAGAAGGCACTTAAAGATAAATGTATTAAATCACTTGTTAGGCTAAGTTTAAAGATAATTTTACTTTACTAAGGATTACTTCATCCTCTGCAAGGATCAGAGAACAAAAAAATTCAGTGCCTGTAGACAGTTACAAAGGAGCTTTAAGTGACCTGTATTCATGAGTGTTTCTGTGCACAGAACGGAATCCTTCCAGTAAAAAATCTGTGTGGGCAAAAAATCGCTCCCAAGGGATTTTATTTCTATTTTAAAATTAAAAAAGACAACCCTGCTAACTGGAAAAACAGTCTTTAACACTGCTCAGGAGAAAAATTCTGGGGCAGCCATATGCGAGGTTGAAGCATTTACAGACAGGTGAAGTGATTTACAGAATGGTTAAGAGGCATAGAAAAACACAGTCTGTGACAAAAAAAAAAGTCACCATGAGAATATCCAAAAGGGTAAGAGACAATCCAGCTTTACCTGTGCTTTTGCAAATTGTAGAACTTCAGGTAGGACAAAACTGCAAGCAGGATAAAAAAAATCAGTATTGATTCCAGAAGCATGAACCTTGATTGAGTGATCAGAGAGTTCTCTGTTGGAAAAGAGAAACAGACACAAAATAAGAGAAAGTTTTCTATAGGCAAGTGCTACCTCAGACAATCACATTGTTATCCAGCAGAAGGACCTGCTCTTTTAGGGACACACAGTTCCTACTGGATGTAACGGGCAAGTGCTGGGTTTAGAGGGACAAAAACCTTCCAGCAGGAGCAAATTACATGGCCATAACTGTTTCCAAGACAAAGAGGTGGGCAAGCAGTGAAGTCTATCAAGAGTCAGATAAAGCTGCTGTACTTCCTACAAAGGCAAAGCAAATCAGTCTTAGGAAATCCAGAGAGGTGCTTCTCAAAGCAAAGAGTCCAGGCAGCAAGCACAGCAAGCAATGAGCACTGCAACAGATCTGTAGGAAAGGGAGCTACAATGAGCCAGAATCAGAGCAGCTGGTAGTCAGGAAAGGTTTCTCTTATCAGGCTGCTAAAGAGCTGCTGAGAGGCTCTTTCCCTTTCAGGCAGCTGCCAGCAGTCCCTCAGAGAAAACAAAACCAGCTGAGTTGTACACACCAGACCAGTGTCAAATCACAGTGCTAAGGACACAGGCTGGTTTGCTGCAGTTTGGAGATGAAGAAATTTGATGAGCTCTGACTGCAAGTTGAGTTGTCCTGCTGTTAAAAACCAGTATGTTGTAACTCATCCTGTATACCTCTGAGGAAGGGAGAACAGGCCTTCTTGGATACAAGGAATGTTGTTTCCTGTGAGGCTCTTAAGGCTGCCTACTTTGCTTAGTATTTAAATGAACTTTTATAAAGCCCAGAAGGGTCTCCTGATGCAGAGCTGTAAGGATAAAGGCATCCAGGGAGGCCCAGCACAGACCCAGGGCTTGATGTGGTGTTAATGTTTTCTGGGGAGATGCTACTCCACCCTAAACATTCCTAAGGGGGAAAAAGGGACTCTTCTCTCCATGTATGAAGAATGGGCTCAGTTGAACAATCCTACCTAAGAGAATCAGAAGAGCAGCTCCAAGTGCAGCACAGTGGGACAAGTGCAGTTCAACCAAAATCTGGTAGGCTAAAGGCACACAGAGAGCACCAGCCAGGGCTGGCAGGAGTCTCAGGGACCACACAGGAACATTCATGCTGTATTCTGAAACAGAAAACAGGAAACAGTGATCCACCAGTTTGGAGACTTAACTGCAGAGAGGGCAGACCAATACACAATTTCTTAATTGTTAGAATACTCCTACTTGCACTAATTTGTCCATCTTGTATTGCTTAAACTGTTTAGCTGATTTAGAAAGCCTGTGCTATGAATTCATAGTGCTTTTAACTTGTGCTAGAGACCTGCAGAAGACTTATTTCAAAAGAGAAGTGAAGGTGTTGGTTAAAGTGTTATTTCCACTAGACAGGCAAAAGGAATCTGTCACTTGCTGAAATTCTGCTTATTTTCTCTAAGGAATAACACAAAAAACAGCTCTTACCAGCTCCAATCCTGTTCCATAGGAAGTTTCCATCAAATCCTCCTAAGTAACCTACAACATAAACAAGAGACTTTCCAGTCTCAAAGCATGTATAAAACCTGGTGCTAAATTGGGAACCATTTCCCAAACACACAGATTTTCCTTGCATGAAGGCCCTCCTTCCCAAAAGGGTCCTCTTTGATACTGTTCTGTCTGCAGCAATGCTTGAGAATGTGCAGAGGCACAAAGAATATAAATTGGGAACGGGGGATTCTCAGTGACAAAGTCAGATGTATATTTAATCCCTCCCTCCCATACAGACACTTTCATGTTGTGGTATCTCAACTACATAAAAGGAACTGAGTCTTGCTGCCTATTTCTTGTCACTACCAGTTCTCATCTTACCTTTCTCTTTACCCAAAGGACTGAATAACAGTGAAGTGATGGATACATGGTTTTATCATCCCCCCACTACTCACGCAACAGCCCCCTAACAATCCTAAATAAAAGAAAACTCAATTCTCTCTACATCAGTCTCTCATCTGCCTTGTGCTTTCCCCCCCATAAGTGGATCTGATGATTCCTTTCTAACCAGCACCTCTCTCTTCCACAGCAAAATGCAACAGGCACTTCCCAGTTCCAGGAGACCCTACCTCCCAAAGCCAGCAGCATGTGGCCAAAGGGTGGGCCACTGTCATCCACAAAGAAGATCCTCTTCATGTAGAGTGAAACAAATTGGCCATAATAAACTTCATCAAAACTGAAACACAAGAGACAGAAATATGTCAAATCTAACAGTAATTATCCTGCAGGGATACTCAGAAAGCAAGCACTGATTTGTTGGCAGAAAGCTAAGAATGCAGTGAAACACTGAGACTGTCCCTTCTCCTCAGGGAAGGACTATCACTGTATTGGGATTGTTCAGCCTGGCAAAGAAAAGGCTCACAGGGGTGGCCTAATTGTGGCCTCCTGGTACCTGTAGAGAGCCCACAGGAAAGATGGGATGACACTATTAGAGCCTGGAGTAACAGGACAAGAAGGAATGGCTTCACACTGACAGAGTGGGTTGAGATGAAGTTTTAGGAAAAAATTCCTCCCTGTGAGGGTGATGAGGCCCTGGCACAGGGTGCCCAGAGAAGCTGTGGCTGCCCCTGGAAGTGCCCAAGCCAGGTTGAACAGGGCTGGAGCACCTGGGATAGTGGAAGGTGTCCCTGCCCACAGAAGGGGGCAGAAAAAGGCGGGATTTAAGATCCCTTCCAATCCAAACCAGTCTGGGATTTTGTGATTCTATGATTTACAGAGGCTGACATCAGTCAAGCTGTGCTCTTCTGCTCCTGCATTCTCACTCACAAATGCTTGAAAAACAAGTCTGCATCCTTCAGGTAGAAAAGAAACTCATTACTCACACCACAGCCCGTGGATAGCAAAGTCCCCAGACACGACTTATTAATCCCATCATGGTCAGTGCCACAAGGTTCACATTGATCTTTGCAGTGACCACAACTGGCTCCTTCAGAAATCCCAACATCCTGTCAAAAGTTTGTCTGAACCTTCGAGAGCAGAAGAGAACAGCAGTCACCCTTTGGTTCACAGAGCTGAACATTTCACAGAAAGCATAAGGACTAATTTCTGCAACAAGCAGCTCATGGTAATTAATTTCCCAAAATTCTCTTGCTTTTCATCATTTCTGTTTTTCTGTTCTATAGGACTAATTGTAAAAACAAAGTTATGAACTGACACACTTTTCGTCTGCCCTGCTTCTGCCTGCAGTAGTAAGCTAGGAACCTTGTTTATTTTTACATTGGTTCTGCAGAAACACAGCAGCTTAATTCTCCAGCCTGTTTGCTTTTGTGCAAAGCAAACCTCACAGCCCAAATTCTGATGCTACTGATGCACAACCCATGGGCTCAGGCACCAGATGACCTCACTAACTGAGCTATTTGGAACTCAGGTTTAAAAAAAAAAAAAACTCAAACAAGTTACTTCCTTACAAAGGGAGGTATTTCTTTGGGAGTGAAGAAGGGAGGGACAAATCCCCCAAACATCTTCTGCACTAGAAATCTGGTTACTGGAGCACATTTATAGGTACTGTTCAAGCTGAAGTGCCAATACCTAGGTCAGAAAATAGCAGAGTATCAGTGCCGTGCCTCCTCACCTCAAGAGAACGGAAAGTTACCAGAGCAAATCCATCTGCGTGGCTTTGATCAGGGGAGAACAAAGCGAGATGTGAGCACATCACCATCCAGAGTGGTGCCACTGGCCTGCTTTCTCTCTGCGTACAAAACACCAGATCTGTGTGGAGCAGAGGCTTTCAGGTGCCCTGGCAGATATGTGCTCCCACCTGAGCTCCATCACCCCTCGCGGTACAGCTGGGCCCAGGGTAACACCACCTGGGGCTCCCTCCTCAGGGCACCCTCAAACCTCTGCCGGGCTCTGCACCCTTCATGAGGAGGGAGCAGGGCCACCCCGCCTTGCTGCCCCCATTTAAGCTCTCGGGGGGCAGTAGGACCACTCTCCCCGCACGTCGCCCTCAGAGGGTCACCAAGACCCACTCCCCACCCTGTACCCAGCCCCCCTTGAGTGTTTTTGGGAGGCACAGAAGCATCAACCACATCCCGCCCGAAGCCTCGCGGCCCCTCCCTCCCCAATAGCTGTTCGGGGTTGACGGCGGCCCGTGACCAGCGGCACCGCGGAGCCAGGATCGGGACAAGCATCAGGACCGGGAACACGACCGGGACCAGCACTAGGACTGGAATAAGGATCGAGACCAGGACCACGACTAGGACTTGGATCGAGAGCAAGCCGGGGACCGTGACCAGGATCAGTACAAAGGCCGGGACCGAGCACCAGGACCCCCCGCCCCACACGGGCCCCGCGCGCCGGGGGGGGCGTGGCAGCTCCGCGCGCCGCGCTCCACCCGCCCCCTACCTGCGACGCCGGATGTGACGTCAGACGCAGGCTACGACACGGGAGCGGAACCAGGAAACACGGGTGTGTTACCATGGCAACGCCGCGTGTGGCGAGCGAGCCCGGCCCGGCCGCCATGGCGGCTGTGAGGGAGCCCTCTGCACCGGAGCTCACCGGCACAACCACCGACCCCAGCGAGGGTGCCAGGGCACCACGAACACTGTGTCCCTCCCCCTCCCTACTCTGGGACGTTCACACAAACTTTAAAAACCTGGGGTTTTTTTGCTGTGTGTTTGGGTTGTTTATTTCTTTTTTTGTTTTGTTTTGGAATTTTGTTGGTTTTTTGGTTTTTTATTATTATTAACTAAAATAACCAGACAAAGGACTGTAAAATTGAGAAAAGCATAATCTGCTTTATTTTTTTAATTTTTTTTTATTTAAATAAGGAGAATTCTTTCATATGGAAAGAGCTAATACAATCACATATTTGAAAGGAGAAACAATAGGTACTGAAACAAGGAGAAGGGCAATAAAGAGTGTGCCGCAACTGGCCTGGTTGATTCCGTGATTCGAATTCCGGTCCGAGTAAAAGTTTCCAAAAAATATAAACAGGTTGCACATTACACAATTATCCATCGTCTGCCCTTTCAAATATCTGGTCTACATGAAAAGACAAAGAGGAAAGGCCAAAAAAAATTTACTATACAGGTCATGAAGTTAAAAGCTTTAAGGAGGACAATATCCCCTTGAGAAACAACAAATGCAATTTATACAGAACCAGAGGGAGGATTCCAGCTAAGGACAATGCCTCAAGACATGCTAAAGGGTGAGCGCCTCACTGCTGCAGCTGTGATTCCTGGGGAAACACTCAAGGACATTGGAGCAGCCAGAACAAGCCACTAAACCCAAGGGAGTGTCTACAGCCACTGGAAGACCTGGTGGTCTTTGGACTAAAATAAACAACAAAAATAACTGGACTCTCCTGTCTCTTTTGTTTCAGCAAAACGCACTTTTTTTGTCCATGGGCCACAACTAAGCACGCCGGTGGCTGTCATAAATTAAATTTTATTCACAAAAGCAACTTTCTTATGAAGAAACTAGGTTGCTGAACAAAAAATAACAAGTGCTACAAGGAATTAACCTGTGCTTACAACCAGTCTGGAGCAAAAGGGAGGGTTAAGAAAATGCAACAGAAGGGGTGCTGGCTGCAAGGTGACTGGAGGAGCCAGGAGGTGAGACACAGCGAAGACACTCGGCTCATTTTGAATACCTATCTATAAATACACAGGAACCACAGGGCAGCTGGGGGCTTTGCAGCATTCCTGCAAGGAAGGTGTTGATGGCATGAGTGCCTCTGCATGAACACCACACACACAGGAGTGCAACGGGCAGCAAACACATCCAGAGGTGCTGACACTGCACAGCTGGCACAGCCAGGAGCAAGCTATGGAACATCAACAGTAATACCTGTGTCACTGGTGACTGTGCTGCTTCTGCTTGTCATTTAAAATATACTGGAGTGCCTTTTATTTAGCTTTTTTTTTTTTTCCTTTCCCAGACTTGAATGTTGATTTGTTTTTAAATTAAGAGCTAACAGCAGAAGTGGTGAGGAAAGCAGCACTGACTGGAGCTGCTGGCCATGACTCACTGTGTGACAGGGAAATGATCACACAGGTGCTTGAGATCCTCTGCTCAACACGAGCAGCAGAGTCAGCCTCTGAACATTCCTGCTTCACCCGTTGTTGCTGGAAAGATGGGCTCCACCTTTCTCTCCCACTGCACCCTGCACCTTTCCCAGCAGAAGGAGCCTGCAATTTGGTAGCTGCCTTCCAGTCAAAGCAAAAGCAACTTGCAAAGGAATAAATCAGCAATAAATCAATCCTTCAGCAGTGCAGACAGCAAGCAGAAGGACTCTCTGATACGTTCTGTATATCTCCATCCTCCTCTCCACTCTGGATTTTTATCAGCATTCCAGCTCCCTTGGTGTTTCTGCTCCTTCGAGGATCAGAGGCTTTTCCTTTTGACTCCAGAGCACCAAAAACTGCACTAACCTTGGACTAGCTTTAAACAAACAAACAAACAAGCAAGCAAACAAACAAAAATATATGCCAGAGAAGGATATTGCACCATAGAAATTTGGGCTCTAAAACTCCTTTCCATCACACAAAACTCCACAAAGAGAGAGAGAGTCTTGCCAACTGCAGCTGACAGTCACGCAAAGTTGAGAAATGGAATGAAGCTCACATGCATTTCTTGGCCTTTCCTGCACAGAATAATTCAGACATAATATATAAATAGAGCAGTGAAACAATTACTTTTTCACCTAGACCTACAACATCAAATACGTATAAATAAATTCTAGTGTTTTATTCTGTTGGGGGAAGGAATGGAGGGATTAAAAGAGAAAGAAGGGTGACCTTTTTCAACAGGAAGTTTTGTATTTTGATGGCATTTACACCAGAGGAACTGCAGTAGCTTGGATCTTGCAATAACCCAGTTGCTCCAACATGTTTGACCATTTTGAAGTCACACAGGTGGGAGGAAGGAGGTTAGTGTCTTTGTAAAGCTGAAGTAGTGTGTCTTGAGTACGAAAGAGATGAGAAGAAGAGGGCTCAGATAAGTCTCTTTAGCCATTAGTTAGATTCTAGGCTTGTATTAGCTAGGGCCAGCTGGGCAGGATAATAAAAAAATCCCAAACAGACAATTCTGCTGTTAATGGTATTTCAAGGGAGAAAATAGAAATGAGGGTGGGATGACTTACTGGAGGTGCAATCTTTGGAAAACACTGGGAGCAGGACTAGCAGATGAGGATGCAGATCTGGGAGATGTCTGAAGGTTGGGGAAATATTTATCACTAAATCTCAAACCCTGTACTTTAAGGAGGATGCTAGAGAGATGCTGGCACACTCTGCTCTGAAATTAGGATCCATAAAACCTAAGAAAAAAAGAGCTCTTATTTTTTCTTAAAGTACCATCCTATCCCTTTCCCTTCGGGTTCTCTGCCATGATCCATGGGGACACCTGTGGAGAGGGGACATTACTATGCCTAAGTAAGTTTAGGTTTCTAAGCTCTTTAAAGCTACTGTATAAAAATCATATTTATGCCTAGCTTAAAACTTCAAATGCATCCTTACAAAGTTACAAAGGATCTTTTTCCGGAAAGGGGAGGAGGGGAGGGAAAAAAACCAAAAACTGCAAATGAAGAAACAATAACACCTTTCAGATCCCTTCCCCAATACATTCTTTGTTCAAAATATCTTCTTTGGAACCACTACCAAATGACTTTCTGCCACCCAGCAGAGGCCAACACAGCCTGTGAGCAAGCTACCATCTCCAAAAATGGTTCTGTCCCTCACTTCTGAGTGACCAGCCTACTTTACATTTTGAAAGAGCTAAACAACACAAACCAAGTTAGCTGAAAGTAGTTTTTACTTTAGACTACACCATCAGGTGAAGGACTCAAAGCCCTTTCAGGAAACTTTTAAGTCTGTCCTAAAAAAATCTACATACACACACGCACACACACACACGCACACTCACATAAACCAAAACCAAACTGCCAAAGAAATAAAACCCAACCTCTCCCACTGGGATCTTCCTTGTGTAGCTCATCAAATACTGAAGAGGAGTGGTGAGGTGACGATGCTGTACACACACTATATGCAACCTCATCAGAGTAAAGAACCTTTTGCTGTTCACCTGGGGAAGGAGAGGAGAAGGATGATTCCAAACTGCCTCTGTAACCACGCGCTTCCAACCCAAAACAGAAGGTTCCAAGTGTGCCTTGCAGAGGGGCTTCCCTTACCAACGCATTTCTATGCAAATTTTACAAAAGGCAATGGAATAGAGGAACAAAAAGCAAGACTAAGGGAAAAGAGCAAAGCTTAGGAGAGCAGCCCCGAGGGATGAACGCAATATAGGACAAGTCTCAGGAGACAAGAATTCAAGCAGCCAAGGCAGGGAGCATGAGAAAGCATCACAACTACAAAAAGTAGTCCATACAGACCCGTTGGCTCTAGCCAACTCTTCTGACCCATGTGCTGTGAGAATTTTTTTCTTCCTAACAAATGTTACATTTTTAAATCTACGATTTACATTTTGGCATGTGTTTTGCAGTCACTAAAAAAATTGGAAACCCATAAAAAGGAAAAATTAAACACCTAGATCTGCTTGGAACAGAAATCTGTTTTTTTTTCCTTAAAATGAAAATGCCAAATTTTGTTGTGCACAAAGAACCCCAAAGCTGTGTTGAAGTGGTGCAAGTTTCAGGATTTATGCACTGATGTCCTATGTGTCTTTAGTATACATTTCCTCCTAATGCAAGCACTGCTGCTAGCTTAAAACAAAAATACTGAAAAAGTAACAAATGTCATAACTGTCCTGTTTTTTTAATCAAACAGTCTGAAAGGCTAAATCACCTGGGGAAATACACCCAAACAAACTCCAACTCTCAACATAGCACAGAACCATATACAAAACTAAGCAGAGTTTTGTCAGAACATCATTTTAGCTGAAGGGAATTCTTTCCTGAAAGGAATGAGGAAAGCAGAAAGAAGTAGGGGGGGGGAATGAGAGAACATATAAAAGTTCTGCTATAAACAAAGATACAGCTTTTTTTGTAAAAACCTCAGCTGCCTTTAAAATGAAAAATCTCAAACTAAACCCCTCTCCCCCAGTTGCCACTCTGCTGAGACAGAAGTAGGGAAGGAGAAGGATGGGCTTTGCCAAGTGAGCGATCACAACTACCTGTGAATGGGGCATGGGGAGGGGGGAAATAAAAAAAAATGGCTGAAGCCACTTAAAAGTCACATGATTGGTTTGTTTTAAAGCAAGCAGGTCAATGTCATATCCACTGTTTCAAACTGCTTTGTTGGGAGAGGGGCTTGAATGATGTTGCTGTCAGTCAGTGTGGGGTGGGGATAGATCTGGTGAGACTTTCAGAAGATCCAGTGGGGTCCAGTCTAAGCTGTGGTGCCTCTCAGGCAGCAGGGCCAGCATCAGAGGTGCTCCTAGGCCTTGCTCTCCTCCACTTTGACTGCCTGAGGTTTGATCGCTCCTGTGCGCACTGGCTTCATCTGGTTTGTGGAGGCTGTTTCTTGCAGCTTCACTGCTCCCAGATTGCCTTTGTTATCATCCACCCGCTGCTTTGCCTTTTGACACAAAAACCAAAGCATTAGCTATGACAGACACCTCTAGGCAGGCAGAACAAGCAAACTGTGACCATCATTCGTGAAAGACATCAAATTTGCTCCTGTAGCATCTCACATTTAAGAATCTCAGTCTCTCACATATTTGGCAATACAAGTAACTTATACAAATTCCACAGTATAACTTAGTAGAAATTAGTAGAACTAATTTCTCCTGACTTCCAAGTTACACAGAATTACTCCTGGACTCAGTAAAACACCCACCTACCCAGGGGAAAAATACCAACTCCCACAGGGAGCTTCAGTTACACAGACCTTTCTGCCTTGCTGCCTCTCCTTTGCAGCCCAAGACACAAGCACAACAGTGTGGAAGAGCAGGTGTTTTTGGGCTGTATGAAGAACTCAGGTACACTACCTGTTGTACGTAGTGTCCTTGCACAGAGCCCATGCTCACTGCTGGTCCCGACGGCTTCCCGCTGGGGCTGGCAGAGCTAGGCCTGGAAATCGAAGAGTCGACAACATTCATGGAGTAAATTCTACAATGGAATGACAGCCTTATTCATGTGTGAAAGGAAAAAAGACAGCAAAGTAGCAACAGACAGAGCACAAATCTGCACTGTGCAGATCAGTAAGCTCCACAGTCCAAACGGCAGCACATGCGTTGGGAGAAAAAAATAAATTAGTGTCCCAAAAGCCTCAATGACCTGATGTGTCCAGACATGAGCACTCCCATTGTCAGACCACAAACATTTATTCAGTGTTCCTCAGATTTCCCACCTTCACAAGGAACAAAAGCACACACCAATTGCAAACTGTCTTTGAGATTCAGTGAACAAGTAACTTCATGCACTTCCCAAAAAGCACCGGGTCAGATACACACACTGACCCACACCCAAAATGAAAGCCATGACGACCATGCATTTAGATACTAGTATTTGGACTGAAGTGAGCACGTTCTAGACATGAAAACCCAGGTGGATCTTGTACAGTGATGATGGGTGTATCACATGTTTCTCTCCCATCCTAAGGAGCCCAGGTTCTGTGAACGTCTCACCTGTAGGTGTGTGGGGACGGTACAGACCCTCCGGAGGACATGCTCTGTTTACCATCGGAGAAATGAAACCCTTTCATTTCCATCTGGGAAGACTACAGAGGAAAATGAGTGAGAGAGAAAGAAGCATCTGCATTCACAAATCACTCATTACTTCATATAAACACTAAAGCCAAATCTTTGCCCTTCTCCCCATCATGCCCATTAAAAGAAGCAGTATTTTTCAGGTGAAGAAAGTGAGGCTTGTAAGTGAAATAATCTGTTTCTATTAAAGCACCAAGCCAGCAGCACAAGCAAATACAGAACCTGAAAGTTAACTGCTGTGCTCTCTCTCCCCTATAAGACGACAAACTTATGATATGAATCCATCAAACCAGACATGACATTAATGTACCTACTCAAATGGACAAGCTTCACAACAGAGTGAAATATCTGGGCAGTATTCCAACTGTGTCTGGAGCTCACCACCCCTCAAGCACTCTGGGGAAACCTGTGTAAACATGTAATAAAACTGGAGACTCCAAACTGATCAAGGCAGGATGTGGCTCCCTGGAAACAGAATGATGACCAGCAGCAAAACCTGAAAACTGCTGGCTTGTGCTTTGGAGATGAGGGGAAAAGGGTTCCTTCATTTTAACAGCAATCCTTGGCTTGGATATTTAAGGATCCCAAACAAGCCATTCTCCCCTTTAACAAGCAAGGAGTAAAACTTCAACGCAGGAGGGGTTACTGAATGCCATAAGCAGCACCAGGAGTTAATCCTTACCTCCCTGCTGGCAGCAAGAACAGAAGGCTGGGATCCAGGAGGGAGGATTCTTCGGGGAGCTCCTACAGGCAGGTTTTGCCCCTGAGGAAGCTGGATGGACTGTGGCAGAAGCAGGGGCTGCTGGCCAGAGCCGTAGCGGGGCAGAGGCAGCTGGGAGCCAGGCACAGGCATTGTCAGCTGTGTGACAAGGACATGTAGTTACCTTAATGGCAGTAACAGTCTCGTGCTTGACATGCTGCCTCCCAATACCCTGAAAGCACAGCCTTGCCAAAAGGAAGCTCCCAAACAGTGCGGTCCGGCACGGAATAAACGCAAATGACTGTAACAGAGGGACTTTGACACTGAAATGGATATTCTGGCAGTGCTGCCAGCACCCTTATCAGCTGTGTTTTTAACATGCCACCAAGTTAACCTAACTGCCCGTGGATGAGGGCTTTCCTCCATTCCTAGAGCCCAGTTTCCCAGTCTTCCTCACGGTCACTTCATGAGTCTGCATTCCCTTCATACAATGGCAGTGTCAGACAGTGCAGCGTCAGGTGCCTTGTTTTTACCTTTGAAAATCTCCTACACTCTTATACCAAAACATTTTGAGGATTGGACATCCAGAGAAAGCGATGGAGACCTCAGTTCCATGTTTCACAGTGAGCTTCAAACCAATGATGGACATAATTAAGAGCAATTATGAAAAATATTGTAGCTCGGGGCTGACGCACCTCCTGTTCCCTCTGATTTTCTCACAATTGCTGGATTTGGGAGGTTCTATCAACACTTTAGAACAAATAAACCAATCTAAGCTGGCAAAAGAAACCAAGTTACTCGCTTATGATGGATAAAGCATTTCTTCAAATATTTAGTTTGCCAGTTTTTTCTGTATTTTCCTCACCTAAGTTACTTTCAGGATTAACTCTTTATGTCAGTCACAACATAAAAATCCCTCTGAAACAAAAAATAAACCTTAACAAGTTGCACAAGATAAAAGTAAGATGAGTTTAATAAAATTATCAAATTTCTCCAGAGAATCAGAGCACATGCCCACAAACACAGCTATGCTCACAGCAGAATTCAATGTTTTTATGTGAACCATGCTTTATTAAAACATTTTCACACATTGAAATTCCTGTTAGGATTCTATCAAACAGATCAGCTGAAGTTGTAAATGAGACTTGGACGACAAATGAACTGAGAAGACGGATGAGCCTTTAATACAAGTTCCTAGTTGCCCTGGAAGCTGAGGTGATGGGAGAGATGACTGGGATTTGGCTCTCAGAAGTGGTGCTTTTAGGACAACCATTGCATCATGGCCTCCTATGCATGCAGCACTGGAAGGTCTGACTTCCAAGTGACAAAATTACATCTCAGCAGGGACAGTCAAGATATTAGCAATCATCTCTTTAAATAAGGTGCTGCATATGTGAAACCATGGTTCACAGAACAGTGTCTTGGGGAAATCTTCCGCCTCTTTACAAAGAGTTTAGTTCAGACAGACATGTTACAACCCATTCTCAGAAACAAGTGGCTGTGAATTAGCCTGGACCAAAGGAGTGGCTCGCCAGTCCTGCTCCTAACCTGTGTGAGCTGAGAGTCCATCATCTGGGAGGCTCCCATACCAGCCTGGTTTATCTGCCCCTCATAAACCAGTGCCTGGCTTCCATTCATGGGCTGATAGGGGGACCCAGACTGGGTTTTCACCACCTCCAAGGGCTGCATGCCTGGGAAGGCGGAATATGGAGGCTTCAGAGCAGTGCCTCCTGTCAGGACCATGGTGCTGGGCTGGGACAGACTGGGGTGCATGTACACCTGAGACCTGCAGGAAAAAAACATGCTTCAGTCATTATGCACAAAACCTTAGGAGACTGTACAAACACACCCTGCCAAACAATATCTGGCCTGCTTCAGTTCTCAGACAACTAAACTGACAGCTTAGAAAGAAGCTGTGATGCCATTTTCCATTTTAGCTACCAGGATTTTTTACTTCCACTCTCAAGAGCTTTTACAACCGTGTCCTTGTGTTGCCAGAATATTCAACAAAACATTGTGTAGTATCTAATATTTATGTTCCAATATCCCACACAACTACCTGTGGATTAGCAATTAAGGGAGGATTCAAGTTACCTAAAGTCTGCAGCGGTTTTGCAAAGCAGGAAAAAATCAGAAGTTAAAGATTCCAACAGCTCTAGCAAATAAAAAAGTTGTTTTTGTTTTTTTTAAACCTGTGTTCAGGCTTTTGAAGCATTAATTCAGATTTTTCATGCTCATGCTCCCTACACTGGCACTGTTATTAGGGGAAGGAAACAGCATTTGAACGAAGGGGAAAGGGAAGATGAGTGTGGGTGCCTGATCAATGTACACACAGATCAGGAACATAAAAGAGAAAGCCCCAAGGAAAGAAAAACAAGAAGCAGTTACCTGAAGGGCTGTATGGAGCTGTACATCTCCTGGGACTGGGAAACAGGCAGACCACCCCTCAGTCCAAGCTGAGCTTGGGCCTGTAAGGATGTGTGGAGGGAAATGGGAATCTGTTGAGCAGCAGCAGCCTGCAGAAGAAATTAATATAACTGAGAAGTACAAGAGAAGCCAGAAACTCTCCAAGGGTGTTAAAAACCCATCAGTTTCCTGCATGAGACAATCTGCAGTGACAGTTACCTACACTGGGCCTTTACCCAGCCCTGCATCGTTCCCCAGCACAGCAGCACTGCCAAGGAAGACACTGCACAGGCACCCAGAGGTTAATGCCTGCAAGAGGCATTTGATAGACATGAGGGAACCAACATGCTCCTCACATAGAGAAGGCAGTGACAATCCAGCTCTCACCTGCCTCTCACCTTGAGAGAGCTCTCCCCAGCCCTATCAACACACTATTTTACTAGTGAAGTTACTCATTATTATTGACTAGCTGGGGAATTTACTGGAAGTCACTTCATCTCACACAGGCCTCAGCATCTGCTTCAGTTAAAACCAGTCCAAGGGCACTGGTACAGAAGGGAAAGAACTCCTCAGCTTCTTCCCTTCAGTTTCACTAACCTCTGACACCCACTGGGAAGTAGCATTCAAGGAACTTAAGTGGAGCCACATCTAAGTTCCTTTGGGCTATGAAAGTGAAAAATTACTCCTTGTTTCTTAAATGCCACCCTGAAGAATCCCTGAAATACCACTTGCAAGCTGTACTGCTCCCTTACCTGTTGGTAGCTTTGCTGCTGAGGTATCGTCTGAGGGACCAGGCGGGGCTGACTTGCAAACACATGGCCATCCAGGTACAGGGGTGGAATATGGTTACCTGGACATCAGAAAAGACAGGCTGTAAATTCAAGGTTCAGGGGAGATACAGGCACTGTATCTGCAGGTCAAGACTATTTCCTATCTCTCAGCAAGTTAGCATAAACATAGTACCCCATTCAGAAGACGCTGTAAAGCTCCTAAATCCACATACCAACATCTGCAGTAGCAGGAGGAGAAATCACACCTTTCTGTAAGAGGCTAAAGGTAAACCTAGGTTTCCCACCTCCACAAGAGTCAGACACTAGCAGTTCAGAAGTTGGTAACCTGTACTCAAAACTAAATGCCAGAAATCTGCTTTGCAATCATCTCATGTTTGCAGGGAGAAAAAGAGCAAACACGGCATTTAACGCCTTTACACACGAGATCTAAAAGCCATATTCACCCCAAGGGTGGCACCAATT
This sequence comes from Parus major, assembly GCF_001522545.3. NCBI lineage: Eukaryota > Metazoa > Chordata > Aves > Passeriformes > Paridae > Parus > Parus major. The sequence continues at coordinate 4,575,730 of NC_031785.1, forward strand.
AGAAACTGCTGTGCCACTCCTGTGCTTTCGTGCAGATCTGAACCAAAGGATGAAGCAGCAAGTTTAGGATGGGTAAGGAAGGAAACCACCTGACTTGGAATGACCTGTTTACCAAGTGGAATCTAATAACAGACTCACTACACATTTCACTCTGTTCTTGAACTGAGACATGAGAAAGACAGTGCATACATGAGAAACCCTTTGGGACCCAGAAGTCATCCCATGGAGAGAACCTCAATACATTTCCTCTTTCCAGATGCTCTCCCCTAATTGCACACACTAACATGACTGAGTTAAGCTTTTCCTTTAACTAAAAGACAGCAACACCTTCCACCTTCCCAGAGTTCTGTGCACTGAAACCAGTTGTTGTTTTGCTCTAAGTAAAAAGTGCTCAGAATCTGTCAAACACCAGACAGCAATCACTCTACACATAAACTCTTCTCACCATGCTCTCATCTACCAGAACCAGAGGATGACTCCCAGATAACAATCAGACAATGAAAATGCTGCTGCAGTTTGTAGGTACCTGGGATAGATGCAGAGGGTGCTACAGATGCCACAGGCATAGGAGGCATAGAAACTCCACCAAAAGAGCTGTAGCTGACACCGTTGGAAGCTCCAACACTGGAAGGAGGCTGGATGCCTGAGCCTGCACCTCCTGGGGAGTTCTGTTCTGGTAAACTCGGAGAGTTTTCCCAAGCTTTACGAGCAGACTCCATCTATGGAAACAAAGAACAATAACTACACACAGTTCAAACAGGGAGGACATTACCAAAGCCTACAGCTGCTCATCTGTGTCCTATGAGCTCAAATTCACTGCACTCTAGGCACAGTGGAAAACTGACAGGTCTGAGGTCAGGGGGTTCTACAACGATTTGTAATGGACAAGAATCCTTCACAAATACTCAAACCCCTTGGTATTTGCTGAGCTTCTTGGGTTTGGGCTGGAGGTGTTTTTTGTTTTGGTTTATTTGATTTTGTTGTTTGTATGCTTGAGTGAGTTTTGTTTGGTTTCCCTCTCTCTTTACACCACCAAACTTCCCAGGATCTCTGAACAGTCACCTTACCCAGTACTGAAATAGAAAAGCTCTGTTGCACTGGTTCTACAATTGGCAAGGACTTCCTGCATTCAGGACTTAAAACACACACCCTAGCACTCATGTTGAATAGCACATATGCACAACTTGTACAAAAGCTAATTAAGTTTAGCAATACCTAACAAAATACTGTGGGAAAGATCTTCCCACCTTCATTACTCTGCCCACAGAGACATGGTATCCACACACCTTCAGCTTCCTTACCTTAAGAGTAAGGTCTGCAGTGGGGAAGGACATGGGGTTCAGGCCGATGCAGCGCTGGAGGTGATGATCCCTTCGCAGGATGGGAATAGACTGTGTTAACCCTGCCTGAGGGGAGAGTCATAAAAGGAGAATATCTGTGAACTCTTAGGAGAATGTTATGAGCCACCAAGGCTAACAGAAGTTCAGCTAGGCAGCTCCAGTAACTGCATGTCAAAGAATTCAGTCCCCAGTCATACTGCAGGAGCCAAGTGTTCAACCCATTCTACTCTTGCAATAAAGGAAGCTTTGGTTATGTGCAAAGACACCCCTCTACAGTCAACTATACCAGTTTTCACTTTAACTTATCAGTTTGATCCAGTAACTTCCACTTGTAGAAGAGTTCTCCCTCCTGTTCCATACTTAGAAACTACCTGAGTGTTAGATAAAACCTTTTTCTGAAAAGAAACACCCTTTAAGACGGATCTCCAAAATCAAAACCAAACAGCCTACAAACTTAAGACATTTCAAAAGCAGCTTTGTGTGTGTCTAACACTGCTGTCTACAGCTAAGCTACCAGCTGAGCTTTCAGTATGCTCACTTTCACACAGAATAATGAAATACCCAGATGGCTGGAATAAGCTGGGAAATCTCCAAAAAGGCCTGACCACCATGTTACAGTTCTCTGCCTTGCTGTGGTAGATGAAACCTTCTGAGGAAGCTGGGCAGTCAGGGTCTAAACATGTCACTATCTGCATCATGACCATGTCCAACACGTGTGTGTCCTGGGGGAAGAGACTGGTCATCTCCGAGATGGCTTTACACAGGCCACCATGATAACGAAGTTGCACTCTACATTATTTCTGAGTTTGTGACACTCATTTTACCAAGATATCTTGAGATTTCCATTTTGGATTTCAGTGACATGTGCTGCCTAACCATGAAATATGAAGTCAGATGCAAACATGCTTGCTCTCTTTGGAAGCACCTGAGGTTTATCTAAGGAGTATCTCCAATGAATCAATGTCAAAAGTAAAAAAATACTTACATTACTGGCCAAGGCATCCTGCAATTTGGTGACAGGGTTAGCTGCAGTGCCAGAGGCAGAACCAGGTGGCAAGCTGAAGTCAGAGTCCTGAAAAAGCAAAACACAAAATTTAAATCCAGGTCCATGCGCCAACCCCCTCTGCTTTTCATGGTTAATGACTCTAGCCTGAATTATGATGCTACAAACTAAAGACTGATCTCCAGTAAGCCTCGCTGGAAACAGCAAACACTTCTCAGCACTCAGCAGCAGGCAACCCCCAGAGACATACAAAAGCTTGGCCATGATTTTGTCCCTCACCTCTGTTACCACCCCCAGTTGGTCCTTGGGACAGAATTTCCAAGTGGGTACTACATGTTACCAGGACATCATCCTGAGTCTGTGTCAGTAATAAAATCTAAGGCAAACCTACAGGTGGAAGCTTCCTCTAAATAATCTTTCTGCCTCAAACCACTTTTCGTGTCTCAAAAAGATCAAATCACCAAGAAGATAAAAACAAATTCAGTCCTCACTTTAGGATTTACTCCAAATTCAATGGGTGGCACAGGAAGTACAGAATCCACGTGAATTTCCACCCCATTAACAGGGGGAATATTCCCTTCCAGCCGTTCCGTTCCCTCCGAACCCTTTCTGTTTTTCAGGGAGCGTTCGTTGCCAATTGGTCCAGGCTTGTGTTCCTTGTTCTGTCCTGAGCCTTGATCTGAATCCTTAACAGAAAAGCAGAGAGGCTGAGACACAAAGACCAAATAATCCAATCTCAAGCCTTAAAAATGCTATCAAGAACAACACAACCACTTCACAAGGTCTCTCACTCTGCGCTCTGGCTTGGCTGCAAATCCAGATTACCTTTTTATCAGTTTGCTTCTGCACTTGCTCCTTCTGGCAGTCAGGCTTTGGGTCCACCAGGCCAGCCCCATTCATCTCCTCTGGTTTGAGGGTGCCATATGGAGAACTGCGCTGAGAGGAGGTTGCGGAGGATTCCCGAGACTCCGCGCTCAAGTCAATGCCACTATCCCCCTGGCTGCCTTTAAATCCCTGCTATGCAAAGCACGAAATGTGTTAAAGCCCCGGACTCCAACCCAGCGCCACCAAGGAAAAAACATCCCAGAAAACAGCAAGACCATGTCCCTTTTTTCAAATCACCATCCTGGTTAACTGCAAAGGAGTTGGGCCTGACCTGCAGCACCCCTCTGCTGCTCCTTCAGCTCTACAAAGCCCTGAGACAGGTGAACTGATACACCAACCAGGCCATGGCTCCAGAGTAAGGAAATGTGTCCCACAGAACAACCAGGCTGAGCTAGCCAAACTCACTCCACATGTAACCCAAACAAAATTTGGACTCTTGGTCTCCAGAGGTGAAGCATTCAGGAACTCCTCTGCCCTCCCTGCGTTAAGGCTACAGCTACACGCTGCTCACAGGCACAAGGCAAAGAGGACCTATGGCATTCCATCCTCCTTGACCACAGTCTGCACCCAGTGATGAGCTTTACCCTGGAACAGCTCTATCACACAGTTACTCCAGATTTATACCCACACAACACCAAGCTGTGCTTGGTTCTCTAAGTCAAGATCTGAACAGCGTCAAGCTCAAATTAAAACTGCAGAGACAGTTTAAAATGGCACAAGCAGAGCTAAAGAGTCACTAAGCACAGATGGAGCAATGAGAAGCATAAAAGCCACTTGCATTAATACTTTATACACACAATACCTGAAGGGCACCTTAGGTGCCACTTACCTCGGTGCTAGACTCAGTACCATTAAAGGTATTTACAGGCTTGCTCCAGGAATCACTGCCAGGAGACTGAACAGAAAGTGCTGGAAGAGAATGGAGGGCAGGGTTCAGCTGCTTGAAACACAGCTATGAGCACACCCTGTACACATTACAACATCAACCTTCCATTTCTAGACATGAGAAAGGGTATTTTCATCACTTCAAAAAGTTAAGTGTGGCCCAGACATCTGAGATGTGATGCAGCAGAGAACACAGGGTATGAGGAGTGAGAGTAGAGAACAAGGAGGAGGTTTCTTAGGGAACAGAACAACAGGAGAAAGAAAGGTCAGAAAGAAACAAGGGAGGCACTAGCTTTTCAGGGCTAGAGACGAGAAAATGTAGGAAAGCAAAATAAGGAAGTCTGAAGTAGATCCAGCCCAACCAGCTATAAAATGCTGTATGTAGTAGGATCCTGATGTGAAACAAAGACCCAAGAAATAGATTAGGAGACTGACATGGCCAGTAACAGGAGGAGGATGGCTGAACAGTAGAGCTCATAACAGAGGCTACTCCATGTGTCTGCCAGCTCCCCTCCCACTCCCAGCATCAGACAGGAGAGGGCTGTCTCCTCTGAACCATGGACCCCATCCTTGCTGCACACCCCAGAGGCCTCCAGCTCTGTGAAACCCTTTGGAACAAGGGATCCAAGCCTACCTGGGCTGTTGCTCTCCCAGATCTCTGTGCCCAGGCTGTTTCCAGACACTGTTACATCGCTCTGCTCCAAGCACAGGCTGTTCTGTTTCTTAGCAAATCGCGGTGGAATGCGCGACTGAAGGACGCGGGCCTTGGCTGGTGCCTGTGACAGGAAAGGCGCAGGTGTCAGACTGGGAGGCTCCCTCAGTCTAACAGGACTGGAAAGAGCTGCTTTTTGTAGTGTGAGATCTTCTGGCAACAACACACTGAGAGTGCAAAATCCTCCACTGCTCCTGCTCCCCAATATCCCACCCACTACAGGCAACAGCTGGCTTAGAGAGCCAAGCTGCTTTGGATGAAGACCACTCTAGAAACTTAGCTCCCAATTAACAATTCTGCTGCAAGCCAAGGAGAGTCAGAAATCTCCCTTTTAGACCAGCAACTCTAAATATATTTCTGGGGCCCAAAACAGGATCTGTAGCACTTTGGCACTGTCAAGTGTATGTTTTTCTGTTCATACAAACACTTTCTGGAGCCCTGTTTCTCTGACTGCAACCATGTAACAGGTCCAACTTTTCTGCCTCCCATTCCTCACCTGAGCAGCCTGCTCCTTCTTCCTTCGCTCCTCTTCCAGCAAACGACGCTGCTTTTTAGTAAGAACTTCAATGAAGCCTTCCCCTGCCACAGAACCAACTTCATTCTCTTCTGCTGTGTTCGACACCCGATTATCAATGATGGTACCTGAACAAAGCACACAGAGGAGAATACAGTGCACGTGTGTGCATATAAAGCTTTATAATTGCAATCATTTAAACAGTGTGCTCCAAAAAGGATCTATGCCACAATAAGTTCACCTAGCAACATCACAGCTACATTTTGAAAACAAAATCATCTGACATCTACCAGCCACTTTATCTTTCAGAACTTTGCTGTCTCCTCTGTTTTAGGATGAGCACACTTCAGCTGGAGAGCTTGGGAATGGCAACTGTGTGATAAGTCAGGTAACTTTCTTTTCAGAGATACTCATTTCTTGCCTCCCTGCCATTAGTTCGGCGTCAAACTCCCCACTCTGGATGCTCTCTCAACTTCCTTCACACAACAAGCCTAAAAATACATTAGCCTCTTAGAGAGAAACAGAGAAATATTCTCCCTAAACACAAAATTTCTATAGAAGGAACATTAGAGACACTGTCAGACCTGGCTGAAAATTTTGTGTTTAAAATTTAACAACAATTTTACCTTCCATGTTTTTCTATTTAGATACACAAGAATTTTCTTGCTTCTGTAAATAAACAGGAAAAAGCCCCTGATTTGAAAACTACCTGGATTGAATCAGTCTGGCTTGAAGTCAGCCATAATATGTTATCCTCTTAAAGAAACAAATGAATCAAGACACTCACTTCCATAACTCAGTTCAAACTGTGACAAGGCATCTCCTTTCTCACTTGCTCTTTGTGCAGTGGATTTGTGCTCCTTCTCTGGCTTTTTACCTGGCCCCTCAGCACTCTCTGAGTTTACATGGGATGCCCTATCCAAGCTATAAATGGAGTGGCTGCTCCCACCACTGGTGTTGCCAAGACCTCCTCCTTCTTCTGGAGACCTATGCAGAAAGAAGGGAAAAGATTTAGTTTTGTCAGTAGAATGCCAACAGAAGTCACAAGAATGCATGGGGTGTACACATCCACTCTTTCAACATCTGCATACATCACAGATCAGAAAACAACTTTACCTTTTGCTCTTTATCAGAGTCCCATTCTGCTGGCTCTCGTATCTGGAAGCTGCTCCCACACCAGTCCTGACAGACTGCTCTGCAAACCCTGCCAGCTCAGCCTTGCGGCTCTGCCTGTCCACCAGTGGCCTCTGGCTTGAGAAGCTCCTCTTTGCCAGTTCCCTCTTCTCTCCCATGCTCCCGGTGCCGAGGCCACCCTCCAGTTGGCCCTCACTCTCTGGAGCTCCATCTCTTCTCTCCCTCCGCTCGCTGAAGTCGCTGCTCTCAGATGCTGTCTCCCACTCCTCATTGGCATGGTCTGAAGAGTTCTGGTAGGAGAGCTCAGGAGAGCGTCTGCCCGAGATGCTGCTCTTCTCTGCAGTGCTCAGTTTGGGTCTGCCTGGCCACTGGCTGGGCAGCAGATTAGGGCCTCCCTCCTCAGGGTTCCACTGCCCGACCGATTCCCTCTCCTGCCTGAGGCGCCTGAAGCGCGGGGGCTTGTCCTGGCGGGGAGGACGCCGCCTCCTGAAGGGCCTGTTCTCTATGTTCTCCTGATCTGCTGAGTAATCCTCCTGGAAAAAGTGCCTTTTGTCATCCAGATGACTCTCATCAAAAACCCGGCTGGAGAAGGAATCCGTGTGTTTGTAAGAATCCTGAATGTAGTCCCTGTCAGACTGCTGCCTGCTCCCAAAAGCGTCTGACGGAGATGTGTGGCTGTATTCCTGCCACCCTCCTCCCCCACTCCTGCCTTGCCATTGGGTGGGCTCCTTACCCATGAACCCCCTTCGTCCATAGCCAGAGTTGCTCAGTCTTGGTGGCAGTGATCTCCCAAAGGCTCTTGGAGCCCTCATCTTAGGATCCAGGCTATTGTGATCATCTGAATAGATTTTGTTGGACCTCCAAGACTCTTTGAAGTCTCCCTTTTTCAAATCACTGTCCTCCCTGTCTAGCACAGAGCCTTCATTGCTGTTCTCCGAGCCCCTCTGCCGGCGACGCTTGGGGAGCTCCTCGTACTCTGACCCTTCACTGTGTGTCTCACTAGCAATCCGGCGCCTTGGTTTGCCTCTGGGGAAGTCCTCTGGTTGATTGAACTCCCGGAGCCCTCGGCCCCTGCTGCTCCTCTGGTTGTTGTTGTAGACTCCCCTGCTGCTCACAACCGTGCCTCGGCCTCTGAAAGTGAACTCTCTGAAGCCTCTCCCTCGCCCACGCCCTTGACCTCTCCCACCGAAAGCTTGCTCCTCATCAATGAAGATCCAGTTGTTTCTTTTTGTGGGAGGGAGATCGCTGCTCTCTCTGGATAGTTTGTTCTCCCAGGTTCTTTCTGGTTTCTCCTCTTCCTCCTCCTCCTCCTCTTCTTCCTCTTGGGATTTCTCAGCCTCTCGTGCAAGGCTGGTTTGGGAAGAACCCTTGTCATCCAGCAAGTAATGCGTGGAGTTCAGCAAGGCAGCAGAGTCATCTGACTCACTTTCTACCTTCTCTTTCAGTGGGCGTGAGCTGTCCTCTCCCTCCAATTTAACCTTCTCCATCTCCTTCTCCTTCTCTTCCACCTTGAGGGCCTTCAGGACTGGTTTTTTAATGGGGCCCGACCGGCGTGTCCTCCCCATCTGCTCCTGGTGCTGCCCGCTGGTGTTGCGGCTCTCAGGAGCCCACTCTGCTGTCTCTTCAGTGGCCTGTTTGGTACTGGCTCCTTCTTTCTTCCATGGGTCAGCACTGAATGATTCCTCCTCCCGGGGTGCTTCTTCAGCAACTTCTGCTGCTGTCTCCACAGGTTTCTGATGGTGGCTGATATCCCAACCATTATATTCAGGCTTCTTCTCCGCTTGGATAAAATCAGGCTCAAGGGGTGAACACCTCAGGTTTGCATGGCGGCTGCCAGCAGGACAGGCTTCCTGCACACTCTCCTGATGCTGGAACAAGAGATCCTGGCCTATCCTCTGAGAAGGCAGGCAGCTGTCAAAGTCTGCTTGGGCCTTCTTGTCAAAAGCATTCAAATACTCCTCCCCTCTCTCCTCAAAGAGATCTCGCTGAGTGCTCAGACTCTCCGGCCTTCCAGAAGCAGAGTAATTTTCATTCCTAAAAGTTAACAAAGGAAATAAAGGGAAGTCAGGTAATGCAGAGCACAGCACATCTCCAAGGGCCCAGGCTGGATACAAGAGGTAAAAAGAAGTAAACTGAAGTTTAAGCTAAATCATGAGGCAATGAACCTGTAAATACCAAAATGTTGGGCAGAACTGCTAAGGTCCCAGGCTGTACTGCCTGGTTTGTTAAATCCATGCATGATGAATAAAACAGTTCCTATGATGGGCAGCAAACCTAAGAAATGAAGGGAGATTTAACCTCCAGTGATGCGGAGACATGAAAACAAAGAAATTGGTTTTAGAACGTCCAAAGAAAGTAGGAGACAAACTAGCAAGCATCAAAATTTTTGACTCATTTTTATACCTTCCCATGTAGGTGACAAGTCCCCCTCTCCCTCCAAACAGGCTCCAAGCTGGTCAGATAGAAAACTTCTGAATAGCTCAGTCTGTAAACACCTCCACAGCTAAAACACTCAGGAGTGTAAGGGTGCTGCTCCCAGATCAGTACCTGGGCTTGTTCACAGACATCTTTCAGACCAGTTCTACAACTGCTTTTCAGCAGATGGCTGACAGCAGCATCTCCCATCCCAGCATGCATGAGGACAGGGGAATTTTACACTCACCTGGCATGTAGCCCCTCCATGCTCATGTTGTCAGCCTGTTTTTGATGCGACAGGGAGTATCCTTTGCTCTGCAGGGATGTGTAGCTGTCCTGGCCCCACACTGGCACAGGATCCAAGGGAGCTGTTTTCCTCTCCACCTGCCCTGCCTGACAGTTCTGATCTTCGGACCGACAGCTGCTCCCACCAATGGGGTCCTGCTGAATCATGGGCTTCATAATTCCTGCTCATGACAGAGTTAATGCTGTTAGCACTAGGATTTCACAGACAATCTCCTAGCTTGACTTCCCTTCCTTCTCAGGAAGCAGGCAACTGCAGCCATGGAAATCTCCCTTGTAAAGAAAAGCCTATGCTTGGAAAATGCACAGCTGGGAAATACAACTGGAGTGATACAGAAGATGACAGAGTTCTCAGAGCCCAGCCCACACAGACTCTATACAGCATCACTGGCTTGGGATCAAGCAATCCACAAACTCCAGGGAATGATTTATGCATCCTGATGTTTACATTCACACCTCTGAAGATTAGTAACAAGATAGGAAGGTACAAAGTGCACACAGTTCAGTAACAACAGGGTTTCTCAATCACATTTCCTAAACAGGGTCTATTAAGATTTCATATGATTACAGTGACTCCAAAACTCATCCTTCTCCTCCAACAGGCAAGATCCCTTTCCTCCAAGGGGCAAGATCAGTCACTAAGGTCACAAAGCAGTCAGGGAAGGTCTCCCACTGCAGCGCAGAGAATGGACAGACATGTCCACATGTCTTCCCTCCCAGTCTCCTACCACTTCCCACTGCAACCAGCTTTCTCATCCCCAGAGAAGGAATGCCAGCCAGAATGCAAAGTCTGGACAGAGGTTAAGAAACACAGCAAATTTCTAGATATGAACCAACTCAACAGCCAAGATAAACACTGACAACACCTCACCTGAAGGGTGAAGGGCTGAAGGGTAGAAATCCACAGGGGTGCGACTCTGGGCCATGCGAGGGTCCATGTAGGAGGGCATCATCATCCAGCGGGGATCAAAGCCGAGCATCTGCGGGTGCGGTGGGTAGAAAGTCCGCTGGGGATGGGAGTGGGATGGGGGAGGGTAGACCTGCTGCTGCCAGTGCTGCATCTTGTACAGCTGCTCCTGCAGGGAAGAGGATGGGCCATTGGACATGGTTGTGGTGCCAGGAATCACGCTGACACGCTGGTCAGCCAAAGGGAAACACATGTCGTCCATCAAAGGCTCAATCCCTAACCAGATGGGAGGGTGCAGCAGAGAGGGGTAATTCACTACCAGCTGGGAATGTGGCAGTTATTCTGTAAATACCAGAGCAGCCAGACTATCACTGTGGACCAGGCTATGTGGCCAAACACATGGGATCAGCTTTAAGACCACAATCTGCATCTTCTCAACACTCCCATCAATACAGGACAGCTTCCTGTTAAATGCCACTTCATAACTGGAACCAAGTACTTTAGAAGCTGCTGCATTTTTCAGGAAATATATCTCTAATTTATTTATTGTAGTGTTTCCTGGGCATCCTTCAGAGACAGGCTGGCACTTGCAGGTTGTTTCCTCATCTCCCACATGACCAGTCCACCTTCCCGTAGCTGAGGACTGTCATGATGTTAATTTGATTTGACATTTAACTTTTGCTGATGGTCCTAAAAGAATATATATTTGAAGGGAGTTCTGTGTACCAAAGAAAGCTTTCAAACACTAAACATCTCCAATTAACATGAAATGCTTCTGCTTACTTGTCAAATGTGCCACCCTATTTTTTGCTAAGCTAAGCTTACAATAGTGTCAGATACTGTAACTGTTTATTAAAAAAGCCAATCCCCAACTGCAGAGTAAAAGACACACCTTTAAATCTGAATCTGACACATCATGACAGCAAGAAAGGCTCTGATAAACACAGACTATATCTACATTGCCTATTCCTGTGATACCTTGGTATTTCCTGCACAATACCAACACTTTTCCTTTTTATTCTTTTCATGGAGCTACCAAATACAAGCCAGCCAAAACATGTACTGCTTCATACATACTAGCATCATAGAGGATAAGAGAAAATAAAATTTCACGTTCTTCCAGCAGCAATGACCTATGGTATTATTAGTGTGACAGCAAAGACATCCAATTCTTTTTAGTTTAAGAGCATCTCTTTTCAAGAGTAACATTAAGCAGCATTTGCTGCTGTACATCTGAATCATGAAAATGTCAACTGCTGAGCAACGAGCACAAGGAACATCCATAAAAGAGCAATTACTGAGCAAAAGCCAATTTGTGAGCTCTTCACTAAGATCTGCAGCAGCGTTGATTATATCCCATTTCAAGTGGTCATTTTATGAAGAATGGCAATTAACTTTACATTATCTGAAGCCTGAATACTTTGTCCCCTGGTTTGGCTCTGCTGCCCAATGGAGGCTCAGTGCATCTGGCGGCAGAACTGCACAGCACGTATGGCACATACAGCACTGAAAGGTCAGGCAAGAGCCAAGATGCACAAAGCAGTTCAGCTGATGTCTCAGTGCCCCAGAAGAGTTTTCAGTTCAACAAAAATTAAACATTTAAGACCAAGTATGTTTATGGAGCAAAGAAAATCTTCTGAAAGAGCCTTGCAGAAAAAACCCAAGTAGGTATTCGATGATGGCAAAGGACCAGCCCTCTCCAAAGGCAGGAGGTGGAAAAAGAAGTGTGCCACTCCAGAACTCCCTCCCAGTCCAGAAGCAGTCCAGCAACTTGCCAACCTAAGCAGTTTGCCCCTGGCAAGCAAGTGGCTGCCCATAGCTACAGTAGTAAAGACACAGCAAGTGCTGAGTGAAATGGAAGCAGCTGAACCCCAAGGGTTTTCCCTTGTCCTGTGTATTCAGGCACTGCAGCAGTGCTGAGGAACAGCAGCTCATCTTGTGCCAGAGAGTAACAAGAGATGTTCATCAGGTTCTATGCTAGCCCAAGGAACAGAAGCTTCTCTGGGCCAGGCCCACAAAAGCACCAAGACAGCCACTGATGTGCTCATGGTTTTGGATGTGGGAATATCCCCAGCTTCTCCTACTTATTTGCAAACTGGAGTTCTGCCACAAACCACACAGTCCTAAGAGTTCCCATTGTCAGGAGATGCTCGGACAACCATGCAAGACAAGTCAACATTTCTGACAGCACTGTATTTTTCTCCCAGGCAAGTGACAAACCTGGTTGAGCCCTATCCACAAGAGCTCCAGCATCACAAGATACAAGGAAAACTCATGTAGCCCACACAGAGCCTTTTTTACCCAATCACACAGGATAGTTCCACAATCAGAAGTATTGAAAAAGGCCAGAGTAAAACCCCACTTATCTCCTCCCAGTCCAAAGACTGATGGTGTTGAGAACTGAGCAAACACAGTAGTTTTAGTGGGGGTCCAGAAAATGGGTTGTGAGCCATTTACCTGCTGCTGTTGCTGCTGCTGCCTCTGGAACCGTGGGGGAAGAGACTTCTGGTATTTGTTGAATTCTTGTGCTGGTGAGGGAGCTTCTCTGAGCTCCTCCTCACTGCTGCTTTGGGCTGCTGCTGCTGGAGCAGGACTCTCCTCTTCCAGATAGCCAGCAGAGGCATCCTGCATGTGAAACTCAGGCGTTGCTGCAGAGAAGAAAACAATCCATGTTCATGTTCATGACAGAGCTGGGAGTGCAGCACCACCACACAACATACACAGGCATGGGCATGTCCTGATAGCAATACATGGCTGAACCTTACTACAATCATACACAGCACATCCTTTATCTTGACAACCCTATAGAGAGTTTTGTCCAACTCATTTTAATGATAAATTTGGAGATCCTCCTTTGCTATCAGCCTTCTGCTTAAGCACGGGGGAGAAAGTCCTTTTCCCCTGTTAGCCCTTAAACCTGCCAGCACTTACTGGTTTTCTGATCTGTGGCCACAAGCACTTAATATTATCATCCAATCATGAGAAGCCCATGAGGCCCATTCCAACAAGGCCTCTGCTAGCACAGCTCACTGAGCACAGATAAAGGCAACTAAAGAAGTTTGCATTTATTTTAATAACTTTTTTATTTAATCGACCTTTGTCAACAACACAAAATACTCTGCAGAATACAAGCAGCAGCTGATCTCTCAAGGGCACCTGAATGCTCCCTCCCAGGAACTCACCCACTCCAGGTAAGAGATCAGTGCAATGGCAAAAAAAGCAGTTTTTACAGGGTGAGGCAGGCAGTGTTTCTGTACCTTTACGGAAAGCATGGCCATTCTCTTGTGCAGTGTTTTTCTCTGTGCTGGGAGGTCGCACATCTTCATTCTCTGTGTGCTTCTGTGTCTCCCCACTCTTCTGAGCCAGTTTGCACTTCTGATCGAGTTGCTTGAGCTTTGCAGCACAGGCTGCCAGGCGCTCCTCCCTGGCTCGCCGCTCCTCTTCCTCCCGTCGCCTCCTGGCTCTCTCCACGGCCTCAGAGATCTCAGAGTGCACAAACTTCTGTCTCACAGGCACCTTTTCTTCTTTATCCTCGAGGGACTGCTGTCTGAGACCACTGCCCAGCGCAGGCTTCTGCCAGAGAAAAAAGATTTCTCCGTAAGCACGACCCAATTAGCTCCTTTATCTTGAGATTTGCATCCCGTACTGATGGTATCATAACCCCTTGTGACTCCCTCTCCTCTATCCTGAAGCACGAATCCCCCTGTTACTTGCAAGAGTTATTGCTATTTGGTTCAGTAACTCCATTTTCTCACTGACAACCCCACTGTTCTGGACCAACTTCAATTTCTTTTCCCTAGTGGAAGTGCTACGCAGATAGATTTCTCTCCAGGTGGATATAAACTAAGAACAGGAAAATTCATCAGCATCACATTTCCAATAAAATGTCAAATTGGACTCTTAAGGATAGTGATGGGCTTCCAGCTCACCCACATGAGTTAAACCTACCTGGTATTCTGAGGAAGAGCTCCAGCCATTCAGCTTCCTCGGAGGCTGCTGTGAATCCTGCACTTTCCGGACTGGCCGGGACAAGCCAGCTGAATCATTCCAATTCTTTCCTTCCTCCAAGGTGTGCTTGACATCTGCACTGTCTGCCGAGCTCAGGGACAACTGTCGCTGCCTTCTGGGATCCCAGCTGTTCCTGTCACATAAACAGCTTCATTATTGCATTTGCTACTTGCCTCAAAAAGCACTTGCAGCCTCATCAAGTGGCAAAGGCAACAGATTCTAAAATAAATGAAACATCACAAAAAAACAACAGAACAAGTGACGTGCTTCTCTTAAGGTGCATAAGGATCAACTCCATTATTGTGCAGAAGGGTAAAGGTGAGAAAAGAGGAGGAAAAAAGCCTGGCAAGCTGGTAGTCAGCTGCTAGACCTACAACCACTCAAACACTGCCCAGTAAAATCAATAAAGTCACAGGAACAAATGAGAGGGATCAAGACTCCACATTTAGAACAAGCTTTTAAAGATCCTGGTATTGCTCACTTTTACTGAAACAACTGCAGGTGCAAATAGAGTAACTTCTTACCACTTCTGTCGTCCATCTTTAAGAGTTTCTTCCTCTTCTTCATCTTCACTAAACTTTAGTTTCTCAGAGTAATCCACTTCATCGTGAATGCCTACAAATGCAGCAGTGTAGAAGGGAAAATGGACTTATGAGAGGAAAGAAACAGGTCCCTTGTCCTGCTAAAGCTTATTTAGCACTAAATTACAGGACACACAGGCTTGGCATGAACTACTTGCAAAGCCAAATGTCCAGCACTGGTCCTGGAAATCACAGAATAGCCTGGGTTGGAAGAGATCTTAAATGTCATCTACCAACCTCCCTCAATGGAGGGACAACTTCAAGAAATGACGGGAGCAGTGTGGACACACACACTATTGAACAGCTGGGCTGGTCCCAGAGGAGGAGCAGTGAACAGCCTGGGAGTGGGGGCTGCAAATGAGGACACAGTCACCAAGCCAGACTGTGTGCATTTGGATACTGAATGCCATGACTGAAAAGGCAGGACTAACTCCTTCCAGGCACCCACAGTGCTATCCCTCCTGCTGTGCTTGGTGTTTTCAGATTTTAGGAGTCTTCAGATCCAGTTCCTTGAGCACAATGTGATGGAAGGATCAGAAGGATCCATTGTGTCATCATTTACACCAACAGGAACTTCACAACTACACAAAGCTCGAGCGTGAAGGCACTTTACCTGCCCATCCATCATCTGCATCATTGTCTAGCTCATCCAGCCCCTTCAGGTTCTCTGCATTGATGATGGTGGGCCGAGGCACTCGCTCCATCTGCTGCCGAACTGGGCGTGTTGGGCGAGACAGGCTGAGCCTGTTCTCTTTTCTGCAGGAAACCACAGAATTGGTCAGAAACAGCAAAAAGAAAATCAAAGAATGCAGAGCTCAGTTTGTAACACTGAATCAGTCCTTTTCTACTACACACTTACATACAATGCATCAAGATACACTGCAATACATCGTGAGACTTTCTCTCCCTGTCCCGCAGTTTCTTCCCCTTGTCTACCTGGTACCACTTCCTAGAACTTACAGATCAGAGCTGCAGCCCCTCCAGTCCAGGATCACACACCAATTGCCATGTCTACCTGTTCTTCAGACATACAATGCTCACAAGCCTTGCAGCATTTCAGCTGCTGTTGTAGCTGGAGAAAAGCTGCTTTGGCTAAAAACCAGGTTTCCCCTTTGGTACCTGCCCTTCATACACAGAACTGCATCCTCGGCCCAAATTCTTGCCTAGTTTAAAGTTCATGTCACATCCTGAACATGTGTCTCAAGTGGGAAAGTGATGGCAGCCTTACCCATCCTGGTCATTCATCTGGAATTGTCTGAAAGGTACCCGGGGCTCAAGCCGAAGCTGAGGAACAGGGAAAGACCCTCGGTCCAGTGATGCAGGGGTCTCGGATGGCTGTTGTGGACACATCTGGAATGAGGCAGAGCAGAACAGCCTGGTTTTTCTCCTTGCCACAGGAAGGTTTACCCAGATTAGGTTACAACATGTGCACGGTAGCTGCACCCACACAAAGGGGAAGCAAACATTTCACAACAGGCCACATGCTAGTGGCTCCCTCTCCAGCTCCAGAGGGAAAGAGACAACTTCTCTTTGTGCTGAGCAAGGCTGCCCTACACAAACTAAAAACATGTCAAGTGAAGGATCCCTGAGCAGCCAACAGAGATCCCAGAAAACACATCTCAGCTAACTTCAACCCCAGCCTTATATTAAGAATGAAGGACATCACAAAGGTGTGGAGAAAGGGTCACTTACAAAAGCAGGTAGCATGTCATGGTAGGTGGGTGGCTGGTAGACGTTTCCCATGAACTGTGAAGCCCCTTTGCGGACGGGCTGAGCTGGGCGGAGAGACGGCTCCTTGGGATCGCTGGCGCTCGCTGAGGAGGGGGCCCCGTCTCCAGTGCTGGAGGTCTTGCTGCCCAGCTCAGCAGGGGAGGCGGTCAGAGATGTGGCAGAGGTGACGTTCCTCCCACCGCCCTCCCTCCAACTGGTGACATCTGGAAAAGTGGTAATAATTATGTTAATATTCATAAATGCTGGCAGCCACTCTTCCAGAAAGCCTCAAAACCTCAAGTATCTGGTCAAGCCCTAATAACTCCAGGGTTGTAGCAAAATATCAAGGACCAAGAAAAATTTCCAACTGTGTTTATTTTCTTAAGAGGAGCAGCATCAGCTGTTACTATGTAATTGCTGCACCAGCTGTGTCCTAATTTGCCAATAAACCTGAACTCCTACCAGAGTGCTCCCCATGTCCACAGTCCTTACCCTGCTGAATTAAGGCCAATTAGATGCAAAAACAAAGAGAAGCCACATTACACCACACACTAATCACTGTGGCTCCCACAGCCCGGTAAGGGGGCTGCTTTCCAACATCACAAAGCAATTTTTATTTAACAGTGTAGTAGATGACAGTCCATACTTGGCTGTCTGGACCACAGAACATCAGCACCACATGCCAATCTGTGATCATCTGCTAAGCAGCCTGACACATGTAAGCTAGCAAAAGATAAAAAGAAATGTAAGGATGCAGATCTTGGTACTACTGTGAACTGGCACCTCCTGAACAAAACAGAGTCAACAGGGTTACTGAGCTGGGATAAGGCAGGAAGACACAATCCTTCACTCACTCTGGGGGCGGAGGCTTGGTCCTGGCCCATACGACGGATCTAAGGCGCCCTTTTCTTTGCCAACCTTGTCCTGCTCGCCAGCTGCTTTCAGCGTCGGAAATTCCTCGGGAGAGAAGGATAACAGTCGGCTTGAGGCCCTTGAACCTGTCAGACAAATAAGTGTGGCACTCAGAGAAGATATTTCCACTGTTTCAACTCCCTTAGAAGATCAGCCTGGAAATGTGTTTCCTGGGAATCTGGGCCTCTGGCATATTAAAACCCAGATTACTATCATACCAGCACCTCACTTCACAACCCCAACACTCTCAGACACTGTCACCAACACAACAACACATGTCCTCACCCAGCACTCCCACACTCGGGATCTTAATTTAAATTCTCACATTCAACAAAGTCAGTGAACTTTCTCAGCTTCCAATTATTTTTGTGAAGTAGAGAATTCAGACAGAGGCAGAGATACAAATTCTGCAAGATCACTCATAAATGATACCCTGCTATCAAGTATTTGACATTTCTACTCAGACTCTTTTTGCTCAGACCTCACTCTGCTGGGGCAGCCTATTGTTAAAATTTCTGTCAATGCATCAGTGAAACACCACAGGTAAGAACAGATCTATGCTCTCCTTCCTGCTGCAGCATTTTCAAGATGCAGATCACTGGCCAGATCAGGCAAGGTTCATTTCTAGTCACCAGTAAATTGTCTTGCTGAGTCATCAGTCACCCCAGAACAACAGTTCTCTGTCAATTCTAAAGATCTGCCAGTGACTGGAACACGAAACACAGCAATTCTCCTAAATCTGTTGGCAAGATAACACTGAATAAAAGGAAATTACAACCATTACTGTACTATTACACATTAAAAGAATTGTTTTTTTTTGAGAACTGTTTCTCAGTGCTACTTGGCTAAAGCTCTCTTAAAAGGGGCATTTAAGAATTATATTACAAGTATCAGCAATGAATACTGAAGACTTGACAAGAGTCTCATCTGTCTTTCTCCTTCCTTGCCCTGAAGAGCCAAGACAGACTGGCTTAAGTAACTTCTACTTTCTGGAACTTGCACACTGCACAAGACCACCCATGTGAAATTTCCAGGAAAGACTGCAACAGCTACAAGAAACATTTTCAGTTTTAGACAGATGAAAATACTTGAGAAGGACATTGCCTAAATATATTGCAAAGTAGCTAAGATTTGCTGAAGAATTCTGATTTTTACTGAACTAGAATGG
Source organism: Parus major (assembly GCF_001522545.3). NCBI lineage: Eukaryota > Metazoa > Chordata > Aves > Passeriformes > Paridae > Parus > Parus major. The sequence goes on from NC_031785.1 coordinate 4,594,207, forward strand.
CACAGATGTCTTTCTGCCCCCAGGCAAGGTTGCCCCATGTAAGGACTATTTATGTGCAGCCATTAACAGTTTGTATTCTAAGTAGCATCACAATGAAAAAAAAAGTTTGGTGCCCCTTTTTTTCCTTCAAATGTCCTTTATGCAAAAACCCAGGCAAGGAGAAGTCCATAATTATTAGACCACATTTCTTCAGGATACACCCTCCAGAAGAGACTTTACAGCTCTAAGACTTTAAAAGAGCAAAAAGCAAGAGACTTTCCTCTTTATCTGTAATACCTGAAAGTAGCTTAGAAGGAAAAGCAATTGTTCAGTGCCACTAAAGAAGAGCTGCAAGTATGGGATGGCCCAAGAAATCCTTTCAGACAGATTTCTGATGCTTCTGTGATTCAATTACCACCTAATTAAGCTGCTTTTAGCCACACAGACAACTGTTTTCTTGGGTTGAGAACTCTATACTGTTAAGTGTGGCCTAGAATGAGTTTTCAAAAAATCCATTAAGAACATTGTTAGATGACAGATTTCAGAATGACTGTACAGGAGGTCTACATAGCAAGACTAAAGAAAGTATCAGCTAACGGAACAAGACAGTCCTTGCACTGGCCACCAGCCTCAGCCAAGTACAAGCTTCTGCTTTAATATTTAGCCTTTGAGAAACACCCTCTCATTAAGGCCCTCATTTAATTTAGGGTAAACTTGTCCCCTCTGTTTCTGCAATCAGCAGCTGTCTCAGTTCTTTCATATCTCTCTGCAATTTCACTTGACAAGTGAATGGTTCCAGGTCTGTTCACATTTAACAGTGGAACAGAGCTGTTATTCTCACTCTGGTTTTAATGGCACTTCTTAGTGCAGCTGGAAACCACCTCCTGTGTGGAAATGGGTACATCTGAAGACAACTAAACTCACAATTCATGCTAACACTGCTCCAGGATTCTCAGTCAAGCAGAAGCCATTAGCAGCACAGTTACTGAGGCAGACTTAATAGCAAGGCCTCAGCCAATGTGTAGGCGAGTGCATCCTGCAGCAGCTCCACTGCCACCACAATTCCCTCGGATCACCAATACTGTACAAGAACATTCCAGCCTCACTTCTGGTTACCCAGTTAGGTGAGGATCCCCTTGCTACTGCCCATGGAGATGCCTATATTTCCCCTCCCCAATGTCCCTTCTCATTTCTTCTTCTCTTCTAAACCAAATCCTCCCGTATTGCACAGTGTTTACTGCACCTTTGTTACACACTGCTGACTGAAGACGCTCATCATGGGGGCAAATGTTTCCTTTCTCCTTCAGAGCCTTCCCCTCCCAGAACCCCCTGCTGCATCCCAAGAGCATGATTTGCTCTGCTTCAATGTGGCCATGCAACACATTCTGTTCAAGCCATGTCTTGTCCTGGCAGCCCTGAACTGATTCAGCTGCATCATTCCAGCCAACACACCACAGACTGGAAACAGGATTCAGAAGGCCTCACTCCCATTCTGTACCAGGCTGACAGGGAGGGCAGGAAGAAATGGAGTCCAACCCCATCTCATGCCTGTCTGGGAAAAGCAGGCACATACCAGTTTATCATACTCACCACCTTCTTGTCCTGCTGGCTTTCCATTCAGCTGTGCCCATGACTTTGGTCCACCTGGCACTGAATTTGTACTCTGGAAACAAAACAAAGCAAAAAGAAACCCCAACATGGATCAGTAAAGATTCATGACTGTTTCTCATTTCCTGGCTGGCACCTGCTATGCTTCAGGCCTCTGGATCTCCCAGACACCACACATCTCAACAGCTTCAAGCTGGGGCTACAGTCTGTTCCCCACCCCAGTGTACTATAATGGTACAGTAAAAATCCTCTGCTCTGCCCTAATGTCTTTTCTCCCCATTTTCATCAACTATTTCCTCAACTTATACTCTCATCAAGCTTTCCTTTTGTTCTGCTGCATTTTCCCAAATGGTCTCCTTAATCTTCCAGATTTGTTCCATGCTACACCTCAGCTTGAAGGCTACCCTACTTTCTCATGCATTAATTACAACCAAAGTAGAATAGTTTAGAAGTGTTAACCAGGCATCCCACATTCCAGCCACTTTTTCCTAGACTGCAACTAGACTCTGTATGTTACTTCTGTAACTGCAGCACAACATTCCTGGTGCACAGCACCTAGGACTCAAGAGAGTTACTTCCACAATAACTGATTATACAGGAGCTTTGCCTTAAAGTGCAAGGCAACATAGGCAATTAAAGCCCTCAAGCTGCCTGGGGACAGAAGAAGCAGGCAGTCAGACACTGCTGGCACCTACCTCCTGACTGATTGACTGTGTCGGCTTCTGTAAATTTGAGACAGATTTCTGCAAACCCTGCTGCGGCAGCGACTCCTGCAGCTGTGCAGCCGTCGCACTGGAACTGAGAACAGACAGCAGAGGTGAGACCAAAAGGGAAGGAAGACAGGCAAACAACTCCTGGCAGTATGGCAGAATATTAGCAATTTTGCTAAAATATCAAGCCAATTGGCTCCAAGTTGGCACAGAGAACAGAGAACTGATCCCTGTAATGTCTGACATCAAGTACAGCAGTGCGTAACCACTGCTGCCTGCCTGACAAAACTTATCAAAGATTCACTCTTACCCACCTCTTTTGGTCTGGCTGATCCTGCTTGTTTGCCCATCCTGTACCGTCCTTGGGTACTATAATGATGTTGGGGTCGTTTCCTTTGTTCTCAGACTTCAAGCTAGGCAAATTTGCAGGAGGTGGCATGCGCCGGGCAGCAGCAACTTTCCCAAGACTCTGTAAGCCATGTCTAGGAATAACTGGCGAGAAAGCAACAGCAGCAGGTCAGAGGGCTGTATCCTGCTAGATAAGTAACCTTAATTAGGAAGCTGTGGCTGGGTGCAGCCCCAACAGAAGTGCTGCTGCTATGTCAACACACAGGTTGTTTCCCACAGGGCCACAGACAGAGCCGTCTGTTGCAGCAGCTGGCAAACAGCTCCTACAGCAGGACAGAGAAAAACCAAAGTGCTCACAGTCTTTTAGGAGGATTTGCACAGGTAGCTCTTTTGCCAAGGAGAAGCAACACCACCTGTTACAGCTTGAGGAAATGGCCACCAAGACCACCTTGTAGCAGACAAACAAGTGACCTAACCTGGGAATCCCAAGATCTCAATTTTCCAGCTCTATCCATCAAGATCACATTTATTAAGGAAGTATTTTATGTTTTGTTTTCTATTCTCACACCAAATCCAGAGCCAGTCTAGGCAAGGCCATTTTCTTGAACCTACTTTTGGTCATATTTCCACTGCAAAACCAACTCAGGTTCTTTTCCAGTGGTCTTCAGTTCTTGACTCTCACATCACACAAAGGTCTAATCAGCTTAAGGCACTTCAGTCAGCTCAGGTGCCCTGATCTGGCACAGCCTAAGGCCCTGGTAAGGTTTCCACACAAGTTTGCTACCTGCCCACTCTGCAGCAAGGACACAGGCTAAATGAAAGGGCCAAGTGCCCTCAGCTGTCCTGTGTAATTCCTTTATGTCTCCACCATAACAGCAGTACAAAGAGCCATGGACATTTTCCTCTAGGTCTTAATGAAACACAGACTTTGACACCTGCAGCAACACTGCAGCCCAGCTGTGTCCCACAGCATCAACAACCTGAATGAGCTCTGCAACAACATTGTTGGAAGACATCAAAAGGAGCTTTCTGGAGGTGTTTCTTACCTGTAGTTCTGATAGCTTCTATTGACTTTCCTTTATACTTATCAAACAGGCTGAGAGTCGAGTACTTGCTTTTCCCATCCTTTCCCTTGGTTATTTGCCCCAAACGATCGGACATTGCGATGAAATGTCATCTAGTAAGGAAATTTCTCTGCGCCGCTCCCGATCTGCCTTTTAAGAGAAGAAAACCAGGAAAACCCCATCAAATGGATTGTTCAGCTACAGACAAGGAAAACAGAACACACACAACAGCAAGAACTGAACATACTCAGTAAGCACACACACCAAGTTTTAACTCCCTCCTCTTTAGTTACAAGAAACTTTTAGGCTTTAAGAATCACAAACTGAATGAAAAGAACTGCAGGAACACACTTTTCATAGCATCTTTTTTTCTGTCAATCCAGTGCTGAAAGAAGTGAGATTCTCTAAGTAGGAGAACACAAGATAGGGGGCTCAACAAGTCCTTGCTTTAAAAGAGTAATGCTGACATTAAACAGCTAAACACAAGGATTCCTAAACATAAATGCCGGAAAAACACTGTATCTTTGTATCTTACACCACACTGGAATTTATCATTGCATTTCCCCTGAAGCACTGGGTTTGTAATGTTCAGATTATGGTTCCACACTGGCCACAGTTATACCAGCAATTAATGCTTTGACAGCCATCACTGGAAGCCAACATAACTACTTCTCCAAATCCCCTTTTACCATCAGCTGGCCATGAAAGAGATATAAGGAATCAGAAAAAACCTGTTCAACTGTACCAGATTCAGATTCCCGAGTCTGTGAGTTTAGCTGTCCTACTATGAATTCTCCAAACACATTACCAAAAAATTACATTCCTCTGTTGCTTGCATCTTGAACATAATTTTTAGCTTGAAATAAACTTTCCACAATGGATGTGATTTGTTAATTTTTCAACCTGATCTTTGCAGGCACAACATGCAGCAACACCCATCATGCAGCCAGTCTCCTTACTTTGACTTTTTGGCTCTTGGAGCCTTGGATAAAGTTGAAACATGCAATGCTCACACTGTACATCAACTCTTATGTCAGAAAAAACACTCTGCTTACTTTCAATGGACCTATCTTTCATTTTTTTTAAGCATCACTTTGCTCTAAATTTTCTCATATCTAGGAGCTTCATCTAACCTTTTCGCACATAATTTCAATTTCCAGATTTCTTGTTGTAAAGCCTCTACTTCAAGCCCAAAACTGCTGGCAGTTTCATTTTACCATCTGCTAGGTCCCATTCTAGGGTTCCAACTCAGTGTTGGGAGTAACAAAACACAACATACATGTGTGTGTATATATATATACACACACACATACACATATCTCCAATCTTCCCACACCTTACACTTTTTGAAACTCACCCAGCTGCCTTTTACTAACAGAGACAGCAACCACTCTTTCTGAAAGAAACCGTATCTGACCAAAGGCTACAATTCCCATCAGCAATGCTTTATCAAACACAATTTGCAGGTAAGAGGATTAGTCCACCACACATTATGTACAAATTAAAGCACAGACTGTGAACATGCTGCATAGAGCCAGATGGGGAATGCAGTGCCAACTGCAACTGGCCCAGTGAAGCCCATCTGAAGACTGCTGCTGGGGGCAGGTGTCTAACCAATAAGCCTGGCACTCAGAGCATTTGATCTTGCACTGCAGGATTTAAACCAAGTCTGTCAGGAGCAAGAAGCCATGCAGGACTAGCAGGACTCTATGCTGGGTGGTCAAGTAGAGAGAAAGAAAAGCTTTTTCTGTCACTCAACAACAGCATCCACGAGATGATCAGGAAAAACACTGGGCTCCCCAAGAAGCCCTGTGGAGGCAACAGGGCTGGCTGGCAGTCTTGAGGCACCTCCTCCTGCAGAGTAACAAACAGATCTTTGGCTCCAGTCTAGCTCATCTTTGCTCAGATGGCCACCATGTGCCAAAGAAAACAGAAGCTCCTCCCTCACTTACCCATTTGCACTGTATTTTATTAGTAGGACAGACATAAAAGAGAGAGGGAGAAAACACACTGATTAACATAAACTTGGCAGGAAAGCATAAGTTGGACTGAGAACAATGAGCTTTTTGAAGGGGCAGAGTTGTGGGAAGCCCCAGAGCAGAACAAAGAGTAGAGGATGCTCTGCTGGCAAGAGCACAGCCACCTGCTTTTACAGGTCTATTGTGCCTTGTAGAGGGAGCCTGGTTCAGGGCCTATCCACACCATGTCAACCCTGTACCCACCTCACAATAAAAGCAGCAAAATCTAATTTGAAGTTTAGAAAGCTCAAACCAGACAAAATTAGAAGGTGTTTAAAAATAACTCCCTAACCTGATCTGGGTGGGTGGTTTGTTGTTGTTGGGTTATCTGGTTAACAGAAAAGCCCTGAGTTCCTAAAAGTCTGTGTGCAAACAGCACACAGGGCAATGCTGCCAAAGAAAAACCCTGACAACAGTTATGTAACCAGGTCTCAGCTGTCTCTTGATTATATCTTCTATCATTAAAAGGATTTGGGAAGAATAAATGACCACAGCAGAGGAGCTGGGGATATGTTGGGATAAAGCCCCTTATCAAACTTTCTGGGACAGACAAAACTGCTGTTTAGATAAATGAAATTTACTTTCAACTCCTTCAATGCTCTGAAGATGTGAAACACAGCTTTGTTCATGTGTTAGGTGTGTGCTCCAAAGGAGAAAACAAGACCATGGAGAGGTGAAGCAATTTCCACAGTCATTGTGCAAAAAGGCTGCAGCAGCACTAAGCCAGGTCGGAGCTGTTGGACTGGCAGGACCTTGCTGCCTGTCCCTCCTGCCAGATGCAGATCCCAGCTACTCCAAGGGTGTATCAGCCAGGGAGATCACTCAGCACCCAGTTCACCCACAGCACTTCAAAGAGGCCACAGAGCCTCCCATGGCTGGCACAACACTGCACTATCTTCCCATCACACAGTTAAGCAGGAAATCCAGGTAGGGATCACAAAGGCCTTCTAGTTTTGAAGAGCAAAGCCATTTCTGATAAAAATCGTGGTTCATTTAGAACTGAACTGCCAGCCTGCATGCTCATTATTAGCAGAGCTGGAACTAGAAGGCACATGCTGATGCTGACAAGTGAAAATTGACAGCCTCGACAGAGCCTCTGACCTGTGCTCAGGGTCCCTGTGCCCGACAGCTGACCCTGAAGAAAGCAATATCCCCTGTTACAGAGAGATCATAAAAAAATCAATCACCAGCATTACTGCAAGGTTTATCTTTGGGTTTATAGAGGTCTGTGGGGGAAAAGGCTTGCTATCAGCTTCAGCATGGAGGGCAGCTCTTCTCATTCTCAGGACTTGCAATGTCTCCTACTATATTCAGGGACAGCACCAGACAGCAAAATAGTGAGCATCTGAGCAATCACAAAATACTGCAGTATGACCAGTTCCATTAGGGATCCCAGGATACAAATAACTGCACCAACAGCACTTGAGCAGAGAGCTCCACTGTCCAGGCATACTCATGTCCACATCACACTATCTATACTGGATCCACCCGGATCAAATTTTGGGGTATTGACCTTGACTAACTGCCTTTTAAAGGGGTAAATTCTAATCTAGAAAGCAACATTTTAAATGTGAAAGTGACATTTTAATGTCTTTAAGATATTAGACTTACAAGCATGCAACTCTTAGAGCTACAGCAGGAATCTACTCACGTGAAAACCTTGAGTTACTGGCACTGGTAACAACTGGAAACCCCTGAGCAGAAAACACAGCCACATGGAGGGACTCCTGATAAACAGGATTGTCTGCAAAGCTCTTTGCAAATCTATGTATGCAGGAGGCTGGGCTGCTGCTGTTTTATTCACAAGACTTCAATGGAGCTTGAGTATCTGGAAGTCAGCCAGCCTTAGCTGAGCAGGGCAAACAGATTTATGAAAGGTAACACACGTACTAGAAAGAATCTCTTCAGCTACGCACACACCACTGAGCTCTATAGCGAGCACAGTCCTGACTACTGCAGATCTTGACTCCTTGCTCATTTCACAGCAAAAGTCATTAACACAAAACAAAGCAACAGGATGGAGATTAACAGGGAAAACCACAAAAATTTCTGATATGTAATTTTATACAAGTTGTTGAGAAATTCACAGGTTGGGAAAGCTAAACAGTACTTTCAGAAGAGAAAAGTGTCTGAAGTTATGTTAAACTGAAATACACTGTTGTTCCTAATGTTACCAGCAATGTGAAACCTTTTAAAAAGCATAGTATAGTTTTACAGGACATTAACTATGTTCACTCTTCTTTAAATACACACACTGGTCAATTTTACTTCTACTTCCATAGCTGAACATTTATTTATCTGTCAACACAGAGATACCACTACTTCTGGGACACATCCCTCCAAGAACCACCTATTTGTGAAACACTCACCACCTGCCTCAGTGATGAAAGATGCCACTGGCTGCCCTTGGGAGGGCTTTGGTGAGACTGTCATCACCTGCCCAGGACTTGCTGTCAGATGCACTTAGGTCCTGCAGAAGCCCTGTTTGGACCATGCAGGGATCATGAGCCTAGCAAGGAAGGGAACAGATGAGCACTCAGTTCCCAGCAGAGATTGCTTACTAAGGCAGGGAGCAACAGGAGAATATCAGCATCCAAGTACAAAGTCAATGGGATTAATGCAGAAGAGCTGTGCAGCAGGCACAGGCTGCAGCAAGAGTCTAAGCCACAAAAAAAAACAACAAAAAAAAAACCCCAAAAAACAAACTTGCTGTCATTCTACTGCATTACTTCCAGAGGGAGATGCCAAGATTTGCTGGTACACCTGAAAAAGGCCCTGCCAGGATCTGGATGTAACATCAAACGTAGTGCCAGAAAATTGCACCAAATCCTGCCAGACAGGGAGAAGCAAGTCAGGAGTCTGCAGTTCAGAGAAGAGATAACACACCTCATCACCAAGCTCCTGATTCACAAGAGGAACCCTCCTTGCTTAGCTCAGTAGGCATATTTGGTGGTACCAGTTCTTTGAATCCTGCACAATTCCCAGCTTCTCTCCATCTCCCATGAACTTTGGCTCAGGGAATGGGAGACCAGGATCACATCTGCCATGATTTGTTGCAGAGGTAGCTGTAAGCCAAGCAATACTGTTGGAAGTTGTCTCCCAGGAGCCTTGCCTGCTGTCCAGCCCCATCCTGAGACCTCTAATCAAGCCTCCTGGGATTTGAAACATAGAGCAGGACTATGAAGAGGAGAGGCAGTCTTCTGGACAGTGGATCTATCATTAACTCCACACCGTGGAGCTCTACAGACAGCAGTAAAACATTACAGCAGGGAAAGGGAACAGAAAGGGCATATCCTGCCTGATGGCCTGACTTCATTTTCTCAGTTCTGCCTTCACCAAGCTCACCTGCTGCCCCCCTCTTCTGAATGTACCAATGGGCTGGGAATCACAACTACTGTCAGTGAATCACTGCAAATTCTGGAGAAAACGAGTCTTCATAATGTCAGGTTTGGCCTTAAAATACAGAAGCTTCACCTCTCTGCTAAACAGTTTTTCCAGTGCTGGGAAGGCAGGCAAGGCAAAGGCAGCCAGAGAGACTGGAACTGTAACTTACTGTAAAACTGATAAAGCAGACTGGAGTCTGGAGAATAGCTCAATTGTATTTACACAAAAACATTAATGAGTTCTGTGGTCCTTTCTGTGCAGGCTGGATGGACAATACCACACCCTGGAAAGGAGCCCTGACCTCCAGTAATTGAGGATGCAGACAAAGAAACAGTTCATCCTGAGTATGCAAGACTATGGCACAGAACAAAAAAAATCCCCTCAGAAGGCTGGTCCACAGCCCACAGAAAGTACTTATGAGGTCCTGTGCTCATGAAACTCACCCTCTTTTTCAAGCATGAGAAAACCCAAGGTGTGCAGTTAATTCTTTCCTTGAAAGGAGCATCTAACAGCCCACCAGAGAGAGAAACAGCCAGTTTCTGTCCCACCATGCTGTAGAGAAGAAACTGGCCCACTGGTGCCAGCTTGTCAGGAAAGTATAACCTTATATATAAGCAACCTAAGAGGAAGTGCTGCAGGGCTTTCGTAACCTGTATGGAAGCAGGAAGGTGTCTCATGTGGAACAATCTGGAGGCATCAGCTACCCTCTCATCCAGGCCTGGAAGATGTTAAAGGAGACAAGGCTCAGCACAAACTGAAGTAAAAGAGCCCATTTCTTTGTTGTTACACATTTCAGAGGCAAAACCCAGGGAGAAGATTGCAGCTCAGTTGAACAAGCATCACCTGTGGCCTCAACAGATCCCAATCCCAACCTCTCTGGTACAAGAGGAAAGGGAAGTGACCTTGTGATGTCCATGAACTGCTTGTCCAACAAGGCTCATACTGAAGTGCAAATCTTTACCCTTAAGAGTTGTGCTTTCACTCTGGCTCCCCTACAACCAAGGATCAGAGTTGAAACACATGACTCTCTGCCTCCACCATAGATTCTTGCCTTCCACTCTGCCCTGCTGAGGTTCCTCTGAGATCTCAGAGTCCAGGAGGAACACAAAGATACAGCACCCTGTTCTCTCAACACTGAAACAAGGAGGCTGAGAACAAGCAAGCAATATAAATCCAAATACAAAATAAATGCCTGGCATACTGCTCTGCTGGCAAAACTTGTTCAGAAAGCTCCTGGCAACATTCAGCTGACCTCTAAGGTAAATTGGGCATTTAGGTATCTGAGCAACAATAACAGACTGTGAGTAGCTGGTGGGGATTTCCTGATGGGTAACAGGACTGGCACTATCAGTCCAAGTCAGAGGAATGGTTTGATCAACTAAGACTGCAGACAGCAAGAAATCCCAGAACTCAGGTGCCTGCTTCAGCCACCCAAACCTGTGTGCCAAGACCCTCAGAGAAAATGCAGCTCTTCATCAAAGAGAAGTAATTTGCAAAGAAGAATCAAATGAGGAGGAAATGCACTGGAGCAGCATCTGCCACGTCCAGAACACTCCCTTCCAGTGGAAAAGACTGTCCACTGGTACAGAAAGTGCACCTAATCCTGCCTACTGCTCCTGAGGAGCCCACAAGGGCAGGACACACCCACACAAGCACAAACTATTCTCATGCACTGCACACCTTAGGTCTGACAGGTGAAAGTAAAAACTCTTCCATCACTAAAAATAAACGCCACTGCACGTGAAAGTCCCTTAGTCCTGATACTTCCACCTACACAGATTTTTAAAAGTCATCACAGCCATGACACCCATATAACCAGGTGAGACACAGCAAGACCAGCACAGGTGAAACACCTGTGCTGCCAGTGCCAGAACCCAAACATAAGGCTCCAAATCATTAGATGTAATTTATCTTGGAGAGCACTACCCATCCAAGGCCATCACTGGCCACTGGAGAATGCTTCTCTGTCAAACATTTCACAAATCCTGCACCAGGTCCCATGCTCAGCAACTTACTCTATCTCTCAGAAGTGAACATAAATTTTATTGCAAAAAATCAGAGAGAAAAGCAGAGATGTCAAAGCTCCAAGAGATGAAATCAGAGCAAAGCTGGCAGTCCTTTGGGTTAACAGTCCTTTTTTTCAGGAAGAGAAACAGCTCTTTCCACACAAATGCCATCAGCTGTTGAGTAAGCTGCTCTGTTTTCTTTGCAGTCTCAAGAAAGATCACACTGGAATAGAGAAGTGGATATCATCTGTGCCAGATGAGCCTAACAACAAAATCTCGACTCTGGTAACACCTCTCCACTCTCTCAGGTTGTTTGCTGACTTTGGGGCCCTCAGCTCCCACTCAGGTTATGCACAGAAGGTTTTCTTTATGAAGAGGTGAAACCCAATGCTATTGATCATCAGGCAGCAAATGTCAATCCCTTGCTGCACAAACAAGGGAGAGGTTCCTTTACATCCCTGCTGAGCAGATCCCTCTGGCCTTGTTCCTCCCCAAGGCACTGCTGGGAGCTCCCCTGGCAGGTACATGCTGCAGGATACAAAGCTGGCCTGGCAAGAGCTGAATAGCTCTTTATCAGATTCCTCCCAATTCCCACAGCCACATCAGGAGTGATGCAGCTGGTTCAAGACATTAATAAGATGACAAGCAGTCTGGACAAGCCTGCAGTTCATAAACACTGCAAAGGCTGAAGCTTCCAAGGAAGTCTTCCTCCAGGTTCCCCAATCTGAACAGCACTAGGGCAATGCAGCATTGCACAGCAATTCTCCTTACAGGAAGCCTATTCAAGGGAGCCATTTGCAGGACAAATGAGTGCCAAGGATGTTAAGAGAAATGTGATGGGAAAGGGACACAGGTACAAGGAGATAAGAAAGCACCTTACATGTGTTGTGATTCAGTACTCTGAAGAAACAAGCTTTAGACAGCTTTAGGAAGCTTTAGCTTTTCTGGAGAGCTAAGCAACTCGGACTATGCCCAGGACATCTGGACTATGCTGAGCCACACAAGAAGTGAAAACATATCACAGATGCTTTAATTTACATAGATATTTGCAGTGCATAACTGACAAGGTGTGTAAGCATCATCACTTCTATTTTCCAGATAGGAAAACGACACCGCAGAACTCTGCAGCTATGCTAAGTGGCAGAGCAAGAAACAGAGCCTTCCTCTCCCATTTTCTGGGGCTAAAAACCACCCTCTGAATCACAATGCCTGCCTGACGCTGTGAGGCCAGCAGCAGCATGAAGCCCTGCTCCAGAGGAGCTCTGGGAGGAGCAGGTCCTTGCATGCTGGGATGGGGAATGCCACGAACACCTCCTAAATAAACCACCCCATACACTGCTTTCACTGCAGTAGGATCACAGGCATCATTAGAGGCAACACTTAGATGCAGAACACTAACACCAGAATAACACTCAGGATCATATGAATCTGGTTCTGAATGACAGTTTTTAAAGCTTGGTTATTTCAATAAAAGATAAAACCATAGTTATTATTGTAGCCAAAGAAGGAGCACCTCTTGAACATGTCCCTACTCCCCTGCCTGCTTTACAGCCCACTCCCAATTCTGAACAAGATCACTCGAGGCTTTTGTACAGTCTCCCAGCCCACATACAGGTAGGAAGAACTGAAGAACTCACCCTCCAGCAGAACTCTTCCAAAAAAATCACTATATTCCCACACAATAAGTGCCTGGGGGAGGCAAAGTTCCAGTGCAAGCTCTTCAAATCTCTCTCTATTCATTCCGTGGAGCACCATCACTACAATTCCCATTTAAATGTCTCAATGGCTACCAGGGCAGGATTCCTACACCAAACCTCTTCAATAAGGTTGTTAACTGCACCAATACTCAGTAGTTTACTCCTCTTAAGTGCTATGAACCTGAAATCCAAAGGCTGTTTAGGATGCTCCCAACAGCTAACTGAAGCCTGGCAGACATCTGAGATACTACAATCCAACAGAGTGGGCCTCTTGGCCAGATGGTTGTTAGCAAGTCATTGCTTTCTTCCTAGTTATTTTACCCAGTATTTCTTCACACTTAAACCTGGCTCAGCTGCCCATTTCAAACCTAATCATTATCTCTTCCCTTTCACCCAAGGTATGACTTTTCATCAGTTCCCCACAAATTAATACCTGCAGTCTCCTAAAGAAGGAAGAGCTCATCCCCCAGTTCCATCACTTCTCACCTTTTCACCCTTTCCAGCATACTAACAATCTCCTGAAAATTTAAGTGTTGGAATCAAAACACAGGCATTGTATTTTGGCTGCAAGTTAAATAACTCCCTGCAGAACTGCACATACACCTTCTGTCCCCACACACCCCACAGCACTGCAGGACAAGCAGCTTCACAACCAACACCACAGGGAATTCCAGAACAACACAGGGTTACTAAAGCAGCCTCCAGTCCACTTTAGTTATTGTCCAAATGCTTCCAGATAAAAAACAGATCAGGATTTAACAGCTATATAGATCAGTATCTGAACAGCTTTGCTCTGAAATAAACAGCTCCTAAGCTTCAACTGCTTTTGCAGTTTTTTTGTTACTTTTGCACAAGAAGTGTGCATGAAGGGAACATCCTGAATTCTAGTTAAAAGTTACTAACAGAACATGAGCCCAAGCTGCGTTTCAGTGAGTCTGAATATAATGCAATGTCCTGCTTTAGACCCATTTTATCCTTGCAGGGGAAGAAAAAAACTCCTTAACCAACACAGATGTGTGCAAAACCCACCCTCAGAGGGTGTTTTCCCTTTGGTAATGAAGTAACTTAATTTAAAGTTAGAAAAGGCTGATCTGTGAAAAGGCTGTGATGGGGAAGGCTGCAGCTCTCAGCCTTTACCTGTTTTCTGTGCTCTCACCTCACTGTCTGATACCTGACAGAACCACGGCTGTATTTCTTCTTCTCCAAATGAGACATTAGTGATAAGGAGCTGTGAAATTATCGACCTATTAGGAGAATGAATCAGTGACACTCGAAAAGCAAAACCCACTTAACAAGGCAGGATGAGCTTAAGAGCAAGGTCTGATACTGAGACAACAGCACAGTGCCAAGCTGCAGAATAACTGAGGAATGTAGTGAAAATAAATAGGGAACCAAAATGTCCAGCCCTTGGAATAAACCCTCTCCCTCCCCTAAAGTTACCATCCTGTATCATTAAGTTTCTCCTACTCATACTGCTTCTATTACTCCAAAATGAAAATACACAATTCTAAGTGGAAATGCCACTAGATCAAAATCTCTTTGTAGATTATCATCATCAATGAAAAAGTTTAATACAAAAGGTTTGCTATTACTTTCAGCAGCATTTAAACCTAGCCCGGCTTGCCCCTAAATACTTTGAATTACTCAGGTAAGCACAGTGAAGGCCTTGAGCAGGAAGCACTCTTGAACAGGCAGGTAATTCTGTACTGGATGCACTGCACATCTCAGAGTCCTTGTTTCCCTCAGTCACATCCCAGGTGTGATCCCAGGAGAGGAGGCCACACACACACAGCACTGAGGGTTGTCTGTCCTGTACCATCACTCAGGTACCATGGGGAGCTGTGTCACACAAACAGCCTTTAATGCCACTACCTTTAGGAGGTTGTTCAAATGAATTAGCCTTTGAAGTCAGGCTTTACTCAAAGCTTTATTACAAGGTTTTATTAAGATGTCACTATAAAGTGAAATAACTCTAATACAAAGTATTTAGGAGTATTACTCACTTATTGAAACAAAAATACTTTCAAACCCTGCATGTCCCTTCCAGCATCTTTAAGGACTATTTACTCGCTTTTCCAGTTCCAGCCAGCTGGCTGAGCTGCCCTTTTAAGCTCTCATGCACACACAGAAAAAAGAAAAAAAAAAATCTCAGAGTGCATCCAAAAAATGCACTGTAAGACCAAAGAAAAATAGTCCGAATTTAGAAAAAACAATGCACCAAGGCACTACATAGTGACAAATATGGAAACCCACACCAAATAAGTGGTTTAATTTCTCCTTTTTTTAAGGAAGGCATCTATCAAATCATGTAAAAATTTGTTTTCTTAACAGTGGAGACTGCTGAAAGCATCCTCAAATGTGTGATACCTAGTTTACTCAACCATGCAGAAAAGCAGACCAGACTAATGAACAAAAAAAAAAAAAAGGGAATCAACTTGTACTCAAGGCACTCAAAAAATACAGCTAACAGCAGATGTACTCACACTGGCTTGTGAAAACAACAAAGCAGCAACACTAAACAGTATCTGCAATTTTTCTGAGTATGATTTTTATCTGAACTTTTAAATTTTAACAAGAAAAACATCATGGGAGAGATGTTGGTTATTGTAACCTTAAAACATTCTGCTAACTAGGAAAAACTTCTTAATCCAGAGACCCAAAAGAAACCATGAACCCACAAAGATCTCATGGACCATAGACAAGCTTCTGATAAAACTTAGGCTCATTTACAATGCTTCACTGGGAGTGAAAAATGCATGTAACTATTGCATATTTTCAGTCAGAAATCAGCCTGAAAACATCACTTTCCATCCTCTCTTAAAATTCCACTTTCAGAATATGGTCTTGGCCTCCCTACCTCTTTCAGGTGGCTTTACTCCCCAGTCTTCAGCTCAGAGCACTAGTTTTTGGAACACTGGGGTTTCACTACCCTAGTGAGCACTGAACATGGAAAAGGCAAGTACAAAATAACATCCTGGCCAGTTTATATCTGAGAAACCTACTCAGCAGGAGTTGATTCTCCAAACTTGGGCTCTCCAAGACAGGGACCAGCTATTTATCCATCATGGAAGAGCTCATTCCAGTGGAGGTCTCAAGTGAATCTGTAAGACAAGGCTTAACAAAACCAAAACTTCCACTGTAAACCTGGATTCAGTGCTAGAAGGAGTGGGATGCCTTCCCCCCTAGGAGATGATGCAGACACTGCAACGTGATTACACTTTATACCTGTTCCTAGAAAGAAAGAAAACTACTGAATTCCTAAACGTTGATGTTTATTGTACCTTATAACCCCAAATACCAGTAACATCAATATAGATGATTCAGTGCATGTCTCACCCTTTACACACCCAGAAGACAGAAACCAAACAAAACAACTTTCCTAACAAACCCCACAATTCCGAGTTCATTCAAACCCCTTAAGGGAACTTTCACTTTGGAGATGAGGGGTTTTTTTGTAAAGGTAAAATCCTCCAAATTCACAACCAACACGACTAAAATCACCCCCCGGAGAAGATGCTCAGCACGTGTCCCAGGACCCGCATTAGGGTTTCCCCAGCTTGCAGCACTGCTGCTCCCACACAGAAATTAGAAACTCCTTCTTGAACAAAAAAAAAAAAAAAAAAAAAAAAAAAAAAAAAAAAAAAGCCTTAAAACATCTTTCCAAACCTACCAAACGAGCTCGCCCAGCGCACAAACTCCATCCTCGCTCCCCCCCGCCCCAGCTGCATTTCGGCCTCAGCGGCCCTTTTGTAGCTCCCGCACAATAACAAACCGGCCGAGCCTTCTGGATGCCACCCCCCCTCCCTTGTTTTGCTGACACACACACACACACACGGCGCGACAAAAATATCTTTATGTCACACTCCAGACGACGAAAAAAAAACAACCTGCCTTTGCGGCGAGGAGCCCCCCGCCCCAGCTGCACCCGCCGGGGAGCGCAGCGGGGAGGGGGCGGTTCGGCCCGAGGGGCCGGAGCCCGGACAAGGGGCCCCGAGCCCGGGCGGCCCCGCCAGCGCCACCGGGAATGGGCCCGGCCAGGCCCCGCGGCGGCCCCGTCCCCGCAAGGAGAAGGGGGGCGGTTCACACAATAAACACCGGAGGCTACAGCAGCGCGAAATCGGGGTGAGTCTCCCCCCAACCCGCCCGGGGGACCCGCCCGAGCCGGGAGGCCGCGGGGTGCCGCAGCCGCTGGCTCCGGCTCCATTTTAGCGCTGCCTCGTCCCACCTTCCCTCTCCTTCCCCTTCCTCCTCCCCCCCGGCCCCACTCACCGCCCCGAATATCCGCGGCCGCCGCCGCCGCCGGCCCCCGATACCCACCTGTGGTGGTGGTGGGGAGCCGGGGGTGCCTGCGGAGCCGGGTGCGGAGGACCGATGGGCGCGGGGCGCGGCGGATGGCGGCGGATTGCGCGGGGCGGCGGCGGCAGCTGCAGCCGATCCGGGCACTCGCTGCCTCCTCCTCCTCCCGTGCCGGCCC